>NC_135505.1:25279768-25579768 GCF_052857255.1 Amblyomma americanum
GCCTAATTATTGGGAGTGTTGCGAGGTGATGACAGGGAACCCGTGTGAGGTGCCGAATATGTGTTCTCATGGTGTCAACAGCAATGCATGTAGTAACAGGATGTTCCCGGGCAACAAGAACAGTTGCTGCTGTTGATGCACATTTAGGCAGTCCAAGGCAGATACGGAGAGCTTGCGCTTGCACAATTTGAAGACTCTTGATATTTGTCTTTCTAATGGAACTGAATATCGGAAGACTGTACCGCATGTAGCCCAGAAATAGGGAACGGTACAGTTGCAGCATAGAGCGCACTGATGCGCCCCAAGACTTTTCCCCAAGGAAGGAGAGGACTTGGACAATCGCAATGAGTCTCTTTCTCATGTCGTTGACATGTGGACTCCACGAGAGGTTCCTGTCGATTACAACACCAAGGAATCTGTGGCTTCTCTCATAGGGAATGGCTTCACCATTAATGCGAATGGCGTAGCGTGGCATTATTTTGCGTGTGAACGCCACAAGTGAACACTTTTCGGTTGAAATGTTCAGGCCCTGCAAGCGAAGATAAGATGTCAATATCGATACCGCTTTTTGAAGTCTGGCACGAACTTGAGGACGGGTCACCCCTGATGCCCAAATACAGATGTCTGCATATACCGAGATCTGAGCAGATTGCGGCAATACGTCGACCAGGCCGATGAGAGAAAGGTTGAAGAGAACTGCGCTCAGCACTCCACCCTGAGGGACTCCGCGCGAATTTCGGATTAAGGACGTTGGTCTGTCCGCAGTCAGGTCAAAAAAAGACCTCTCTGATAAATAGCTGCGTATCCATGGCTGCACGTGCGGCCTCCGATTTCAGCAGCTTCCATTGCGTCCAAAATGGCCTGATGCGTTACGTTGTCGTACGCGCCCTTGATATCCGAAAACAATGCCACGGTCAATCTTTTCAAACTTTTGCTGTGGTGCACCGACGTTACAAGGTCAACCACGTTGTCGATAGAAGAGCGGCCCCGTCAGAACCCAGACATGAAGGTTGGATAAATCTGATATCGCTCCAAGTACCACTCCACGCGTGTGAGCAGCATTCTTTCCATGACTTTGCCGACGCAGCTGGCGAGTGCAATTGGACGGTATGATGAAAAATCGAGCGGTGATTTCCCCGGCTTAAGAAGTGGAACCAGACGACTGGTCTTCCAATCATGAGGAACTATGCCAGCAGTCTATGACTTGTTATAAGTGTCCAAAAGAGCCCGTCGAGCTTCTTTGCCAAGGTTGGCAAGCGCGGAGTACGTCACACCATCGGGCCCTGGTGATGAAGACCTTCTACAACAAGCCAGCGCAGTATCAAGTTTTTCCATGGAGAATAGTGCATCCATACGAGAATCCCGTGAGGGTGGAACATTGTTGCAGTGCAGCGTTGCGCCTGGATTCGGAGGGCCTGTTATTCTTGCGCAGAAATCTTCGGCTACCTCAACCACACTGCGCCTTTGGTGGAGCGCTACAGATTTGAACGGGTAGCGCTGTTGAGGGTACGTGCGAAGGCCCCGAATTACACTCCAAACGCGTGACAAAGGCTTCCGTGGATCAAGTGTTTGGCAAAATGTCCTCCACCGTTGTGTTTGCAGTGCTGCCTGAATTCTGCTCTGAATCTTTTTTCTGTATGCGCCTAGCATCTCTTAGGTCTAAGCGCGACTTTGTGCGTCGGTATCTGCGCTCTGCCCTGCGCCGTTGTGATCGCAGTCGCTGCAATTCGAAGTTAAAATCGGTGTAGTTAGCGACAGGGTTAAAGGGGAAGGTGGCGTGTTCCATGGCCTCCTTAATTTTTTGTGCAAGACCGGTAGAGAAGCCCTCTGCGCAAGCAGCCTCCATAAGTAATTTAAAAACTGTCCAGTCAATGCGCTGCCTACACGTGGCTGGGGAAAATGTGGAATAACCAGTAATAATCAGATAGGTTGGGATATGGTCGCTGCCATGGGTTTCTACATCCGAAAACCATCGGACGCTGTTGTTAAGGCACTTTGAAACGAAAGTCAAGTCCAAGCAGCTGCTATGTCACCCCTCGTATATAGGTCGGGCTTCCGTCATTCAGGCACTGGAGGTCATGGTCAGAGGCGAAGGACACAAGCTGTCTTCCCATAACATCCATCCTAACGCCTCCCCACATGGTGTGATGAGCATTGAAGTCATCCATAATAACCCACGGAGCAGGTGTAGCTGCCATCTAACCACTCAACCTTCTGGCGTTGAAACGACTTGATGGCGCCAAGTACACCGCCAGTAGCGTAAACGTCAGGTCACGGCTCTTCACTGTCAGGCAAACGTACTGATTGTCTTCGTTCGGAGGAACTGAATGTTGCACATATGTAAGTTCACGTCGAATGTAGAGATGACTTTGCTGGATCTGTTACACGTGGGTGATGAAAATGCCTCGTAACCGGATATTCGCAAAATTTCCGGGGTCTTCGGTTCACAAATCACAAGAAAGGGGAAGTGATTCTCGTAGACGTATTGGCGTAAATCGGAAATCCGGGAGTGGAGCCCACGAGCATTCCATTGGAAAATGAAAGCTTGCTTGACTTTCTTTTGAGAAGACAGGTGCGAAGGAGCCATGATGCCGTCTACTGTAGAGCCGCAAGAACTGGATGTAGCGCGTCCAGCACTTGAAGTGCGCTATGTGCTGCTGGCGTGTGTAGGCTGGAAAGCAGAGCACGCATGACATTCATTAGTGTCGTGAGCATTGCTATCACTTGCATATCTGAGCCATGGCCTTGATCGTGCCTGTTGGCTGGATCAGTCGTAGGCGCTGCACATTGCCCTGAGTGCGCCAACATCCCTGACGCAGTCGGCGTAGAAGGCTTTGGCAGTGGTGGGCAAGTTGCATCTCAAGAAGCAGGTCCAGCCTCACCAAGCGCCGGGCTCCCTTGATTTGGTACGGTTTCTGGTGGAGGCAGACAAACAGCAGTTGGACTTGGGGCATTATTGTGAAATGTGACTGCTTTCTTTGACGACCTTCGGCGGCGCGAACGACGTCGTCGCACCTTTGCGGCGGCTTGTTTGTGCGTAGAATGGCCTCCAACCATTTGCTTCAGTACCGCCCGCTCGGTCTTTAGACCGGGGCAGTCCTTCGAGGAAGAGTCATGAGGGCCGTGGCAGTTGGCGCACTTCAAGGTAGTCGCGCGGCAAACATCACCGCTGTATGACTCAGAGCATCGCGGGCACACGATGGAGTTGATGCAGACGCCGCTCACGTGGCCGATCCTCATGCACTTCCTGCATTGAAGTGGCTTAGGCACAAAAGGTAGAACTGGATGACGAAAGTGCCCAACCTTCTCGTACGATGGTATGCAGTCACCCTTGAAGGTCAGCTTGATGCATGGAGAGCTGCCTAACCGCTGAACTTGAATGATGGAAATGCCGTCGGTTGCCGGCTTGATCAACTTGGGTAAATCTGCATCACAGATGGCGATGTCGACGTAGATTACGCCAGCCGTAGTGCCGCTGTCCTGGAGAATAAGGGGGCGTACACTGATGTTGCCGAGTTTTGTGATTGCGGTTAAATTCTCTAGTGAACTTCGCTCCACCACATCGACGGCAATGACGTTTTTGAACGGGTTGATTCTGACATCTATTATGCCTCCCGGTACAAGGCTCTCCAGATAAATAGAGATGGCTTGCCTGTTCAGTAGGTTCAAGTTGTCCGTTGAGTTCAACGGCACAAACAAGGCTGTATGCGCTGAGGAACTTCGCGCCATGATGATTGTTGCCGTTCTTGATCAGGACACCGTTGACGTGCTCGATGAGGACGATTCGGCTTGTCGACGCAGTCTGCGCTTGGCCTTCTTGCCAACAACCGGTATGAAACCGTCGTCGGCCGAGGACGAGGAGTCTTCACTTGGCACAGAGTACACAACAGTGCCCTGGCTACTCGAGTCACTCTGGCGGTGCAGGCGCTTCCTCTGGGCGGCTGCTGCTGACCCACCGGGTTCCAATAGAGGCACAGCAGCCTCCACTTCCATCGCCGTGGCAAAAAGGGAGCGGCGCCTCCCTGATTATAGCACAAATTACCAAAAAACTGCACAGACGTGAAGGCAGCCACACTGAAGAATTAAATATTCTAAAGTATAAGGTTCCTTAACTAAAAGGATGTCTCTGCACAACAAAACAAACCGATGATTTCGAGAACAGAAGCCGACGCCGTAACCTAATAATTTTCGGGCATCCTGAGGAAGTCCTATCACCTTGAAGGAAATCATATTCGATGAAATCTTTAGCCGTAATCTTTATGTAACAGTTACGAGCATAGAACGGGTGCACAGACTGGGCAAAAAGAATCATGATAAGCCCAGATCTGTCATTCTAGACTTCTATGGCTACAACGGAAAGACGCGTGTACTGCAACACTATTCCAAGCTCAAGGAATCGCACATTTCAATTTGCCATGATTTTTGCAAGGCCACATTTAATAAACGCTCCCATATTTGGAATTATGGTAAGCAGTTCAAATCCATGGTGAGCAAGATATCACTAGACTACGATAGGCTTCGTACAGATAATGATGTCTACGCTTGGGAGGAAGTCTACTTGAAAGTAGTGAAATTGTGCCAACCTAATACTGCTAAAGCGGCCACACGATCCGAAGGCAAATCGCTCCGCTTTTGTTTATTAAATGCAATAATTCTCGCTAACAAAACAAATCAGATCGAAAACTTTATTTTCCTTCACGATCTTCGCATACTGGCAGTTACTGAAACACAGCTGTCATCCCAAATCACTGACTCTGAGACCGCGATGGGCGATGGGGTGGAGTGGCTGTGACAGTAAAAAAGAGCTTGAATGCGTCTTAGTCTATCATATTGCAGATCACAGAAGCATTTGGTGTAAAATCGGTTATGGCGACTGTTCCACTCTACTTGACTTCGCTTAAGCCCCGTATCCTTCATCGAGGAACTGACTGGTCATCTTAAGCGCTTAATAAAACCTAATCAAAAATTTGTGCTAGCCAGTGATTTAAACTTGCCTGGTATAAACTGGAACTCTTTAAAAAAAACAGCATCGCATGATGCCGACAGTGCACGTCTCCTCCCTGATGCAGTTTTTTTCTCATGGCCTAACACAGCTGGTTACGGCTGCCACACGTGTGACGGAAACAACTGCAACGACCTTTAATCTTATATTTGTTAAAAAATATTTCTGAAGATTGTAATGCGTCCCTCACGGTAGGCATCGCTGATCATAAGTCAGTCCATATAAATTTAAACGCACATGGCAGCAAGGTACTGCATTCACTGAAAACTTTTCGTGATATTTCAGCTGGAGATGACGAATCGGTTCTTGATACCTTGCACTTTAAGTTTCCCGAGTACGAACACGGAAGAGACGTCCCGCTCTTTTGGAACAGGTTCAAGACTATGGTCATGGAATGCATGAAAAGATTTATTCCTGTCCGGCATAAGAAAACGAGCATCGCAACCATTGGATCAGCCGTGATATTATCTACCTAAAACAGTGCTTAGCACAGAAGCGGAGATCAAAGGGTTGTGAAGCTGACCTGCGTGCTCTCAAAGAAGATCTAGTTTTCAAACTGCGAAATGCGTGCAAAAACTTCTGTGAGAATATCCTGGCTTCTATTATGAAAGATTCTCCTGGCAAATATTGGCGCTTTCTGTCCGGTCAACTGTCGACCGGACTTTCGATCAGATACGCATTAATGGTAATGTTAATTTTACATTTTAAAAATGAATTCAATATTACGTTTCAAAAAGCATTCACGCACATTTATACATTGGCATATCACCCCAGTGTTATTGCATTTCGTTCCTGTTTTAAGAGGCCGAATTTAGTTTTAAGTCGCGAGGGCATACGTCCACGTTTACAAAATATAAAAACATAAAAGTCAAATGGCGCCGGTGGCATTCCTAATGCTTTTCTCCATCGGTACTCTCACATTATTGCCTACTACCTGTATGTGATTTTTAACGCCTCACTTGATCAAAGTTGCCTGCCTAGTGATTGGTTTGTTGCCAGAATAGTGCCAGTCTTTAAGTCCAGTGAAAAGTTAAATGCTGGAAAGTACTGCTCTATCTCACTTATATGTTCGTGTTGCAAGTTGCTTGAGCACATAATAGCTCATCATATATCCAAATATCTTGAACCGGTAAACTTGCTTGTTGAATATCAGTCTGGGTTCTGTAAAAGCATGTCCACCACAACACTGCTATCATTTGTAATTAATGAATGGCTTTTAGCTGGCCATTGATAATCGTGAAGAAATAGATGCAATTTTTCTGGATTTATGTAAGGCATTTGATTGTGTGCCGCACAGCTTGCTTATTGAGAGGCTAAAAGAAATCGGGGTGCCGGGTAATCTTATCAGTCGGTTGCAAGCGTGCGTACAGAATCACATGCAATTTTCAGATTGTAGTGGAATGAGGTCTAAGTGTTTGGAGGTCCTGTCCGGTGTACCGCAGTGATAAGTGCTGGGGATTTGTTCCTCATTTATACCAATGATATTGCTCAACATGTTAATGAAGGTATCCCTGTGAAAGTTTTTGCCGATGATTGTGTCACTTATTCCGTCATTCTTCCTGTCAGCCACTACTGAATACCAATTTATGTAAACTCGCCGACCGGTGTGAACAAATGGCGAAGAAATCATTTTTTCTAAATCCCCGTCAATGATAATTACAACTAAGCAACATCCCTTACAATATGTTTACAAAATTGTACATCAGTGCATAAATACAGTCACATCCGTTAAATATCTAGGCCTGAAAATTACTATCAATCTTAAATGGGATATGCATCTTAATTATATGTGCTCGAAATCATTCAGGAAATTATGCTACCGACGCGAGAAATTAAAAGAGTCCCCAACCAGCGTAAAACTTCTAGCATATGGCACTGTGAGTCGACCATGGAGTCCCAGAGCACGCCTCTGTTGTGTGGCATCTGTACCGTGTAAAAAACATCGAGCAGGTGGAGCGCATTCAACGGCATGCTGACACGTTCATTTCATTCGATTAACGGAGAACTTCATCCGATACTAATATGCTGAGGCAGCATAAGTTGGAGCCGCTCCAGTTACGCAGACAGATTGTCAGGTTAAAATTTTTGCACTTACTCTATCATAACAGAACAGGATTGCCGCGTGAATCGTATTTACTTTCTGCGCCACAAAGATCATCAAGGCTGTACCACACAACAGTGATAAAGACACACAATGCCAGGGCTAAGAGGTTCCAAAAATCCTTTTTTCCCACGCACAATACTTTTACTTCAATAACATTAAATAATATTTTACTTTAATTATCACTTTTGACCGCTCTTTGCAAACTTACCCTTTTGTAACCCTCACCTGCCAGGGCAACACTACTGCCTGCAGTATTTGTAAATAAATAAATAAACAAATAAAACATACCCGGAATAGAATAAGCTGATTCAGTTTGCTTGATTTATTGTCTGACGCACTTCATGCGTTGTCAATTTTCACTGGCATTGGCTTTTGTTAAGTTTCTGTTAGCATTTTTTCTATATTCTCTTGACAGCACATCAGAAGCGGCACTGGACATTCGCTATAAGCACTCGATGGATGGGCTGTGTTGTAACGTACAGTCTAACGTAACTTGAAGACGATCACTTTAGGCTTAACCTACCTGAACTAAAATGTTCTAACACGGTGCATTCTCCCAAGAACGTTGCAATGAACTTAGCTAGCCGAACGAGTCCTCTGTGCTGCACCGTCATGTATGTTGCCCAATAAGCGACTAGCTGTCAAGCCAGGAAATTTCCTTCGTCTGCATCAGCCGGAACGAATGGGATAGCCTTCTACTTGCGCTGGACTGTACGAAGATCTCGCGCGCGGGCTCGTAGTAAAGCAAAATGCCGCGCTCTGCTGTTCGCGCTATGCTGACTAAACATGACATTCCATATGTCATCGAGGCAAGATGCCAACCACGCGAACCGCTGCTTGTGAACTGCAGGGCGCTCAGGCCTGCATGTCTGGATATCTTTGCACACGCGGACCCTCCGCACCATGACCGCTGTCGCTCTCCCGAAAAGAAAAATTCTATACCAGTGTTTGCCGCAGTTTTCGGTTCTAAAAGCGGTAACTTCTTTGAAAAAAAAAAACTCAGTGGCGCTTGTCTGGGTGAGACGACGGAACTGCATGAGCGGTCTCACAAACTACGCTTTTGTCCAGACATCGGTTCTTTTTCACTTTTTTTTTCGTTTTTGGCGCCATCATTTTCGTCTTCTAATTCTACGATATCAGTCATTCTAAACTTTACATTTACAGGTCCCTAGGAGACCCCTTCCCCTGGGGGACCCGCTACCGCTGCTGTTGCTCGTTTTTCCACACACTTTCCGGCCACCACGTCAAAGCTCGCGGCGTACCAATATAAGGTTAGAAAAGAGCCTAAATCGCCGCTATGTACGAGAACAGTACGCACTCTTACGCACCTTGAATGGAGGCACATTCCCACCTTTATTTCAGCGTACGCACACAGACAAGCAACGATATGCTCAGCCAAGTGGCGCCATCTGCTTTTCAGGATCGGACCATTACCGTCAACAAATCGAAGTTCCTTTTAAGCCTAATAGCGGCAGAATCGTCACTCTGACAAAAAAAGCAAATTTATCACTTCTATGTTTTCTTATAGGTGAGGTGAGGCGAAGCGAAAGATAGGTGCCCCATTTATGGCCTGCGAACGCACTGAAAATAAGCAGCAACAACGACGAATTCAGTCCGAAGCGAGGGCACGACTTCGAAGGGCGCCGCCATGTTTGTCGCCGCGGAATTTTTCTCGCAGCGGAAATCGGTCCTGACTGATCGGCCACGCCGCGCCGCTTTCGGTCGGGGTCGGCGTCAAAAGCGGCTGAATCCGCATCGCTAACTGAATTTCTGCGCAAGTGTGAATGGGCCTTATAATACCACTTTCTCCGCAACATATCCCCTCTATAATGTTCACAGATTAAAAATTAGTAGATTGCTACACTCAGCTGCAATTCTAAAACTCAGCAGCAAGTGCCCTTCAAAGAAGACCCTCCAGCGAATGACGCTAGCCGACTGTCACGACGTAACGGTTAATCCCCTTAAAACCGATAGCTGGGCTCGGTGTCTGCGCTACAATGCAGTCAGCTAATCCACTCGTCTTCGCCATGCAGGTTGGTTGCCTTTACAGCCTTTTTTTTCTAAAAAAACAGCATCTACTGTTTGGTGCAGCTCCCAACCCTCCAGTGCTGCCTGGTTAGCAGTGCCGAGTGCGTTCATATCCTTCGGTCTTTATTACTACTGTGAGGGGACATTGAGAGCAACCCTGGTCCCTACGAGCTAGACACTATCCTTGAGGAAGTAAAGAAGTTGTCTGCATGCTGGTCAGACTTCATTGGTTAAAGAAGTGCAAGAGCTCAAGGGCCAACTGCTTTCAATGGACCCAAAAATGTGACATGACTGCCCGTCTCAGCGCCTTAGAAAACAAGTGCGAAAACCTGCCCTCATTGCGCACAGGCCTAGAAGCTGTCCAAACAAACCCCTGCAGCCAAAACGGCTGATTTGGTTTCTGTGTTAAAGGCTCGTTTGGACTATGCTGCAAATCAGTCACGGCGAAACAATCATATTCTACGGTGTGCCCGATACTAACCCCTCGGTAACCTATGCGGATTCTGAAGACCTAATCATCCGCCATTGCACTATTCATTCAGACACTGAAATAAACCTAAATAAAATAGGGTAAATTGCTGGGCTAGTTAATTTCAAAATGCGCAATGGTGGAGCCAGCGAAATGGACGCGGGACAAGAGGAAGTAGGCGCACAGACAACAACGCTGTACTTACAACTGATTTATTGCGAGGAATTCAGCCACATTTATACATGCTTCCTGCGCACGCGCCCACTTTAATTAAGCGCCAACCCAGACCAGATTGATTGGCGCAAGCCCAACCCAGGATTAAGCGCCAACCCAAACCTGTGCAAATAAAATTTAAGGGTAGGATACGGCAGCGGAACTTTGATAGAGATGCCTCAAGCTGCCGTGAATGGCGTGATTGCCTGCTCCACCAATACCTCAGGTGCAGCTAATCATCAGATCTTAATAGAGGTCCAGTTGTCATGCTTAACAAATTCTGTATTCGATACCTCGCTGCTGTGATGTACGCTGTAGGCGGAACGATAGGTAGCACGAGGCCACTGAGAGACGCCTTTGCCAGGCAGTCCGCCACTTCATTGGCTGTCACACCGCTGTGACCTGGCACCCATGTCATGTGAACAAGGCTTAAATGCGAAAGGAGTAAAGAATGGAAGGTGTTTAAGATTGGCGAATCCACAGGCGAAACAAGGGACGAACACAAAGAAAGAGAGTTTGTAATGACAGCCACTGAAGAGAAAGCTGGCTCTAGTTTGCGAAGAGCAAGCACCACCGCCAGAAACTCAGCTTGGAAAATGAGGGTGTAGTCGGGAAGCCGCACTGAAAAAGACCAATCTATAATCTGGCAATATATTCTCGCCCCTGCCTTTCCATCACATTGGGAGGCGTCAGTAGCTATCGTTAAGCTAATAGGTATGTTTTGTAAATGGTTTCTAATAATCCATTTAAACTGAGGGGTGTTAAATGCTTAGCGTTTTTCGGGAAAATGTCATCATAAGCAATTTCTACAGAGGATCCACTGTTTTTGTCGGAAAAATGTTATACAAAAAAACATTTACAGGATCACGCAAATTTTTTACCATAACTACTTGCGGGGTATGAAATCTAGACCAGCGGACTCTAAGAAAGGAAGTCAGTTGGCAACAAGAAACAGACAAGGAGCAGTGTAAATCCCATTCATATACCCATAGTCTGAACAGTTAGGAATTGAAATTTCGATGATAAAGGAGCAATACGGGCTTATTTGGGGAGGCCAAGGTACAACCGGAGCGCTTCCCGCTCCAAAAGAACGAGCGGGTGAGTTTTGAACGCAGCCGTACCAGAAAACAGCACCGATCTAAATTCTAGAATTGGCCGGACATAAAAACAAAAATCAGCAAAAGTGCATCTCCGCATTCCAGACCGGGAATTACTTAATCTGCGCAACATGCAACAGCACAAGCCCCTTTCGCTGCAACATGGTCAATGTGAGAGCGCCATGTGAGGCGGTCATCAAATGACACCAAGATATTTTAATGACTTAACTTGAGGAATATTTGGTCGCTGGTAACTGACAGACATGCACAGGATCTTTGATTTGAAAAACAAGTACAGCGCCCTTGTTTACATTTAAGGTGAGATGTAAGTCACGCAACCACTTTCAAGCAAATTCAGGTACGATTGCAGGCGCACATAGAGAAAATGAATGTCAGCTGCAGCAGTAAAAAATGCAATATCGTCTGTATAGATGTACGTGCGAATGTGTTGGTGGCTGGGAATAGAGCTCATTAGAAAATTAAAGAGCACAGGAGACAGGACTGCGCCTTGTGAAACACCTCTAGATTGTTTATATCTTCCAGAATTGACACCATTTACTATGCAAAAAAACTGTCTGTTTTCAAGGAACGCAGATATCCACGCAAGTAAGTAATTCAGAAACTGCAGAGTATGTAATCTTTGTAATAATATGAAGTGTTCTAAGCTGTCATAAGCTTTGGCTGCATCTAATGTCACCAACGCAGCATGCATTTTTTGGTGCCGCGCAAGAAGAATACGACTCTCAAGTTCGGTGTAAGCATTCCATATGGAACATTTTTGACGGGAACCAATGTGGCAGGGACTAAGGATAACTTTTAGGCTCTCACGGTGCAGTTTGAAAACGTGATCTTCGCCATCTTCGATACGTGCGCGTGGAAACGCCATCAGACGAGCATGCATAAAACTGCACGAAATGGCGGGAGATTAAAAGCAGAGAAATTCAGAAGTCGAATGCTATCGCAATGCCATTGCGTAATGGTGATTAGGCGACATACAAACTTTCTTTGTTCTTAGTTCATTCTGTGTTTAGCACTTAGTAATCGTCGCAGTAAATGCTACTGCATTGTTTTCTCAGTATTCTTGGCATATATTAGTGTTTGTACACAGACACAACAACGCGCTTACCCATTTCAGAAGTGAATATGGATAACAATGAAATGTTATGAGTGTAGGGCACATGTATGCATGCAGTGCGTGTCAGAAGTAAAGGCAGAGCGATACTTTGGAGCTCAATCCGTAACTGTTTCGGTTTTGTCTAGCGTATTAGCTCGAACAACACACTCACACGTACACGCGAACACACAACAATATAAGCTCTAGCCTCTCGTCCAATAGTACCTTCAGGGCTTGTCCTATTTGTTTATTACTCAGCAATATGCCAGGAGCTGCGGAATAAAAAAAATAACTCGAGTTTTAAAACGACTGTTAATGAGGGTGAGGGTGAGAGGGCTTACGATGTGAGGGCGACGGAGGGCCAGAAATTTTTTCGAAGGGTGAGTGAGGGCCGGATAACTTTCAAAATGAGGGCGAGGGTGAGGGAGGGCCAGGGATTCAGAAGTGACGGTGAAGGAGGAAAAGTAAAAATGAGGGCATTTGCCCATTTCTGGTCTTCACACCAGGCCGCGTTTCCACTAGATGGCGCTGGCCCGCTTTAATTTTTAACCGCAGCCGTGGTCCATTTTATTCTGTCCACGACTGTACGTGTGGTCCCCCTGGCCGCAGAAGCCTCCGCCATTCTGAGTTGGGCAGCGGCTTCTTTCGACGCACCTGGTGGTTGGAGCGCCGCCGCCGCTTCGGTTTTTCGTGATGGCGGCAGCGAGGACAGCGTCTCTCGGTTCTTTCGCTGTTTGACGCACCCTTGAGAGGCGCCGGAAAAATACATATCTTGAAAGATGACGACTTGGAACACATTGAGCGAGAGGCTACCTGTTAGAGCACGTAGCGCGCGAAGCTGTGGAGATGGCAGAGGAATTCTGCTGCCGTTCGCCGCATAGTGCGGGGCATAGGTTGGCGGTGTCATTCATGAGTCGACTCACTAGGGCTCACTCAGGTTCACATTAAGATGATCCGGGTTGTGAGTAAAGCCCGGACTCAAATTCAATTAATAACCTGACTTGAGAGTTGGAACTAATAACTCAGATCATCTGAGTTTATCTACGACGACGATATGCGCTTAGTTTTGTCCCCCCCCCCCCCCCCCCCCATTTGCTGAAAGTGGAAGGGAGCAAAGATTATTGCGGCGACCATGGACGCCTGAGGGCTAGGGTGACCGAAGAAGGAGATGGAAGCGAGGAAGACGCCGTTTTGTCCCTCTATAGCCTACGCGGTTATGAGGGACGTGCCTCGGTAGACAGCAGTCCCTTGTCGCTCTTGTTTCACACGCCCCTATTACGTCCCCATGCCGATGTGAGTTGCAAAGAGCCCAAATGAGCCGTGAGCCGAAATGAGCGAGTAAGCCCGGATGAGTCGCGAGTCCTAGTGAGATCAGGTGAGTTTTGGGTTAAATGAGTTTGAGTTCATGAGTTTGAGTAAGCCTGGACCTCTTTGACTGCGAGTCTGAGTGAGCCGCTATGTTGATCAAACTTTTGTGAGTGACTACTGGTGATTGTGTTGAGCTATGGGCGGCCGATGAACGCCGTGCGGCAGATGCCTTTTAGTGTACTTTTAATAAATCATACAATCACGGGCTGTGACATAGGTGTGCCACAAGAGAACATGCGCCAGTTTTGTATCTGTGTTGCTATCACCGGGTGTGCTGATAACTGTCCACCGCCGTAGCTATTTAAGCAGTGGTAGTCTTTCAATAAAGGGGTTTGATTCTGTGCAGTGTGACTCACGCGTCAGTCTGTTACACTATTCAGTTGAGCGGCACCTACGATGGACGAAAGGAACTAGTTTATATCTTCACACGAGCGTATTAATGCGCCCCTGGCTGTGAGGTAACAGAAAAACTACGGGGACGGTCAAGTCACCCAAGAATGGAATGCTACACCACTATACCTCACATTTGCCATAGCTTCTGTTGCGACTTCTTTGTGTGTTTGCATCAGTTTCTTGGCAGTTATCAGTCCATCAACCACCATATTCCGACTGCTAGCTGAAGTATCGGACATTCGCTATGCTCTGACGGTGACGAAATTCGCATACCGCATTTAGTCGATTCTAACGGGCCCTTGAATGTAAAGCGCGCGTTTTTCAAGGTCAGAAAAAAAAAGTGCAGTGACTTCGATTATAACGCGCACCAGATTTCCATGCTTCGATGAAGAAATACGCGCGTGAGACCTCCCGATTGCCACTTGCCTTCTTTCTCAAGATCATTTTATTTGAAATAGCTAGCTTTTCTTGCAGCTCTGCAGACCTCGGCAGCATGCCAAGATGCTGCGATCCAGTAGCATCACAGCTCGTTTATCTTTCGACTAGCTTCTATCGATAGCTTAAAAACTGGCTCGGAAATATGAATGAGGCACTGCTGATGTTTCCCGTGAAAAAGCACAGATACGAGACAATACAAAATCCGGGACGTTAGACCCCGTGTATCATACCCCACCAAATCCTGTGGTGCCATACCCAGCCGTGACATATCATTCCGTGCTGTACCGGACCAAAACATTCCGCGCTCGGCTCACCTGCAGCAGTTCCTCGTGGAGCGCCGCTCGGTCGATGTGGTCCAGGTTCTCGGCCAGCAGATGCAGCCTAGGCTGCGGCCACGCGAGCGCCATAGCGCCCTCGTCCGAAGTGACGCCGATGAGCAGGTCGACGTCGGCGGCAAAGAACCCCTTGCGCACGGCCACGGCAGGCACCTTGGGCAGGAAGGCGTCGTGGTAGGTGGGCACGAAGGGGAACAGCTTGCCCGGCACCGCCTCGGACGCCGCCACAACCAGCTCTTCGGCAGACCTGGCAGGCAGCACGTGGTTATCAGGAGCTCCGACGGACGGCGCTATCTCTCCACAGTGAGCTAATAGATAATTGTAGGTGGGATAATTGTAGGGGAAGCTCTTTGTTGTTTGAGGCCAGGGCGGGAGTTTTGCGGACCAAGGCATATAGAGTAAGGTACAACGAGATAGACACGTTGTGTGTTGCGTGCGGAGAGAAGGAGGAAACGGCTGAACACTTGATACTTTTCTGTAAAGGGCTTCACTCCAACAGTGGAAAGCAGCGGGGCTGATTTATCCAAGGCATTGGGGTTTAAGGACAGTGAAGGGAAGGTAGATTTTAAGCGGGTAGAAGTAACCAAACGAAGGTTATCTGATTGGGGGCTAAAATCAAGACAAGAGTAAAATTTCACAATTCATGGCTACGTGGCTAGAGCCACAGCCTGATTTCAGGGGTTCAGCCGCATCCATCGATCGAGCTCCGGAGGACAAAGCATCCGAAGCACGCAGTGAGCATCTAAAATGGACTCGGAATTGATGAAGGACAACCAGAGATCTAGCGCACGGCACCCTCGTTATTTATTTTCTCTGGACCCTAAGGTGGGCCCTAGGCCGGGGAGGGGAGAAATATATTTAAATATATTGATCCCATAATGCGGCGAATGTGAGAGCTAGCAGTTTAACTGAAATGTTCAACCCTTTCTACTGAATAACCTTCCCATACCTCACTTACTTGCAATAAGTTCGAAGTCCTGACGAGCCTCATGTTTCCTAACGGCGCTTCGTTCTTGTCTAGGAGGCTTTTAACGCTGCAAGCAATTGGGCTGGTAGCGAGCCCTCTCCACAGACGCAAAGGTGTGTCGCTTATCTTCATCATCACCAGCCTCACTGCGCCCACTGCAGGGCAAAGACCTGTCCCATGTCCCAAACTGAAGTTTTCGCCGATGCCAAAGCAGTGCTTTTACCGCGACTATACTGGGATATCCTGACTCTTCGGTGCATTGGAACTCTGCGTTAGGCATCTGTCGTGCTAAAGGCGCGCTCACATTAGCGGGAAAACGCGCAACGCAGGACGTTTTCCGCGCGCCACTTCCCGCACAAGCCGGTTTTTCTCCCGCAGACAGCCTCCTGTGCCGTCCCGCAGAACGATGGGTCCGGTACCTATTTTTCCCGTGCCGCTGACGAGAACAGCCAATGCGCGCCGACCGTGAACCGTGACGTCGGTCCCAGTTCAGTGACCCCGTCGGCGGAGGCGGATGGCGCGTTCATGGCGCGTTCACACTTGGACATTCGGCGGCGAGAGCGAGCGGAATCCGCTGCCGCGGCAGAGATTCCGCCGGAATACCCAGCGGAAAGGCCGATCGGTCCAGGACCGAATTCTGCCGCCGGAAAAAAATCCGCCGAATCTCGTCAGCCAATAGGAAAGCGAGTACCCGCGGCGACAAACATGGCGGCGCCCTTCGATGCAGGACGCCTCGCTTCGGACTGAATTCGTCGCTGTTACTGCCTTTTTTAGCGCGTTTACTGGTCATAAAAGAGCTAGGGCTCTTTAGATTTGTCTTATCTCGCCCATAAGAAAACGTTTGAGCGATAAATATGCTTTAATTTTTATTTCGGGTGACGATTCTTCGCCTTTTAGGATTAAGAAGGGCGTCGGTTTGTTCAACAATGGTTCCTCTCCTAACCACCAGATGGCGCCACTAGGCGTTTAAAATGTGAGAATGTTATAAATGGCGTAACATCCGACAAAATAGCTGCATTCAGCGTACGCAAGCGTGCATACGGTTTTGGGATGTAGACAGCATCGATTAACCTCTTGCCACATCTGTGTACGCCGTGAGCAGACGACACACAGCGGCGATGCGGTGGCCGGGAAGTGTGAACGATGCAGCTTTTCGGCGGCAGCGGATTTCGCTTGCTCTTGCCGCCGAATGTCCAAGTGTGAACGCGCCAGGAGGCTGCGTGCGTCCGACCGGCCGTCCGGCCGGCCGGGCACTCGGCGGCTGCTTTGCCAGCATGAACATGCGACTTGAGACGGTGCAGAAGCGACGGTGCAGAAGCAGCGAACAAACAAGTATAAGCACGATTACTGTAGCCAACAGCTCGTCGTTCGAACCAGCCATGCTCGAGACAAAAAGGGCGACGGGAGGAGAGCTAGCAGACGATCAAGACGACGACGCGAGAAAAGGGCGTGCTTTCCAGTCTTCTATGGTGTCACGTGACTATCCCCTTCTCTTTCTGCTCGTTCGGGTCCTCCCTCAGCGCCTCCTCTCTCTACATTCCAAGACAACCGCAGCGAGAAAACGCACGCAGTGTGAGCGTCATTCCGAGGAGCTGCGAGGCAGCGTCGACGTTGACGCTGTGCCGCTGCGGGAAGCTTCCCGCTAGTGTGAGCGCGCCTTAAGGCAGTTCTTCCGGCGCCTATGTAGCTTGACCAGTATTGCCAGATAACTCCAACTACAGCCAAATTAGCCTCCGCAGTAGCCCAAATGTAACCGAAAGGGAAAACTTGAAGTAGCCCAGAATCCGCCTTTTTCACGACGCGACTGCGCATGCGCCCATCCCCTGGCGGCAGTGTAGCGAAACATATTGGAAGGGTCGCGCGCTCCACTCGAGACCGGCCGTGGAAGTGTAAACAAACCGGCTTCTTACGCGGGGTGCGTTGCTGCAGCCGTCGGGCGTTCAGCGCGACGCATTTCGCGATGCATACGACATGTGTTACATACGACTGCAATGCCAAATATGTAAAGAGAAGCAAACTCGGATATTTTCCCTTTCCGAACGCTTCCCGGGACCGCCTTCGACGCAAAGCGTGGATAAAAGCAGTTCGCCGGCTCGACGATCGTGGCCGCCCTTGGGCACCGTCAAGCACGTCAAGACTGTGCGGGAATCACTTTGTTGCAGGTACGGACGAGGTACTGCGTTTAAATGCATGTGCAGTCTATCACGAAAGGTTTTATTCATGGCCAGGAAGGCCTCGAATGTCACTGCGGCACCCAGACTTCGTTCCGACGCTTTTTGCTTTCTCAAGAAAGAAGGCCGAATGGGCAAGTGCTGCGAGCCGCTTTCAACGCGCGATGGAGCGAACAACGAAAAAGAAGCTACGAGAGCATTCATGCTTGGTGCCAGAAATTTGTCATAATCTCCTATTGAAACTTCCTTGTTTATCCCACTACACCCTGGCCAATCCCCCGGTGTGGGTATGTGTCATCATGTATTAAGAGGCAGAAGAAGAAGGTACGTTATGCGTGTGTTCGCATCATATCCATGATGAAGAGCTCTGCGTGGTATCGCCGGAATGGCTCAATGTGCGCCTCTCGCGCTCGTCTTTATGGACGCGCATGCTTGTTTAACCTATTCAGCGGTGTGCTGTGGTAAAATAAAGTGAAATTCTAGCAGAGCTGCCATGTTGCGAGTACGCTTGTGCTTTTACAGCTCGTGTAGCTATTCGGCAGCGCTTGAGCACAACGATTGCTTGTGAAAACTGTTGTCCCCAGCCGTTTTCTGTGCTACGGCGTGCACGATGTAGTATCCACCTTTTAATGGATGGCAGGCATACACAGCGGAAAACGCCAACCTCACTTATCGGGGATATTTCATTGAACATTATGTTCCGAATGTAGCCTTCATCTCTGAATCGGCGGCCCTTGCTCAGCTGGCGTTCGCATCGCATGCCGGATGACCGGAGATACTGAAGAATTTGCTCCTCGGTGGGCACAGCAGCCTGCTTCGGACTTCGCACCGAGCCATCAGTCAATCCTAGAAATCCTCCAGGTACCAGGTGCTGCCCAGGACACGCCATCGTTGACAGATTCCAACAAAACGTGCTCCGCAGCGGCACTCAGTCCGGCTGGGTTGGGCGCACAGTACCCTTCCAGTGAGCTTCCAACGTTGTACGCGAGGTGGCAGCACCGGAATAGGAAAAAGGCGGATTAGCCTCAAATCCTCTTCTTGTAGGCAACTTCTTAGCCAAATGAAATTATTTTCCGCAAGTATATCTACGTATTACTATTGGGAGTCAAGAAAAGCTCACATGCAAGCGAATTCACGATTAAGCAATTAGGCAAACGTGGTCTTCACCACAAAACCTTTTTGTAGCGACAGCTGCATTACGGTGGCATTTCGAGCCTTCAGCGTGGCTGCGCACAACCCTGTGGTAGGAACTTCTCGAGGAGCTTCGTCATCTCTACTTCCCGGCATATCCCTCTGCAGACCACCCTGACTACACAGGCTCCCCCAACGACCTTCTCGACCAACCAATCACCGAGGCGGAAGTGAGGGCAGAACTCCAGAGCATCAACGCGTCCTCAGCTCCTGGCCCCGACGGAGTGCCCAACAAGGCACTCCGTAACCTTGATTCCCCCTCCGTCAAAGCCCTAACCGACTACTTCAACAAATGCTGGCTGCGCGGCGCCCTCCCACCTCAGTGGAAAGACGCCAAAGTAGTGTTTATTCCCAAATCGGGCAAACCACTTCTCTCCGCTAACCTCCATCCCATCGCTCTTACGTCGTGTGTGGGCAAGCTCATGAAGCGCGTTCTCCAGACCCGGCTCAGCCGGTATTTGGAGAACAACAACCGTATGCCTTCGTGCATGTTTGGTTTGCGCCCGGGCTTGTCCACCCAGGACGTCTTTCTACAGCTCAAGCACCACATCCTTGACTACCCCGCGGGCGACACAGAGTCTATCCTCGGGGTCGACCTAGCAAAAGCTCTCGATAACGTTAGCCACGCAGCCATCCTAGAAGGCCTTCACGTCCTAGGCGCAGGCCCACGGATGTACAATTACGTCCGCGATTTTCTCTCCGAACGAACAGCCACCCTCACCATGGGCGACCACCGGCTGTCCGGTGTCTCACTGGGAGCACGGGGAACCCCTCAGGGTGCTGTACTGTCTCCTATCCTCTTTAATATAGCCCTTCTCCAACTCCCCCACCAACACGCCCAAATACCCGACATACATTTCAGCCTCTATGCTGACGACATCACTATCTGGGCTAATAGAGGCAGTGATGCCGACATGGAACACAACCTACAGTCGGCCCTGAACATCATCGACTCATACGCTCGCGCGCGCGGCATGGCCTGCTCCCCTTCTAATAATAATAATATTAATTGGTTTTTTGGGGGAAGGAAATGGCCCAGTATCTGTCTCATATATCAGAACTCTACTTCTACCGCCCCAGGCCGCACGACCCCGCCAACCCTCTCATCTCGCTGACTCTAGGAAACCACCCCATTCCCCTAGTCTCCAAGATTCGCATCCTGGGCTTCGTCCTTCAATCGCATGGCGCGCAAGGCAACGCCATCCAAACTCTCCAGACCCAAGCCCAGCAAGCCACCCGTCTCATTCGGCGCGTGGCGAACCGGCGCGCGGGTCTGCGAGAGCGGAACACTCTCCGCCTCACCCAAGCTTACATCACCAGCCGCACGGCGTACTAATTCCCCTACCTCCCCCTAAAACAGAAGGAGCGGGACCGCATCAACGCGCTCCTCAGGAGCTGCACCAAGGTTGCCCTCCGCCTACCTTCCAGCACCTCTACTACCCGGCTCCTCAACCTCGGTACCCACAACGCGTTTGAGGAGCTGGCAGTAGCAACCCTAATAGGACAGCTGACTGGCTTGTCGAGTACCGCGGCAGGCCGCACTCTACTCTGTCAGCTAGGCACCACCCCGATCACCCATCCTACCGAGGGGACTCCCCTACCTCCAGACCTACGCTCCCATCTCATCATCCTTCTAATCCCTAAGAACCTGCACCCCGAGCACGACGGAGAACGCAGGAATGCCCGCGCCAAAGCCCTGCACAAGCTCTACGGCAGCAGTCCCGAGGTAGCCTACGTGGACGCGGCAGCGTACTCGTCGGGCTCCCACATGGTTCTCGCCGTCGCTAATTTTCAGGCCCGACTAATCGCATCAGGATCCGTCACCACAGACTCATCGGAAATTACAGAGGAAGCGGCCATTTCACTCGGTCTCACCTCCACCTATGCCACCATAATTATCTCGGACTCGAAATTCGCCCTATCCAATTTCGCCAAAGGCTTGATATCCCGCACTGCGGCTTCTACGCTTCTGGCACCCCACCCACCCCGTAACCCTTATCTGGACCTTCGCACACGCATGCCTTCTGGGTAACGAGGAGGTCCACACTCTCACCCGAGGTCTCACTTTCCGGGCCGGAGCTGGACCTCTTCCGCCATCCCAGGAACGTCAGCTTACGTTCAAAGATATTCTTGCCTACTACCGAGATACCCGGCGCGTTTACGCACCGCCGGCTCTCTCCCTAACCTTAATCCAGGCCTCCCACTGGCGCCGACTCCACACCCAAACTGCACCCTACATTATTCTCTTCATGCCCGCTACCCCGATCAATTCCTTTCTTCTTGTAAGCTCTGCGGGAAACCGGGAGACTTCCTTCATCTCCACCTCACATGTCCTGCCTTCCCACACCCTCCCTCCCCCACCACGGCGGAGTCATACTGGCAGACTCTCCTGGCCAGCTCCGCTGCTGCTGACCAGCGCCGGATAATTACCGACGCCCTGAAGCGGATAGCCCTCTAAGGGCTATCCTCTGCCCTGTAACGAAAGCCCCCTAAGGGTTGAAATCCAGGGTTCGACGGAAACCCGTCTGGTCGGGTATGTTCATGGCGGAAAATCTTCAAGCGCAGACCAATCGTTAAAAAGGGTTGCCTCGTGCCATGTTAGGGGGTTTGCTCCCCCCTCTATTTGGCAATAAATGTTTCCACCACCACCACAGTATGGCTGCGCTGCCACCCTGTGGCTGCACCGCCACGCTGTCACGTGGTTGGTCACGTGGTGCGGAGCAGCTGCCGGCGGCGCGGCGCCGTGGCTGATCACGTGATTCGTCACGTGGTTGGTCACATGACCAAGTTACACTCGGCCAGCTGAAGCTATCGCGTCACACCAGGCTTAACGAGTGCTGAACCACCGACAATGTTTTTTTTTTCAAAGCATAAAAAATCGTGATAAGAACAGCACACAAATATCACCGCTCAGTAAACTTGGGGAGTAATTGTATGCATTCAGCCATGCAGCATAGTTGCAGCTCACGACCGCTTCACTGAACACAACAAAATATACAAAACACAAGACAAAATCTAGTACAGGTAGCGGCTAGCACAAAATCGACCACAATAGGCAGAAGAAAGGAGGCCAGAGTCGGATCTCGGGCATCATAAGCTGATTTCGAAGTCGAACTGCTTGGCACATGCAAAATGTTAGAGCTTAAACGGGACACAAATTCTTGGTCGTTTTAAAAGCTTTGTAGAAGCCTCCATTCCTGGTCAGGCCTAACTTCACGTGGAGGTGCGCTTAGATAGTTTAGTAAGAGATTCTATTTCGCAGGCCGGTTTTAGTCAGCGAGGCCTGGCTGCACACTCATTCGACGGCGGCCTTTGATAAGGTTAGTGACAACAAAGAGAGTGCCAGCTCAGACATCAGTGAACATCGGCTATACCAGGGCAAAATTTTTTGCATTTCTCACGCTTACCCACAATTCATTTTGAACAGGGTATCTTCTGGTAGATCGACGACTTTCGTTTTGAGCAAGCGATACTAAAATTCTTTCGCTTCAATTGAATTTTTCACTTTAAAAGAACCGAATGAGCGATGGAAAAAAATTCAAAGAGTTCTTAACTTTCTTTGGTTCTGGATGGTTCAGGTCGCTCAGAAGCTTTAGGTTCGCAGGAAGCCTCTTCAGCTCACTTTTAATGCACGCAAAAATAAAGTTGCGGCGCCTATCCAACAGAAAACGTATGTCAGAGATTCTGAGAGGAGACGTTTCGAGGTTGTCGAGAAAAAGTACTCCCAGGCAGCATGCCACGAGATGTGATATGTGCTGCGTCCATTCGGCGATGTCATTCTGAGTATCTCCAGGCATTTTACTCTTGCCATTAACGTATTCACAAAAGAAATAAATTTCTCTTATAGCCCGACAGGAACCGGTGCCTAGCACTGAAAGAGTTTGTTCATTCGCTGAAATTCACCAATAACTGGGCTTGAAATTAAAAAAAAGTAAATTTTGCTCATCAGTGTACATTTTGCTTAATATGTAGTCTTGCTGCATAGCAGCGTTCTCTACTTTTCATTGCATCATAGTGGGCTTCCAGTGCAGCCCATTGATTCACGATTCATCGCGAGGCATGTGCAATGCAGAGCCACCACAAGATGTCCAGCACTGCCGACATATGCCCAGAATAATTATTAGGGACATGGCCCGAGGTGATGGTGGCACACGTTTCTCTCTACTCTTGCTGCCTTTTTGGAAAATGCGAGATCTATCTGAAAATTTCGCGTGCAAGAATTAAAGTACATTATATACGAGGCAGTCAATGTCGATCGCCAGGTCAGTCACACCGATCGCCTGATTACAGGCTATAGCTCTGGGAAAGGCACACCCGCTTTAGAAGTGCACATTTTCTGCCTTAATTCTTGTGTAAAGGCTGTTGGGCTACCTACACAGGACACAATATTTCATGTAAAGTTTGCTATCAGCTAACAGGAATTAAAGAGCCTCTCCGCAGAAGCATAGATCGCTTACACAAAGCCGAGAAACGGTGTAGGCCAAAAATAGAATGTAGCCTGAAAATAGCCACTTAGCCAAAAGAAAACGTTTACGCCGACTCGAGCAAAAAGTCGGCCAATTTGGCTATTAATAGCACAACCTGGCTACTCTGAACCTGGCACTAGCGCTCTCGGTGCAGGAGTCTAACCGAGTGCAAGAGTGCACAAACTGTCGTCTTCTGCGGCTCTGTGTTACATCTCAGGCATCAGTAGACAAGCTGAAAGAAACTAGCGTCCTCGGTGGCATGGCGGTCCGCTCCTACGTTGCTTACGGGAAGCGGACAACCACTGGAGTTATCACTGATGTTGACCCGGAGATAGCTGACAAGGACCTCTGGTCGCTGATTAAATCTACGGCCCGGATTGTTGACATTCATCGTTTCGGGCGCTCCAAGTGTGTCAAACTAGTTTTTGAAACTGACGCTCTGCCATCCCACGTCAAGGTGGGCTGCGTGAGGCATCCTGTCCCTCTGTATGTTCCCAAACCTGTTCAGTGCCACCAGTGCAACAAGATAGGTCATGTGAGTGCTGTTTGCAAGAATGAGGTATCCTGCCGTCGATGCGGCGGGATGCACCAGCATGACACCTGCACGACGGAGACTATAAAGTGCGCCAACTGCTCGGGTGCCCATGAAGCCACAGCTAAGGACTGCACTAAGCAGCAAAACGAAAGACTCATCCTGAAAAAGATGGTGAAGGACAATTCGACCCACCAAGAAGCGGCGGCGCGTATTCGTCGCCGCAAACATCGCTCCCGGCGGCGGCGTTTGGTTCCACACATTTCTAGTCCCCCTGCACCACAGTCGCAAGAAGTATCAGCTCAGCCGGCACAGCAGCATGAGCCTAACAACGATAACAAGACGTCTGCGGCCGTGTCCCATGTTACCGCAGTAGCTCAGTCTGATGCGTTTGTGTTACCTTCTTCCTCTGATGCTGAATGGCCTGCTCTGCCATCCAAGGAGATCGCCATGGCAAGACCAAGACCGGTTGCCACTCCAGCTGACACTGTTGGCAAGCCCGAAGGTCAGGATGTGAGCATAATGTTAAAAAAGCTTGTGTGTTCAATGCGCGCGCTGCTTTCAGGCATTAACACGCCAACAGCGAAGATTGTTGTGCAGTTTTTGGAAGCACTTGAGCCGCTCTTGGCGGCGTTGCAGTAATTCATGATGGCACAACCAAAACCCACCTCATCTGTGCCAATGCACGTGCGCCGTAGTGTAGTGGTGCAATGGAATGCCCGAGGCCTACGAGGTCGTCTGAGTGACTTCCGGCAACGCGTCCACAAGTACCGCTTCCCTGTGCTGGTTATATGTGAGCCCAACATGCCGTCGCCTTTCCACCTTTCTGGCTACGTGCTGCTGTGGTCTCGCACAGAAGACGAAACTAGCAAAGTGTTATTTTGCATACGCCAAGACATTGCGCACGTCCGCCAAGTTCTACAGCCACACAACACAAACCATTACATCTGGTTGACAGTCACGCTAAAAGGACGGGTCTTTTCGATAATCGGTGCCTACATTCCACCTAGAGATGTCATTGATACTTCGTACCTATATTCAGCCATCCGGAGTTGTCCAGCTCCTCATATCATAGTGGGCGATTTTAAGGCTCATCACCCTCAGTGGGGCAGTGCTGTTATGAATAACCGAGGCAGGAACCTGTTTGACTTTATGCACTCCCAGAACTTCATCAATATCAACGATGGTTCACCTACGTTTCTGCGTGGCACGTCGTACAGCAGCTGCTTGGATCTGGCGTTTGTATCAGCAAGTCTCCAGTTTTACGTCAGCTGGTGCAGTGACGTGGAAACACATGGGAGTGACCACATTCTAACGTATGTTTGCGTCAAGTGGTACGCACCTACTACTCCGTCTCGCGTGCGATATACACACTGGCCTGCCTTTAGGTCGTCCGTGGAGATTTCCTGTGTGGACCTCTCAACACCATCTAAAATAGAAGGCCTGATTACGTCCTCTCTCAGTGAGACCACGCGGTATATATGTGCGCCTACGCCAGGGTCTACTATTGACGTGGAATTCGAACGACTACGCGCAGTCCGTCGGCGCGCCGAAAGGAAATACAGAAGAACCAAATCCACGTATGATCTTGCCCTTTGTCGCCGAGCTCAACGACAAATAAAGCGCCACCTAGCGAGACTCGGGAGACAACGTTGGAGGCAGTTCTGTTCATCGCTGGACCCTCGCAAACCACTGTCGCGTATTTGATATGTAGCCAGGAGCTTGCGTTCACCCCCGCAGGAACGCTATCCTTTCCATGCCCTGTCTATTTACCAACGCCGTAATAATGTAGAGGTAGCAGAAGAATTCTGCAAAATGGTTGTGGGCACTACTATGGCACCATCAACCAGTTTGGAGGCTTTTGTACCACCTTCACCAGATGACCACTACGACATGCTATTCACAATGCCTGAACTAGAAGCTGCTCTTTCCTCGTGTAGGCGTCCATCTGCACCTGGTCCTGACGGGATTTCGTACGCGTCCCTCTCTCACCTTGGCATGGAAGGCCGAACCGTGCTGCTCAGTTACTACAATGATACATGGGCTTCCGGAATCATTCCAGAACACTGGAAGATCAGCCGCCTGGTTGCACTTTTGAAGCCTGGCAAACCTCCTTATGAGCTTACCTCATACCGGCCAGTTGCACTAGCAAGCTGCGTCGGCAAAGTTATGGAGCGAATGGTGCTGGCGCGGCTCGAATGGTTTTTAGAGCAGAATTCTCTCTATCAGGATAAGATGACCGGGTTCCGGAGGGGACGTTCTTCGATTGACAGCGTAATCGACCTCATATCGACAGTGTAACATGAAAAACGTAGTCGCAGACTCGTCGCTGCTGTCTTCTTGGACATGAAAGGGGCCTACGATAATGTACTTCATGACGCCATCCTTGATGCCCTTGACGACATTGGCGTTGGCGGCCGGATGTATTCGTGGATTGGGAGCTACCTCAACGGCCAGTCTGTTTACATGTCTACGCCTGATGGGGAGACTACCCGTCATCAGGTTTGCCGTGGAGTTCCTCAGGGAGGAGTTCTTAGCCCAACCCTATTTAACGTGGCATTGATTGGACTGGTTAATGAACTTCCCACTAACATTCACATCAGTGCCTATGCTGATAATATCTGCATCTGGGCGTCGGGTTCGACACGTCCGCAAATGCGTGCGAGATTACAACGTGCCGTGTCTTCTACTTCAAGGTACCTACGGCGTCAGGGTTTGCACTTGGCAGCTGAAAAATGTGCTGTGGTCGCATTCACGCGCAAGTCTGTCTGCCACTACCCGGTAACTCTTCAAGGGGTTTCAATACCATACGTCTCCCACCACAGATTTTTGGGCATTATCATTGACCGCGATCTGTCATGGTCGAGGCATATAAACATGCTAAAGAAAAGACTCACCCTTTTTTGCCATGTGCTTCGCTTTGTGGCAGGCATTAAATGGGGCCCAACGGAGCGCTCCTCGCTTCGACTTTACTATACCCTCTTTATTGGCTACATTCGTTACAGCCTTCCTGTACTCTCTAACATGAGTATTTCCTGCTTGCGGACATTAGAGAGTGTCCAAGCACAGGCGCTCAAGGTATGCCTCGGATTACCACGTTGTGCCTCGAACAAAGGCACGATTGAGGAATCTCGTGCGTGCCCAATATCGGTCTACCTGTAACACGAACCACTTCGTGCATATTTACGTGCGCTTACACAGCACCGCTGTCACCCGCTGACGAAGATTTTTGATGAGCGACCGGACAGCAGTTTTGCACGCGCACTGCGCTTCCATCGCTCCGAATTGCCATGAGACTATGCCCTGCCGCATCATTCCTTGCAGTCCCCATGGGTAATGGCTCAGCCTTCAGTCTGCCTGCATATCCCTGGCATAATCAAGAAGTCTGCGATGCCGGTTAGTGGACTGAAGCAACTCGCACTTGCCTACATCTGGTCAGAATACCACAAATGTGTGCACGTCTACACGGATGGATCTGCGTCTGCAAATGCATCAACAGCAGCTTTCGCAATCCCTGCACAACAGACGACCCGCAGATTCATTTTGGGACACAAGTCTACTTCAACCGCTGCAGAGCTTGTGGGCATTCGGGAATCGATTCGCCACATCTGCGGAGAACCGCCTCAGGAGTGGTGCATTTTCACCGACTGTAAACCTGCGCTACACATTTTAGGATGCTTCCTACGCCACACAGCCTACCAAGCTCTGGCTCATGATATCATTAGTCTCGTATCATTTGCTCAGGGAAACGGCCACCGTATAGTGTTTCAGTGGATCCCCGGACACTGCGGACTCGATGGAAATGAGACCGCCGACGCTGAAGCAAGGAGCGCCTTCAGCAGTGGCCTGCGTACAGCTGTACCGTTCTCTATAGTGGACACAACTTGCCTCCTTTCGGAATTGATGAGGAGGGCGACGGCTAGGTACTGGGCCCTGCCAGACACCCGCCATATCCGCCTTAAACGGCTAGATCCGACGATGACCTTTTCAGTTCCTCGCGGAATACCTCGCCCTATTGCATGCGTTATCCGTAGACTACGTTTAAACGTGGCATTCACGCGCAAATACTTGCACTTAATAGGACAAGCGGACTCCCCGGAATGTACCACATGTGGCGTGCTAGAGACTATAGAACATGTTTTAATGGCGTGTCCAGCGTATGCACGTGAAAGACTCATACTCGCATCTGCTCTGAAGCCTATGGACACATCGCTCCTCTCTGAGGATTTGATCCTCGGCGCTTGGCCAGATAGTTTTAGAACTGTAACGGCAACGCGAGTGCTCTCGCGCTTTTTGAGCGACACGGACCTTGTCTCGCGTTTGTGATGTCAGAAAGTGTGCCTTGTTTTTTTTAAAGTAGTTTTTCATCTGCCTCCGCCCATCATCATCGTCCCCCATCGTGACCGTCTTTTATCTCCTCTTCCCGTCCCCCAGAGCAGAGTAGCAGGCCAGATATTTATTTTTCAGGCCAACCTCTCTACCTTTCCTATCAATAAACCCTCTTTCTCTCTCCCCACCAATCCAATGTGAGAGTGTTGCATCGCCTGAACTGGTGCAGTAAGTGCGGCCAAATAGAGGATACCCGAGAGCTTTGTCGCATGCTACGAAATAGGATCAAGTCGGAGATCTACCAGCTGCCCCCTTCGCATTATTTGGTAAACGCCATGTCACGTGACGCAGGCTTGGTGTTTTCTCTTTACTGTACAGCCGGAAACAATGACACAATAAAAATGAATTCCTGAAAATGTGAGGAAGTGTCGCTGCAGATTTGAATGCGGAAAATATTGGGGAATTTCATTTCCGATTTTCTCGACAACGCGGCCACCGTTCCGCTCAGAAAATGTGTTCGCTGTGCTTCCGAGGGATGCAGTGTACATATTTGCAAGTTTGCGATTCTCCTTGAGTGTGCTTTTGAGGTATCAAATCCATCTCCTATCAAGGTTAATATTGTCACGTGGTGGCGACTGCAGTCAGGAGAGCAGAAAGACAGCGAAAATGGAGTCTAAACAAAACTCTTAAGTTGGGTTGACTTGCGCCCACAACGGACTGAATCACGGGGCGGTGGCGTAGCGACAAGCGTGCTCGGCGGTCGTCGAACGGAATTCCCGCCGCTGTCGGCCGTGCTCAATTTAAAGCTGATAGCGAACTTTCGAGATAATGCGTGCAAAGGTACTAGAACATTTGGGAACAAGGTAGAATCGGCTCCGCCTGGATGCCATCAATCGAGATAAATCTAGTGCGTCTTGCATCCACAAAGTGATAAAGCGGCGTGGCCACCGCTTTGAATAATGAACAAACACTACAAAGATTCGTGGCAATATTGTCCCTGAATTTTTCCGAAGGCTTGTGCTCTTCACTTGCTGTAACTCAGGCGACGGTCCGGGCAGGGCAATTGTTTTTATTTAGCCCAATCTAGCATCTGTAATAAAGGCGGGCCTACGTAAACGACTGCAAATTTCACCGTCCGCTTCACCAAACCACGCATTGCATGCAAGCACGGTTTCCCCGCCGCTTTGGCTCAGTGGTTATTGGGCGCTCGAATACTCAGCTGGAGTTCCCGGGTTCGAACGCGGCCGCGTTTCGGTGGAGGCGAAACGCAAAAAGGCACCCGTGTGCTGTGCGATTTTATGCAGTGAGCGCTAAAACTATCCCGGATACCTTCACTACGGCACTTCTTTCTTCTCTTAGTCCCTCCTATTATCCCTTCCCTTACCGCGCGGTTCAGGTTTCCACCGAGATATGCGAGACAGTACTTACTGGGTCATTTCCTTTCCTCAAAACGACTTTTCAATTTTCCTGCAAGCACGGGCTCTACGATGAACTGATAACGCGTACCATCTCGCGGTGCTAGTAGCCCCAAGACAAACGGAAAATAATGCGAACGGCAGCAAGACTCATTCTAGCTAGCTGGTTGTAGTGTGACATGGTTTACGCAAAAAGCGTACAGGCGCTAAAAGACGGAGACAACACACACACAAGACAGGTCTGGCGCCAACTTCCAACTAAGTTTATTCATTGAAAAAACCTCTTAATAACCACACGAGCGGGCAAATTAGATAAAAGCAAAACATATACAAGCGGTGAGTTGCCAAAGGCACACGTGCCAAAAAGACCAAGCAATGATTATAACGCTGATAATGAACCACTGAGAAAACTAATCTCTTCTTCCGACCGCAAAACAGATGGCTTACTTATGCAGAGATTCAGCGCTTCCATAAGAGGCAGAGGTTGAGATGTTTTATAATACGTGGGTGATCGCAACGTTTGTGACTCGCTGCGACATCAGTATACCTCCGCTTACGACGTCGACGGGGCTTGAGGTCGCCGTCAGCCCACACCTTCGCCTGCCAGTTAGCCTCTGACAGTCACGTCACCGTCACCGTCCGCCGAAAGTGAACGCGATCGCGACTGAGTTCAAATTTAGATCAGGCAACTCTTGGCAGACAACCGCAGTCACTTTTCGATAGAACGGAAGCAGCCCGAATCACGCGTATGCACTTTACAAGACCGTCTCCAGTGGTAGTCTGAATAATTTCTCGAGTTGAAAGCTTATTGCTTGCAAAGTACCCGTTGAATTAGTGACGGTCGACCGGGCTCCGCCACTTTTCACAACACAACGGATAGAACGGTGTCAAATCCTTCACCACTTTTGGAATTAACAAATTTCATAGCCGCTCCACGAGATGTGTCACTTCGAGCAAGTGCACAACGTTCAATACAGCTAGCACAATATCGCGCTCATGTCACAACACGCGACAAACACCAACACACGGCCGCAGCAGACCAAAGTTTTTGCACTTTTGCACTCGATTTGGCTGAGGAGATCGGATCCCGTCCGGGCGTCCTCGCCGTCCTGGTAAACATGCGGCGGAATGTGGTGGCAGTGGACGCGGGGAGCAGCGATGCTCTCCAGGCCCTGCTAGCCACGGCCGTCATCCGCGGCGTGCCGGTCTGCGCCAAGGAGCCTCCTCCTCGGAATCAAAGCTCCGGCCTGGTCTTCGGTGTGGACGGGCGCAGGACGGCGGAGGAGCTGCTAGCGGCGGCGGAGTCAACGGTACCGATGGTGTCGGCGTCTCTGTCAGACAGCACACTCGCTCTCCGTTTTGCGGCGCCGACACCCCCGGCGTTCATCACCATATTCAAGCGCAGGCTCGCTGTCCGCCCCTGCCGTCCCCGGCCGCTCCAGTGTGCCAAGTGCGCCAGCCTGGGGCATGCCACTGAGGTGTGTCGTGCTCCTGCCCGATGCACGCGCTGCGGCGGGCCGCACGAGCCTGGTACCTGCGCGAGCAAGCCCCGCTGCATTAACTGCGGGGGGCGGCACGCAGCCATTGACCCAGCGTGCCCGCACTGGCAGCGAGAGCGTCACGTGGCCACTTTAATGGCCACATCCATGGCCCCGATGTCCAGGCGGGTTGTCCGAGCCGTCGTCCAGGCTGAGACAGCGGCCCCAGCCCAGCAACATCAGCAGACGCCACGCGCTCTTTCTTATGCGCAGGTCGTCAGGGGAACACCCCAGCAGCAGCAGCAGCAGCAGCAGCAGCAGCAGCAGCAGCAGCAGCAGACACAGAAGCAACGGCAGCGCCGGCAGCGGCAGCGGCGATCCGGTTGCCCGGCGTCCCGTACAGCGCGGCCCGAGCCTGCGGCCGCTTCTCACGGCCAGCCCCCTGACGCACGGGACGCAAGATCGCGCGCCTAAAGCTGGCGTTGCGCGCCCTCAGCGCACTTTTCCCGGAGGGCACCGATGGACACCGGGCTTGCTTAGAAGCAGCGGGTGCTCCCGCACAGATAAACCAGCATGATGGCTAGCCGCCGGACTCCCTCCCGCATACCATCCATCCTGCAGTGGAACGTGCGCTCGCTTGCGGCGCGGTACGCCGAAATGCGAGTTCGCATCGCACAGGATTCGCCGGAAGTTATCGCGCTGCAGGAGACGTACGTACGTTCACATGACGGGGAGCCCCAGATGCGGCTACCTGGCTACATAGGCTACCACTCAGCCACCACGTGCGAGGAACCCACCTGTGCTGCAGTGCCCTGTTGTGTCACATCTCATCGCCCCGGGAAATCAAGGTGCGCGATATACGTGCGGCAGGACGTCAAGCACACCCTCGTCGGCTCGGCGGCGGCGACATCTGACGCCCAGGAGTGCGTGGTGGTGACAGTGCGCGTCGGTGGTGTTGACACGTCGGTGGCCAGTGTTTATGTGCGTCCAGCTGTCGCGTGGAACGCGCTGTGTTTTCGTGCTGTGTCTTCGTGCTGTGCCCCGCGCCAAATCATCTGTGGTGATTTTAACGCCCACCATAGTGCGTGGGGCAGTGCGCACCACTCCGCGCGTGGAGACGACCTGCACGACGCAGCAACGAAGCTGGGACTCACCCCCTTGAACACCGGCGAGCCCACCTTTCGACGACGCGGAACAGCCGGCTCCTGCATCGACGTTGCCTTCGCATCCAGAGGCATCGAGGCGACATGGCGCCGATCACCATCTCTCTGGGGCTCGGATCATTAGTCGATCCTAATTGAACCCACTGCGATGGAGGCGCGCCCCAAACGTGCCTACTCCATTACCAACTGGAGTGCGTTCAGGCGGGCGGTCGACGAGGCGGCGGCCACTGGCGCAGATTTCTTTTCAAGTCTAGTCCGAAGCGCTCTCGCAGCCACCCAACAAGCAGAGGTAAGGGCAGGGCAGCCCACACCTGATATGAAGCTGCTCAATCTGTGCGAGAAGAGAGATCGCGCAGAGCGACGGGCGCGACGGACAGACAGAGCCGCCGACTGGACTGTCTACAACCGCTTGGACGCAGCAGCGCGCCGCCACGCCAACAAGCTATACCGCCGGCAGTGGGCTTCACTATGCCAACGGATGTAGGAAGATGTCAGCTCGCGGAGGCTGTTTGACACCCTGCGGCGCATCACCGAACCACAGGCAAACCGTCAACCGCTGGCCGCCCTCGCAATCTCCAGCGGGCTCACCTTTGTAGAATTGGCAGAGCGGTTTGCCGATCGGTTCGCGCCGCCCAGCCCCGCAAACGCCGCTAACTTAGCTGCTCCTGAGAGCCCCAGAAGCGACGCCAGTCCCTCGCCCGTCGCCTCGAAAGGTCCATGTGATGCGCCGTTCACCGCGGCGGAATTGAACAATGCGCTGCAGCGCTGCCGCCGCCGCTCGGCGCCCGGACCGGACGGGGTGACATACCAAATGCTGCGAAACCTGGATGCGCAGCAATGACAGATCCTCCTGCAGCAGATCAACCTGGTGTGGGAACGCGGAGAGCTACCGGAGGATTGGCGAACCGCGGTCGTTTGTCCCATCCGAAAGGCAGTGCGCCCACCTACGGAGCTGAGCGGATACCGGCCAGTGGCATTAACATCGGCGGCAGGTAAGCTCATGGAGCATATGGCGTTGCAGCGTCTGAACGAGCGGGCTGCGGAGGCTGATTTGTTTGACGAGCGGCAGACGGGTTTCCGTGGGATGCGGTGCACGGCTGATTCTATATCGGACGTTGTTACAGCGCTGGAGCATGCCAGGGCAGCAGGCCAGGTCGCGCTGCTGCTGCTACTGGACGTCTCGGGCGCTTTTGACAACGTTCACCGCGCACCAATTCTCGCGGTGCTTGAGGGGGCCGGTGTGAGCGGGCGCCTTTTGCGATACGTTCATGGCTTCCTGAGCGGGCGCACCACGCGCGTACGAGTAGGGGGTAAGCTCTCCAAGCCTCGCCCGGTCGTCATGGGCATGCCGCAGGGCTCTGTCCTATCACCATTTCTGTTTAATGTGGCCATGTCGGTGGTGCCGGCCTCCCTCCCCACGAGCGGGCGACACCATGTGTACATGTCCATATATGCAGACGACATAGCTCTGTGGTGCCGGGGACCACCGGGCGAGGCATTCCGCGGGCGGGGGTGCCTTCAGGGAGCTCTGACCGCAATCGATGCCAGATTGCGCGGCCTTGGTCTGTCGCTGAGTGCGGACAAATCGGTGGCCATGGCCTGCGTTTCGCGCTCGCGCGCGCACCTTGCGCCACTGTCACTGGACGGGACTCCGATTCCTTGGCGTAAATCGGTGCGGTACATTGGCCTGGACATCGACTGGCGCCTTTCCTTCCGCCCCGCGGTGACCAAGGCCTGTCTGCAGATGAAGAGGATCACCGCCGCCGTGCACAAGCTCACCGCTCGAGGCCAGGGCATCTCCCAGCAAACCGCGCTGCGTCTATACAATGCCGCAGCTTTGGGGGCGGTGCTCTATGCGCTGCCGCTCGTCATGGTGCGCAAGCCGTGCTGGAAGAAGCTCGAGCTTCAGCACCGCAAGTCCCTGCGCGTGTGCCTAGGCCTGCCCAAAAACTCGCAGTGCGCCGCAACGTTGGCCGAGGCAGGAGCGTGGCCCCTTGAGCTCCAAGCGGCGCGCAGGGCACTGAATCACATCGACCGGCTTCACCGCGCACCAGACGGCGGCTCGCTGCTGCAGCGTATGCGCTCGCACCCGCGCTCACGAATGGGCGCGGCGCTGCTCGAGTATGAGCTATTGACCCAAGGCCCACCCCCGTACGGCTCCTGCGCGCCCTGGCCTGCTGCCTCGGAGGTACAGCGAGAGATCGTCGGCATCGCGGGAAAGCGAAGCACACCCCTCTGAGCTGTGCAGCAGCTGGCCAGAGCCGTCATACACGAGGAGCTCCAGGACCATCTCCTCGTGTACACCGACTGCTCAGTGGCCCGCGACAGCTGCTCCCTTGGTGCGGCGGCCACCATCCCCGCCCTGCGACTGCACAGCCAGCAACACGCAACCTTCCTGGGCTCCTCCACCACGGCGGAGTTGATGGGGATCCGGCTCGGGCTGGACCTGCTGCTCACCCTCGGCCCTCCGCCGCCCAGGAGTGCTCTGCTGTGCGACTCCCGCGCCGCCCTCAGCCGCCTGCAATCTAACGGCTGCGGTACCCCACTAGTGCGGGAAATTCGCTCGCGCATCGAGCGCCTCGCGCAGAGAGGTTGTGCCGTGCGTGCACAGTGGGTGCCCGGTCACTGCGGAATCGCCGGCAACGAAGAAGCTGACGACCTCGCGACCGCTGCACACCAACTACCTGCCAGCGATCTGCCCCTTGCGCTGGAGGACGTGCGTGCGGCCATTCACGACCATCTCCGAAAGCAGCACCCCGACCCACGCATCGCGGGAGGTGAGCGCATCGACAGTGTCACCGGCTGTCGCGCACTTACACGGTCACAACGTGCAATGATCCTCCGCGCGCACATTGGCTGCGTGTGGCCCGGGGAACGACGGGTGCGTCACGGAATCGCGACGAGTGATGTGTGTGACGGATGCGGTGCAGTGGAAACACTAGAACATCTGCTCCTTCGCTGCTCCGCTTTCGCCGATGCTCGTCGCGATATTCTCGCGGCCTATAGGGCGCAGGGCATACTACCAGACTCCATCAAGACGCTATTGTGGCCGCAGGGCAGTGCGCGCACTCGTGAGCGAACTTTGGTGAGCCTCTGTGCATTCCTCGAACACACGGGCTTGACGTCCCGTCTGTTCTCCGTCAGGTAGTTACACGCAGTGACCGAACGCTCCGCGAGTTCTACCTTGAACGATTAATAACTGGACGCCCCACTCCAGTTGTAACCTACACAGTGCTGTGCGCGTGTGTGATTTAATTCCTCTAAAATGAACTAATCACGCGCACAACCTGGACACATTTCTTATTGTGTAAATAGTTTGTACATATTACTTCTCCCCCTGTCCTCTATTCCTGTCCCCTCACCTCTTTCATTTCATTTCTCCATTCTGCCTGCTGTCCTTTATTTCCGCTGCCCCAGCTCAGGTGCTTCAGTATCGATGGCAGATGCCGGGCTAGCAAAAATCTTTTCCTTCCTTTTTACTGTTATTTTTAATAAAACCACTACCACCACCACCACTCGATTTGGCCCCCGCCGCGGTGGCTCGGTGGCTAGCGCACTCGACTACTGATCCGGAGTTCCCGGGTTCGAACCCGACCGCGGCGGCTGCGCTTTTATGGAGGAAAAACGCTAAGGCGCCCGTGTGCTGTGCGATGTCAGTGCACGTTAAAGATCCCCAGGTGGTCGAAATTATTCCGGAGCCCTCTACTACGGCACCTATTCTTCCTTTCTTCTTTCACTCCCTCCTTTATCCCTTCCCTCACGGCGCACTTCAGGTGTCCAAAGATATATGAGACAGATACTGCGCCATTTCCTTTCCCAAAAAAACCAATTATTATTACTCCATTTGGCCGCTGCACCGCGAGAACCAGTGTCAGGCTACACTCGCGCCGCAAGAACTGGCGGTGCACTGGCACGGCACTTTTGTGAACCACTACAGAAAGTGCAGAAAAATGGAGGAGACCATAGTGCGTCTCCGGTATGCTAAGAACGTCTTGTGTCCAGCGTCTCCCCTAGCTTCTATCCCACACAAGTGAAAACGAGGAGAGGGGCAAAGGGAAAGGAGGCAGTTGACAAGTGGCAGGTGTCCTCTGAAACCACCTGGCAGGTGGAGACAGGCGCCGACGCCGCCGGACAACTTTCGCTTTCATGACCCTCCCATTCCTACCGCATATTAAGGGCACAGGGTAAGCCCTATACTTCCCATGCATTTTAGGCCATGTTGAGGTACATGTTTCTCACTAACTAATAACAGTAGCCTAATAATACATATATCATTGTTTGCCAAATTTTGTGCTCTTTTTACTGAACTAGAATATTTGAAATGTGTTGAAAATTCGATTTTTAATAAAATTTTTTCCGGTAGTACACGAATCTGGCCTTTCTTTGCGCATTTCAAAATTCATAACAGAATAACTGCTCAGTGAAATTGCTTAATTCTAGTTCAGTAGTTGGCAACACTTATGTAGATGATTGCAAAAGAAATCAGCCGTTTGTCTTGAAAGGCATTGGAAATAATGGTACCTTTGTAAGAAAAAACACTGTTTTGAGATAATAGAGCGTAAAGAGAAAAAAGATGTGAAAAACCATTTTTTATTCGCAGAAACGCCTCCATAGTAATTGGTTTAATAGCCCCCTGCTTCGTAGTCACTGTCGCCGTCATTTTTTCGCTTTTCGGCTAGTCGTTTTGACTGTCGGGCCTCTTTTGTAAGCTGTCGTGTTGCTCGGTCCGCAAAGTACATGCGCTTATGGTCAGCTTCCCTCAGCCACTTGATGGTGTTGCTCCCTGGGTTCAATCCACACGCCTTCAAAACGTTGGCCGTGCGATGCTACCATCCGTAAATGAAAGAACAGCATCCAGTGTTGCCATCCGTAGGGTCTGAAGCTTAAAGCCCCAACTCGATGGACACATCCTACGCGTACCGGCGGAGCGCCTACGCGCACGGGCGTACGCTGGATCCTGTCTGCGCATGCGCAAAGCGTGACGCGCGCGCAGGCGCGAGCAGGGGCAGATATCTGTCCTTGTCAGATATCCGCGCCTGAGCGCGCGCGCTTGTGCGCGCGTCGGAAGCGGGGTCCGGCTTACAACAATAGGAGGACGGCGGGAGCTCTCGGGGACTCTTTTCTTTATGGCTTGAACCTATCCCAGGTTCCTGGAACTTTTCTTCGCGGTTTAAGTTGTCCTTTCAGCGCCCCCCAAATCCCCTTTCTTCACGCTTGAAATTCCTTCGGTCGGCTCGAGAGGGGGAACGCCCCAGCACAGGGAGCATGGAGGTGTATGACTTTTTTCGACGCTTGGCACGGCGCGGCGCTGGGCGCGTAGGCGCTCCGCCGTACGCCTAGGATGTGTGCATCGAGTTGGGGCTTAACAAACACATTCTTTGGCGCGCGTTCCCAAACAACATGGTTGAACGACTCATTTGCATTTTGAGTTCGCCCATGCAGGCACTTCTCTAGGAGCTCAGCCTTCGATAGCTCCCTATAAATGGGTTTGATAGCTGCTCTGTAGCACATCCTCTTCCTGGAAGCACAGGGAAAATCTTGAAAGCTTCGATGTCGAGGAGCTGGCGCGTTCGGCGTTCGGGATCTCATTCGGTCGTGGACATCCTTTTGCTTTTTCACGATGAGCGTAGCGGTTGCCGTGAAATTCACGCCTGACGAAGGCCTTCTTTGCCCTGGGCATCTCAACTTATCAGCAGCAACCAACACCGGCACAATTTACAATACTGATCGAAAGGGATAGCACTCGGACGCAGCTGCATGAAGGTTGCAGAAACGTGGAAAAAACGAGCAAAGCGTCTCAGGATTGTCTTGGCTAAAAAAGAGGAGCTGTAAAATAGTTGCCAGACAATTTTTTATATGTAGCTGATTTTAGACAAGTTTTGAAATCAGGTGGTGGACTTTTTGGTTGAAAAAATTGACGTTAATCCTGAAAGGGGGCGTGGCCGCTCACTACTTGGTTTCGGAAAAAGCGTTTTTCAGCCGTAAATATGGCTTTCTGAGGAAAGTGCGATCATGGAACATTTGTAGAAAGAATTGAACTTCTAAAATTCCAAAAGAAAAAAACGATTTTTTTCTAATTTTACCTTACCTTGTGCCCTTAAAAACTGGTTTCGCAAACACAAAGAGAGGAGGACTGCTCTGTTCGCCTTTTTGAATAGTGTCTGTGAGTCGCTCCGAAGTTCCGAGAGACAAATGAAAGGGTTGCACACGCACGTAATAAACTACTTTGCGTTGCTTCCAGATGCTTAGCCACGGTAACTTTTCACGGCCCGCGACGTCTAAATGTTAAAACGTTGTTTTAGCAGCAGCAATGGCATTTCTTTTTAATGAAGAGGCTTGCATGGATTGAATTCAAGACTGCACAATGGCAGCGTTTCAAGATCCGGAGTAGCCTAAACCTCTTACCCAGGGTGTTTCGATAAATCGCGTACAGACGCGTGTTTCGGAAGTGAAGCGAATGAACAGGAGACAATCTTGGAACAAACCTACGCCGTCGACTTGAGCGCCCGAACGAAGGACCTTCTTCAGCGGTTTCTATGACGCTTCAAACGTGAAGTCGCGAGCGGTAACAGAAAACCGAGCAGATCTGGAGCGCCTTTTGGCAGAAACAGTGGGGTGCATGTGCTCTCTGACAGCTGAAATAGCCCCAACCAGCGGTGCTCTTCACTTTAGGAGGCGAACCCACTCGTGCAGATGAGCCTCTATCATGCGTTGCAAAAACTCTACTAAAACGCCGCGGTAGTTCAACTCGCTGCCGGAATTCACGGATTACAACCTGCAGGAGCAGTCTTTTGCTGCCGCTCTGCAATTACTGAACAGTGCCATTTAACTCTTTCTTGCTTTTACCTTGTCTTCGCGTAGAATAGATCGCAATCACATTGCAATCGACCGATAAATCTTCTTAATGCCGCCTACACTTGTGTCACAGCGACTTTAGAACAGTAGAAGGACACTCAAATATTGATGCCGATCAAAAGCATTTCAGCGGCCTTCCTTTCCCCGCACCATTTGCCGACGAAACAAACTTCCCGAGTCCATGTACTGTCGCAGGCAGTTCGCAAGTACGTTAAGGCAGTGGCAAAGGCACGTTATCATTGTTTGTCTCTTCATGTTTCGTTGCACAATGCCCTTTTTGTCTTGCGATGTTTGTGGGTTTGTGCCAAGTGAAATAAATAAATAAAATACTTCAAATAAAAAATTGGCTTTGGTGTAGCTCTGGTTAACACTAGTTGAATTGCGAAAGATTCGTTTCCTCGGCACGTCGTCTACGCAGCGTCTCATTCCGACTTTGTCGAGAACTCAAACCGTTCTCTTCCGCAGTTGAAGAGTCAGTCCTAGACGTGGCACGACTTCTTCTAGCTGCATCTTCGTTACGACGCTTCTCGAGTCGTGCGGCGCGTTCTCCTGCCGTCTCTTGACGCGTTATAGTGAACTAGAATATTAGGTAGTGGGCTCACAGGCACGGCTCGGAGTGACCCCGCCGGTTTCGAAAGGGCGCGGCGGCACGTGGCGGCGCTGCAGGCGTCTTCACTGGTAATAACGAGTGGCGCATTCGGCAGGTGTCGTAGCAGGCGTGGTAGCCACGCCGACGAATAAAATTACTACCGCGACATTCACGTTGGTGTCGCCAAAATGGCTAAGCGGACCTTGAATGGAACTTTATTTCTGGCCTGTGCACCTGTTTACTCATTCTTCAAAGGTTCACAAGGGACATGAGGGAATACTGCTGAAGATTATTATGCACCGCACACGGGTTGTACAGCTTTTTTCTATTAATACTTAACGTCAACAGTAGTAGCATGTGGTGTAGCGGCATTTCATTCATGCCAGGGACAAACGCTGAATTAAGAGTGACAGCGCAACAATTATTTTCATTCGCAAGGAGCCGAGATGCACAGAAAACAGGGGGGTAGGAAAATGATAGGTACAAGGAATTCGGCACGTTGACACATATCCGCAAGCCATTTAGGCACGACAGTAACAGTGATTTCTTATTTATTTGGGCAGCCATGCAGCCACTGCTGTTTGAAACATATAGGGCAGATTTGTCACCTATTTCAATATATGCTCGCTCATTTCCTCATTTGGCCTCTTTTTCCTCCAACTTGTTCTAGCACTTCAGAGCAGCGTTAGCAACGGTTCAGTTTAAGGTGCTTCGCCTGTTCGAGTTTTTCTGCCTTTTTTTAATTACCTCCTTTCACATAGAACTGCAGTCTAGTTACTAAATGAAACCTTATGACTTCTCCAGGGAGGTTTTCTGCGTGAATGGGGCAACCAACTTCTTGCTGCAGTCTACTTCTAACCACTTCCAACACATCAAGAATACTTTCGGAATGCAATTCTTTCCAGCTAAACCATTCTGTGAAGTAGTTTTCAAGTTTCAACACAAAGCCATAAAGCTGCACCGATGGGTTCAGGGCAGTCCTCCGTGGTCGCGGTATTTTGTCATCCTCGCAAGGAAAATATTTTCATCAGGAGACTGCATTGTAAGCAAGGTTATGCACACTTGGTAATTTGTCTTCATACACACTCACGTGCAACATACCCTGCTAGGTAGAAAAAAGTCTACAGTCACTTTTTGCAACGTACTCATCGTGGTCATGCGCTGGCATACAAGCTGAATTCCTTTTTTGATGGAAGGCCTTGACACTGCATTTGAAGGCTGCTTATCTGGGCATGCTCCATCACATCTGTTTTCTAAGTCTAGCACTGTCTTAGAAAGATAACTTTGCGATACTAAATTTATTACTAATTTTATGTTATTTTTCGATAAATATTTCCCGCTTAGGCCAAGTAGTGGCCTGCCGTATTCTGAAATAAGTTAATAAAATGAGCCCATAAAATGAAAGGATTAAAAATTGGGTCAGTGCATGGTGCTCGTTCCATCCTGAAGACTGCCTTATGATTCCGAACTGATTCTCAAGAGGATCTTGTCTAAGTTTTGAAGTCATCAAATATCTGTACTTCAGCTTTTCTGCCAGGTATGCAAACAGTTCAAGTGTGCTGAAAATATTCAAATGAACAACAGCGGCTGTTGAGGCGCTCTGAAAACCACGACAACTTTTTACAAGCCTCTCCCAATTGTCAGGGAGTGTTAAAATTGTCTTCATACGTGAACGTCACCATACGTGAGCAAAAACGTGAAGTGACCCCGAGAAGCGCGCAAAACTGCACAAGGGAACAACGAGACCCACCGCTGTGGCTCAGTGGTTAGGGCACTCGGCTACTGATCCGGAGTACCCGGGTTCGAACCCGACCGCGGCGACCACGTTTCGATGGAGGCGAAACGCAAAAGGCGCCCGTGCGCTGTACGATGTCACTGCACGTTAAAGATCCCCAGGTGGTCGAAATTTTTTCCGGAGCCCTCCACTACGGCACCTTTTTCTTCATTTATTCTTTCAGTCTCTCCTTTAACCCTCCCTTTTCGACGCGGTTCAGGTGCCCGCAGAATTGTGAGACGGATACTGCGCCATTTCCTTTCCCCAAAAAACCAACTTAATTGAATTTACAACAATGAGCCCGCAAGTTCACACGCGGCGCAACGACAGCGACGGCAAATCCTACCGTGAAGTCTACTGCGGCGTCATCTCGTGTCGACGACGCGAAGCAGAAGCCTGCCGACATTTGCGGGGTAACCCCTCCCCATTGAGCCACCGTGGAGTGAGCGCACTATCCAATATTCTAGTTCACGGTAAGCGCGTTGTCTCTTCCTCGCTTCGTTCTTTCGTTGTTTCCTCTCTTTTGCGCTCTCCATCGCGACTAGAATCCACTGAGGCGAAGCGCATATATAGACCAATGCCATCTGAAGAACATGCCGGAAGCGTCAGCGGTTTTTCTTCCCGCCGTAGAGCGCGCGTCTGCCGTATGGCGGCGCTGTCAGATGACCCTCTTCTCAGATGACCCTTTGTGGGACATATTGGGCACATTGGATGTGGAAAATGGAGTAATTATTCTTTTAAAAGATATATATAGAGGTAATAGAGTGCTCATAAAATGGGAAAAAAATGTATCAGGGCATGTAGAGATACAGCGGGGGCTTAGACAAGGATGTCCTCTGTCCCCTTTGTTGTTCATGTTGTACCTGCGAGGTTTGGAGGCCAAGCTAGAGGGGAGCGGACTAGGTTTCAACCTATCTTTTTTCAAGCAAGGGGAATTGATTAAACAGACATTACCGGGACTAATATATGCGGACGATATAGTGATAATGGCTGACAACAAGGAAGACCTGCAGAAGTTGTTAGACATATGCAGTACAGAGGGAGATAGATTAGGCTTCAAGTATAGTAAGGAAAAATCTGCAGTCATGACATTTAATGAAGAGGGCGGCGAGCATAGAATACAGGAGTTCGTGCTAAATGTAGTGAATGAGTACAAGCATCTTGGGGTGTGGATAAATAACAGTGTTGAGTATCTGACAGAGCATGAAAAATATGTAATGAATAAAGCTAGTAGGAATGCAGCTGTCATGAAAAATAGGGCACTGCGGAATTACAATAGGTATGAGGTGGTAAGAGGGATCTGGAAAGGGGTGATGGTCCCTAGCCTGACCTTCGGGAATGCGGTCCTGTGTATGAGGCCAGATGTTCAAGCAAGGCTGGAAATTAGGCAACGGGGAGTAGGGAGGTTAGCTTTGGGAGCACATGGCAATACACCAAATCAGGGGGTACAGGGTGATATGGGATGGGCGTCTTTCGAGAGCAGAGAGGCTAGCAGTAAGATAGCATTTGAGGAATGATTGAGAAGGATGGAGGAAAAGCGGTGGGCTAGGAAAGTTTTCAGATACCTGTATATAAAGAATGTTGACACGAAATGGAGAAAGCGAACTAGAAAATTGACAAGCAAATATTTGGACAGCAGTAAGGGAGCAAATCAGCAATTATCGGTTAAGAAAAAGGTTAAAGGAACAGAGAGAGCTTTGTGGAAAACAGGGATGCTGACGAAATCGGCACTAGAAACATACCGGACCTTTAAACAGGAAATTGTGAAAGAAAATATCTATGATAATTGTAGGGGAACTTCTTTGTTGTTTGAGGCCAGGACTGGAGTTTTGCGGACTAAGACGTATAGAGTCAGGTACCAGGAGATAGACACTTTGTGCATTGCGTGCGGAGAGGAGGAGGAAACAGCTGAACACTTGATACTTTTCTGTAAAGGGCTTCACCCTACAGTGGAAGGCAGCGGGGCTGACTTACCCAAGGCATTGGGGTTTAGGGATAGTGAAGGGAAAGTGGATTTTAAGAGGTTAGAAGTAACCAAGCGAAGGTTATCTGATTGGTGGCTAAAAGCAAGACAGGAGTAAAATTTCACAAGACATGGCTAGGTGGCTTGAGCCACCGCCCGATGTAAAGGGTTCAGCCGTATCCATCCATCCATCCATCCATCCATCCATCCATCCTAAGGTATTTAAATACCTGTACAGGTATATAAATACCTTAAGGTATTTAAATACCTGTACAGAAAGAGCGTTGACACACAGTGGCGGAAATGAACTAGAAAGCTGGCCAGTAAGTTTTCCAGAGACGAGGAAGGAGAAAGAAAGAGCATTAAACGACAGGTTAACAACGTCGAAGGTAAAAATTGGATAGATTCAATGGAAAAGAAGCATAGAGTAGAACTATACCGATGCTGGAAAAGGCAGATCAGGAAGGAAACCGTTTATGATAACTCAAGAGGCAGTGCCCTCCTCTTTGAAACTAGGTCAGGGTGTCTTAGAACGCGCAGCTACAAAAATAAATTTAACAAAGATGACACATGTGCTGTGTGTGGTAAATCTCTAGAAACAATAGAACACCTCATACTAAAATCTGGTGGTACCGATCCGGATGTCGATGCAGGCACAGTAACTCTTCCTGAGGCCTTAGGGTTTGGAGATAACAATAGTCATGTAAATAAATCTGCGGTGGAAATTAGCAAAAAGCGATTGGAGGACTGGTGGCACATAAGCAGAGAGGTTACATAAGCTTTAAAGTGTAGGAAAACGTATTTTAAAGGGAGTGGCGAATTTTATTAACAACTTACAGCAGAGTTAAACAAAAATAAAAGAAAAAACTGAGCATAGTGGCAACTATACCCCTGCCCGTTTCAAAGGGGACGCTCCTACCTTCCATCCATCCATCCATCCTAGCAGACGACACGCAGGCAGCACAGAATTTTCTTGTGACTGCCGTTGCAGCAAAAAGTATGCCTTCTGATGCGCTGTCTCTTATAATGCTTGTGTGGTGTGTTTAGTGTTACCATTTGACAAGTGAGGCGTCGATGACTGCAGTTTCTGGAGCGAGTAGCGAGCGAAAATGCGTTGCTGTCGCGTTCCGTTTTGCATGTCCAGTCAGCGAAACAAGAAGCCCGGCGTTTCGTTCCATGAAATTCCTGCCAACATAGAACTCAGGGAAAGATGGCTGAAGGTAATTCGAAGAAAAAACTGGCAGCCAAACACAACATGAAATTATTGTGTAGTTTGTAGCTTGCATTTCCGGCTAAGGAAATGCTACTGTAGGTAGTTTGGCTGCCTACCAAGACAGGAGTGTACTCCTTTAGCCGACTTCAGCGCACCTAAGAGTGTTACAGGGCCTCAAGAAGTCCGTTGATATCATGATCAAAGACCGAACGCATCTTCAAAGGCCACTGGACACATGCTTGCTCTAAAATGTGAATAAAATCGCGGGTTTGCCTGTTTTGACCTATGAGAACAAGTATAGCGGCATATATATGCAAGAAGTTCATCAAACCGTTGCTAACAAATTATGCACTTGAAATAACAGACAAGAACGCAGTTGCGAAGATGTACAACAAGAAACTTCTTTCCCGAAAATTCTTGAAACTGCAGTAAGAAACGAATTCCTCCGCCTTCATCGCACCGACGCATGCCATTTTTCCTTGTAGGTGCGCACACGTCTGTGCCTTCAAGCGCAGTTTTTTAATTTTTAAACAGTCACACGTCGCTCGCCATTTCTGATACTCCCCTAGTTCCAGTTGTCATTTTATCAACGCACGTGCTTGTCATTTGGAGAAATCCGGTCAGTCAGGCCTGCTGTGTTACTCCCAAAGTCACTGTGTGCGTGTGCATCACATATGAACCTAGTGAGCTGTGTTTCTTGCGGAAAGAATAGAGACGAGGAGCATGGGTTTGTTTAAAGTTTCTCAACATTATTCAAGGAGGTACCATTCGGCGAAAGCTCGTCGGAGAAATGAACAGAAACAGCTCAGGCTGGGCCTTCCAAGATCTGCTTCACCCGACTGAAACAACTCTCGCAATGATCCGCAGCAAGATTGTAACAGACGCGCGCTTCGCAAAGTTCTAAGAACATTAGATATGAGGTTTTTGAAGGTATTGGTGAGCGCTATCAAAATACGGAAAAGGACGAACACACAGAACATCTTTCCGTATTTTGATAGCGCTCACCGATACCTTCAAGAATGCATTTTAAACTAGCCCCATTTGTAGCTCTTTTGACTTTAGATATGAGGGATGTGTCCCCCGCGGGCCAGCGACTCCATCAGGCAAGTTGCCGCCACGTCTCCGGCTTCCATCCATTGCATATGCAGTCCTCCTTTGCCACGTGTCACCTGGCTACAGTTGAGAGCTCAGGTAATTCCGGACTTCCTCCTGTTTTTATTCTATCTCATGGATTATTTTCCTTTTTACTTGTCCGAATTAGTTTTCTTGCCATTGGCAACGGTACAATATATACAACCATGCATCATGCAGTGTAAATACTTATTTTGCGGCATTTCTAGCCACTTCAAGCACTTGCTGCAATATGAATGTTTCGAACGTGTTCCTCTTGTTGTAAACCGCCTAAAAGTTACTGGTTATGCAGCAGACAAAAGGTCCTGACGGCATGATAGATCGGGATGCACACGCTTTTAGATTTCGAAACCGAAACTGATGATCTTAGACTTTTTAAGCATTTTCTGCACTCTGAGACATCCAAAAACACGTTTTTTGTCGTTAAAGAACTAAAAGTTGTTGCTCAAAGCCCGAAAAAAGGATGAACCAGAATGATCGGGCGCCGCGCATCACAGTCTCCAAGCCATTGAAACCGAAATAGAGGGTCATCTTCTTAGCGCCGCCTAGCGGCCAGTCTGCCAAGGGCGAGGTGATCTCGGGGCCCATTGAAATCGAGGATATGCTTCCGGCATGTTCATCAGGAGGCATTCCCCCCGCGAGGCGACACCTCCTCTCCCTATACCCCAGCGGAGCACATCTGGTGGAGAGAGCGACATCGACAGTGGCGCCATCTGTTGGAGCGCGGCTGCGGTGTTGCTAGGAAACGGCGGCTCAAGGTCGTTCGCGGGCCAAGCATACGGCTGAAGTGCGACCACGCGACGAGCCGAGCTGGCTGCCTGGCGTAGTGTTGCTTTCGCAACAATATCCGCGAGTAGGAGTTGAACACGCGGTGGTGTGAACAGATCAGCTTTGTTGGCCGCTGCACGATAGTACAACGCTATTGCCGCAGCCGAACACGCCCCGTGTTAAACTGCAACACACTATCCCGCAGTGCAATGCACATCGTCTTCTTCATCAACTGATACTATTATCAAAATAATATCTTTGCTTTCAGCTATGTGGCGGCATAGTGACAGAGAGAGGTGTACTGCATGCGTTGGCGTGGAGAACGCCGTGGCAGAAACACGGCACTAGAGCAATACGCATTGGCGTTGACAGCGTTGCTGCAGAAACGCGGCACTGGAGCTCAGGCCGCGGGTGTACATTGGCACTGACGATGAAAAAGTTGAAGACGCGTATAACTGGCTCCCTGGGTCATTGAACATGTCAATCGCGCTTTCAAGTAGGTGGCAGTGGTGTCGACCTGCAAAAAAACTGTGCTTTCGCGCAATATTTTGTGCTTAGCAATCTTAAAGCACAAACTATTTTTTGCCCCTTAATGATACATAAGTCTTCCCAGTGAAATCCTGAGTACAGCAAGTTCTCACGCCGTATACATTTTTTGTTGCACAAATATATCACTTTCTTACTGTGCCTGTACATGCGTTCTCAGAACGTCTGTAATACAGCCCCTTTGGAGTACCTTAGGGTGAACTGTGGAGCAATAATCAATAAATAAATAACAACTGACCATCTTACGCGGGATGTTCAGGCGGTTGCAGTTCCTGTTGCAGTTGCACGAACGTAAGCAAGAGAAATAACTTGTGGCGCTTAGGTGCAGCAGGAGAAAAAAATGTGCAGGAATAACCGAAATTGAAGTTTTTATTCTTTATATTAATCTGTTGAAAAATAATTCATGGAACTCTATAATCATTCCCAGCAGAACCACATGTTACGGCCTCAAGCATGCACGTACCCATGCAGTGCTCCATTTGCGCCATTTCTGGACACCTGGGGCCGTATTCACAAGCTGTCCATTTTCCGTTGTCCACTCTGCCCTCTCTCAGTGGTCACTCAAGGGTCAACGGTAAGATTCAGTCGCCAACCACCCAATGGCCGTGTTGCTTGCCCAGACACTTGATAGCCGAAGGAATATCTGAGTGACCACTGAGAGCGGACCGAACGGACGCGAAGTGCACAACGGAAAATTGGACGTCCTTTAGAGTATGGTCCCTGGTAATGTAGCGTCGTGGGCGCAGCATTAAGTGCAAGTTCTACCTTCATGTTTACAGGGCGACACCTCCAGACAACCATTGCTGCTGCTGCGGACAAAATTGCGGGCGCAGTTAGCCGTCATGCGACGAGTGCCAGCCTGTCTTCCGCCTTTTTTATGGGTGCCTTTAAACAAAAAAAAAGCATGACGCTTTTATTTTGACTCCCTTAAAAGCGGTGATTGTCGAGAAATTTGATAGTTTGAACCGAAAATGAACGTTTAAAACAAAACTTCGCAAGGGTTTGCACGGTACATTCACTGTTTGCGGCTGCCAAGTCTGAAGCACACTGTGACCACTGCTTGCCCTTTTCCACCCAAAACCGCCGCTACTAACGCGTGTTCCAGGGAAACCCGCCACTACTTTTTTAAAAATAGGGTTTTGAGGTAATACCTGTATTGGCGGGTGTAAAAAAAAAACAGGCAAATCATGCTAACTAGTCAAGTAATTGTCAAAATTAGAATAGTTAACTTTTACTTATTACCGATAGGTGCGTAATTGGTTGCCAGTCGACAGTAATTGCCATATCAGTTTCTAAAATTTCGAAAACGCGATTACCGTCGCCGGCGTGGCAGAATATATTTTGGCCGTTTCTCGCGCCGTTCGAAAACCACGCGCCTGCAGTGAACGCAAAGCGACATCAAATAGCAAGTCTCCGTGGCGAAGTACCGCGTGATAATTCCTGTCGGGCCGCGCTGGAGCAGCGAAGTGGCAAGGCGCGGTGAGTGGTAAGCAGCGCAGAGCGGGCGGCATAGAGCCAGTACACATCTACGGCGAACGGGGCAGCTGTTGTCACGTGGCACATCGCCACCGATTGTCAAGATTTGATGGACGTCGCTTTGCGCTCCCCACAGGCACGCGGTTTTCTAAAGCTGCGAGAAATGGCAAAAATTTGTTGAGCCACAGCGGTAGGCAAGTGAAATCGCCAACGGGCTATAAACCGCAGCAGACGCAGGACTGAGGGCGGTAACGAAAAAGGGCGGTCAGTGCACACTGATCTTCGGGGTTCAAGGAATACAGAAAAGCGCCTACGTCTGGGGACACGTAACTTAGAAGGGTAGATGTGTTACGTGTCCCCAGAAGTAGGCGCTTTTTCGTGTGCCTTGACCCCCGGAGATCAGTGTGCACTGTACCGCCCTGTGTCGTCGCCACCCTCTGTCCTGTGTCTGCTGCGCTGTACAGCCCCTTGATTTCTACCAACTGGTCCACACATCTACTCTCCTAAGTGAAATCGTGTTTCTGAAATTCTAGAAACTTATATGGCTATTACTACCGACCAGCTGCAAATCTCTTAATTCCAATCAGCAGCCTATCGGTAGTGAGAAAGTTAACTATTAGAATTTACTCAATCACTTAACTGGTTAACATGATTCTGTTGCTTTTGACAACCGCAAACAAAGCTATTACTGTGCCGTAGCTTCTCTTTAACTAAAATTTTTTTAATCAGTGGTGGGCTTCCGTGAAACACGTGCCATATCGATGCAGCGACAAGCCTGAAGATACTGCAGGCTAAGCTCACTGTAGCCTTGTGTTGAACTTGAGGACTGCAACCCTTTTGCACATAAAACACTTGGGTTACGGGGGCTCTGCAAGAGCGGCCTACACTGAGCCACTCGGTGTACGACTGCCTGAAACTGTCGCGCTAGTTGCTCGTCACTTGTGGGCTGTGAATAGACCTCCCCCTTGCGTAAACAACGTGCCGTCAAAGGGGCGTCGCCTGATGAACAAAACTGTCACTGTAGCTCCAGAATTGCTTCTGCATGCGCCGAGCACCTGGTGATCCACGCTGCCACAAGTCGCCCCACCAGACCAAAATCCCGTGCGCTAATGACGTGGGCGAGAGTGGTTATTAGGCAATGCGAATGCACCGATCAGGGTGCTGGTACAGCGTCAGCACTGTTGCTGTCCCAATACTATTGCTGTCCCAATACTGTTGCTGTCCCATACGGGACAGCAACAGTGCTGGTGTTGCCACCTGTTTGTTGTGCTTTGCCTCCGATAGTCGAATACAAGTCAAGGAAAAAGCGACTTTTCCCCGTCAAAAGACGCCCTCCAGCCAATGGCGTCGTCCGATTCTCAAGAACCTGTTAGAGTGAGCATCGATATAATCTGAGCAGAACTTGTCGGGCCAGTTGTCGTCCATTATTGATGCAAACAGAAAACTGCGCAATCGAGACATGGACTGCGTTTGTGTGCGTCTTTGCCTCTTCGCCTTCCGTGCCTTGTTAGCGCAGTTCTTTGTTTGCAGCGTTACAATGCTGGCAGAGGTGTGACAATAGATATTTTGTAGTGATAGCTACTTAACGCTAGCATGTCGAGCCTTCAGCGTGGCGGCGCTGCCACGTGGTTACGTGGTTGGTCACGTGGTGTAGAGCAGCTGCCGGCGGCGCTGAGGGGGGAGTGGAGAGGGGGAGGGGGAGCGAGTGAATCAACGTCCAGGCACGAAGATGAAGAAGGAACGCCCAGCCAGACGGAGTGGCGAAAGACTGACTGCAATTCGACTGAGCGAGTTCCACTCTGCCAACTGTAGCTATCGCGTCACTCCAGGTTTAACTAGAGCTAAACCTAAGCCATTTTTACCATACCGGAGGCGTAAACCGGTTTACCGAACGCCTTCGTCTCACGCGTCGCAGTGACCTGCGTGCGGCCAGGCAGGGCCACTGCGCGTCTGCGTAGGAGGCCTCTGGTAAACCTGTATACTTCTCCGGTAGTACGCCTCCGGTATGGTAAAAACGTTTAACGCCGGCAGGGGACTATGCCCGACGATGCAGAGATGGTGCCATGCCCTTCAATCTGCCGCTCCCTGCATTGTCGCGCTAGCAGGTTCATTAGAATCGGCCGTCGCCATATGGCTGAAAGGGGTCCTTTGACGCGGAAAAGGCGCTTTTTCTTGACTTGTGTCCGACTATCAGAGGAGCGTCGCTTGCGGCACGAGTCACGAGAAGGCGGCACTCACCGGTTTCGCAGGCATCCGACCACTTCGTCGGGGCGGGACTCGAGCGAGCCCCCGTGGGCTGGCCGGCAGCCGACGATGGCGGCCAGGGCGTCCCCTTTCACGACGCTGCTGTGCACGGCCTCGGACATGTCCAGCGCGTTCATGGCGCCGCTCATGGCCACGGCGCGCCGGAACAGGCCCCGGCTCATGGGCGACAGCACGTGCGCATGCACGGCCATGGCGCCCGCGCTCTCCCCGAACAGTGTGATGCGCGAAGGGTCGCCGCCGAACTGCCTGATGTTTCTCTTGATCCACCTGTGCGAAAAAGGCTGTGTTAGCAAACTGTAACTGCTAATAGTATTATCGTTACGAACGCGGCCATTCCATATGATGGCAAGGTTATGCGGAAGGGAGACAGACAGAAACATTTGGGGCGCTAAACAGCCACCTTAGAAGTGGAATGCGATAGCATCATATTTCACATCAGTCGCAGCTTCTGTAGCAGCTTTTCTGTGTGCTCGCGCCAGTTTCTTTGCAATTGGCGGCCCATCAACCGCCATACTCGGACTGCTAGCTGCATGTAGCGGGTATCCCCTATGCAGTGGCGGTGCCCACATTTGCATATATCGCACTTTTTTCTCATCTTTGATTTCAATGTTCTATCTAGGTTGTCTGCAACTAGGTTCCCCAAAACCCGGTGGGCAAATTGAGGCAGCATCTCGAGGCCACGTGACCTCTACCGACGAATCATTTGTCATCTCCCGCGGTGGGCAGGTTGCCTTCAATACGGTGTCCACGTTGCCACTTCTCACGGCGGGCAGGTTGTTTGGTTTGGCTTACGGGGTTTAACGTCCCAATGCGACTCAGGCTTTGAGGGACGCCGTAGTAGCGAGCTCCGGATAATTTGTACCATATGGGGTTATTTAGCATTCACTTGCATCGCACAGTACACGGGCCTCTACCATTTCGCCTCCGTCGAAATGCGATCGCCGTGACCGGGGCCGAACCCGTGTCTTTCGGGTCAGCAGCCAAGCGCCATAGCCACTGAGCCATCACGGCGGCTGTGGTGGGCAGCTTGTGATGACGTCCCAAGGTCGCGCGACATCTCTCGACCAATCAGCGAAATTCGTGACACCGGACTTCGGTGGAGTTTTACTGCGATGACAATTCTAATTCTATCGCGTTAAAGGGGCTGTGAAAGGGGGTCTCAACAAAGATGCGATGTGCCTAGGATGTTAAGGCACTCCGCTTCACAATAACCTCCAGCAAGAATTTTTCAGATGTGTCTTGTGGGAGCTGAGTCATCTGTAATCCAAATTTGAATTTACGAAGATAATAAGATTAATATTATTATTAATATTATCTTCGCGCCTTTTACTCTCGTCACTTTTTGCGCGCTGAAATGCCGGCGCTACTCCGCCGGCCGCTCGCACTCGCCCCCTCCGCCGGTTGCAAACGCGCGCGAACCAATGCTAGCAGTGAGCTGCTGACGTAGCGAGTGCTACGTGACGTAACAAGCGTGAATGCTGACGTAATAAGCGCGGATTCGGGGAAAGCTCAGCACCGCAGATCGCCGGTAGGCGCCGAAACGGGAGTTTTTAACTTCTATTGTAAATTACTGGCTCAGTTTTGAGGTCTTGTAACCGGCAGGAACGCTCGTTGGTCTGTATTCTACATAATGCGTGCTTTTTGTAGACAACCTCAAGAGCCCTTTCATGGACCTTTTAATGAAGAAAAGTCCGATATAAAGAAAAGGCGCCCAACCGGCTGTCCTGCACATGCGGAGGGAGATAAAGGAACTGTAAGAAGAAAAAAAACCTTTCGTTGTTTCTGTTCCTGAAACAAATAACAAGAAACAAATTAACGCATGCACATTGTGTAGAGGCGGCCGCCACTAAATGCTTTTTGACAGCAGGAAAACTTCCGAATAGCTTGTCAAATGCCTAATGCTTTTTTTTTATATTCCCTCCTAATCAAGGAACTAGACACTCTGATTAGGAGGGCATATAAAAAAGCACAATACATTTGACGAGATATTCAGAAGTGTTCCTGCTGTCAAAAGGCATTTAGTGGCGGCCGCCTCTACAAATGTGCATGCGTTAATTTGTTTTTGTTATTTGTTTCATGAATAGAAACAAGGAAACTTTTTTCTTCTCACAGTCCCTTTATCCCCCTCCCCATGTGCAGGGCAGTCGGTTGGGCGCCTCTGCTTTATGTCGGCCTTTCCTTTATTAACGCGATAGAGTTAGAAGTGTAGACATATCTACGCCCGGGCGACTGTGGAATCACCCGTATACCTGGGTTGAAGGACCCGCTTATCACGTACACGAAAATCACGGCTGAATACAGGGATGACCGACTAGACCTCCCACCTCAAGGTCGATCTCTCACACCTAAGGAGTGCAGAGACTGGAGATTTCCCCCCTATCTATACGGGGAGGGAGGGAGGGAGGGAGGGAGGGAGGGAGGGAGGGAGGGAGGGAGGGAGGGAGGGGAATCTTCAAAGTTCTGCACCAAACGCGGGAAAACAGCTAATCAGAGTCATCTCCTCAGCAAATGGCCCGATTCTCCCGGGCAAATATTGATGTAATCACAGAGAAAGAAACCTCCAGAGCCAGGATCCGGAGCAGCAAGCTCGAGCAATCCGTCTAGCACGGGACGCTTTGTGAAAGACGTTCCCCTGCGGGGCTCTCTCTCCCGTGGAGGACCCCTGGGGTCTGACTGAGGGAGCGGAGGAGCCTCTACATCGACGGCAATAAAGTTATCTCGAACTTGATCTCGTCAAATGAGAATGGCTATTTTGGAAGCTGCGCTCTATGCAAGGCTTTCAAGCCCTGGACTGAGGACGCTCAGGAGATGTCCTGCGTTTCGACGACCTACTGTATACTACTACTTGCCTAATAGTGGTCAGCAACAATTTCGCAATATGGGTTCTTGCGCGTGCTAACGAATTTTATTTGTTCACAGCTTGGGCATTATTTTCGAGTTGTCTGTTGTACAGTGTCTGCCGCTGAGGCGCCCTTACCCCCCAGAACATGGATCGTGCACGCAATGCTGTTTGCTGGAGGCGATGTTGGAAACACAAAAGAAGCGCACTTTAAAAAGTGTTAGTTACAGCAATTTATCTTAGTGCGCCAGCCTCGTAACTGAAGCCTAGCGTTAGTTGCAAGCATTTCGTTTTCAAAGTCTATGTTCCCGATAGTAGTTTGCGTGTGTGCGCGTGTGGGTGCGTGCGTGAGTGTGTGAAAATTATTTATTCCCTTTCAACATACTGCTAACCCGTAGAGGTGTCCTTATGGAGTGGGTGAACAGACATTGACACTTATTTACAATACTATTGCTGGCTACTCTTTAGAGCTAGAACAAAACAAAAAAACAGTACCTTAAGTGGAACATATGCGGAGACGGAAACATCATCAAGACTATGTAGAACAAACGACTGCCTTCTCGGCAAGCTCAATAATTTTTTTCAACCGTTGTCTGCGCAGCCATACTCGGATGCAGTTTATTCGGTTCGCGCGCAGATTGCGGAAAACAGGAGAGCAAAGAGGAATTATCAGTGCAGGGAAATTTAAATCTACTTCGGTGCATCGGTCTAGTATGGCTAGTGCGTTTATAGTTGATAGTTTTTTTCTCTAAGAAACAAACGCTACTCGTGCTTACATACATTGAGGATAACACCTATCAATAAGGGTGCAGCAGCTACATGTCTCCAATTTTCTGTCTTTAAAAGCTTGTGGCAGTAAGGTGCTCAAACCTAGTTGTTGTAGCCTATTCCAAAGCGTCGAAATTGCGAAGAGCCAGCTCGAAAATAAAAAAAGCTGAGAACGGCCTTATCGCATGAAGGTCACGAATATATTGTGCTCAAGCAACCTGAAAACAAAAAAAAGCAAATTTTTATTTATCTCGGAATACTCCTCGAAGTCAAAGAACAAGCTGGAACAGGCCCAAGCAGGAGATAGCGAACGAAGCCATAATACTGGTTCATGTCGGAAAACTCTTCCTAGAACCTTATTTAGCGCCTTCGTTATTTTGGATACGAAAGTTTTTCTTTGCACTTAATGCCTCGCATAGATAAGGAAAATAAGTTATATAGTCGAAAACTTTCCTGGGCTGAGTCAAAGTCCCCAACCATCGCCTGGGTGCACGAAATAGACACGGACACTCTACCTCCCTCCTACCACGGTTTTAGGTGTTGACACTCCGCCCGACGGCCCCACTAAAATTTGTTCGGCGCTCCTAACGTATTTTTTGAATGCGGACCTATGGCGCCTTGAGAAGGGGGCCTGTCAAGCCTGTCAAGGTGCTTGTTTAAGAGCGGAGAAGCCCAGAAATGATTGCAACTGCTGTTGCTGCCGGGTCATTTTAAGCTACTTTATGTTTCACTTAATGGGACTGCGTGAATGGGTGGATGATGATGATGATGGCCTCAGGCTTAATGGGCGGAACCGCAGCGAATACGCGGCCTTCCCTTCCTTTGGGCTGGAGAGTACTTTAAAACTATAATGCAAGTAACTGCTAGCTCAATATTGTCTATAGACACCTAGGCATTTATGTCATGCTCGAATGACAGAAACGGCAAACAAAAATTTGTCTACCGCGTGTTGAATATTTAGCAGTCTGTTTTTTTTTAACTGTGCTGTACAAACACCTCGCATCTTTTGGCTCAAGCACCAAGCACAACATAGCTTATGATGGTCCCCGTTTTACAGTATAACTTTAGATTAGTAATTTTGATTAGTCGACTTCGACAGAACTTTCGTCTAAACCAGCTTGACACCGGTTGGACAAGTTGCGCCATCTTGTGAACCACGAGGTTCACCACCCGCCCCGAGCCCAGACATTGGTTGCTTTGCAGTATGTATTTTCGATATACACTCCTGTTAAAATCATCGTTTAATGTATTGCTTATCCTATTGCAAAACTTAAGGTTTCTACAAGCGCTGGCGTTGACAACGTAAACTTTCAAATATTATAATAAACTGACTCAGTCTACAGTCAAATAATTTGCCTCATCTTCCAGAAATCATTATAACTAGGCTTACTGTTACCATAGTGTCAAATTTCGAAGATCATCTGTGCGTTTAAAAACGAAGACAGAAGTTCACTAGAAACCTACCGCACCATTTCATTAAGAAGCATTTGCTGCAAGTTACTCAGGAACTTAACCGCTTTCCACAGTTACTGTCCCCTCCACACTTGTTTATTCTTTTCCTAAATAGCATGGCTTCCGGAAAGGGATATTTTGGGACACGTAACTGCTAGAATTCACGACTGACTTGGATTTCATCATGGACGCTAACCTACAATCTGATTGCATCTTTAGATTTTGCTAAAGCTTTCGACCGCTTTGCACATTCCCGTTTGTTCTCTAAGTTATCTGCTCTTTGCCTATACTTTTCACCACTCTCATGGTTTCGTAACTTTTTGCTTTCAACAGCAGTTCATGACAGTTACCAGTTTCACCTCCTTACTTTGGGACGTAGCATGATGTGCGCCGCAGGGTAATTTGCTTTGCAGTTTATTGTTTTTACGATATATTCCACCGAGATGTACAGTCTTCCAATATATCTCCTTGTCGACATTCTTTTGTTGACGTCTGCATCACTTACTGCTGACCAATTCGCTCTCCAAGGTGACCTAACGCTCATTTCCAAATGTGGTACTAAATGGCAGATGAGGCTTAACTCGATTAAATGTAAGTTTATCCATTTCAACTAAAAGCATGTCCATTCTATTTCTCACACCCCATAGTCATCACAGTAGTGGCTCGGACATGATAACACCAGTATGTGGAATTTATCTCTTGCATTATAGTTCAAGAGCCATGCATATTAACTCCATTGTTCCAACCAATTGGTTTAAGTAACTTGAAGTTCAATTATTATTTAACACGGACTTGCCACGTAAACCATGCAATTCCTCTAACTGAACTGTTGGATACCTCTGCCGTAACCTGCCCATGGCACCTTCTTCTGTAAAACTACTAGCTTACAAAACCCTTGTGGGACCTAAACTAGAAAATGCCAGAGCTATCTTTCATCCCCACCACTCTAACCTGTTCAAAACCGTGCCGCTCGTTTCATTCTTTCGAACTACTCGTACCCTCCAGCATCTCTGGCATGAAATCTCAGTTACAACTTCCTCCTCTCACTTCTCGACGCCGAATTTCACGCCTACGCCTCGATCACAAGTTTCTTCATGCATCACCCCGTGAAAGTCGGCTCATTAAACCAGTGCATCGAACACCTCGCACAGGACATCCTAACAGCGTCATTCCGCCACATGTCCACACAACTACGTTTCACGAGTCATTCTTCGTGCGCCGCGATCCCGACTGGAATGGCCTTTCCAACTATCTCGCGCTCATCGCACTGTTGGCGATTGAGGAGAGTAAAATTTCCGGAGTAACGCCTAAGTGCCGTGAGCCACAGCACGATTTAAAGGGTTCAGCCATATCCATCCATCCATCCATCCGCCCATCCATCCATGCATCCGCCCATCCGTCCACGCATCCGCCCACCCGTCCGTCTACCCGTCCGTCCGTCCATCCGTCCATCCATCCATCCGCCCACCCGCCCATCCATGCATCCGCCCACCCGTCCACCCATCCGCCCATCCGTCCATCCATCCGCCCATCAGTCCATGCATCCGCCCATCCGTCCACGCATCCGTCCGTCCGTCCGTCCGTCCGTCCGTCCGTCCGTCCATCCATCCATCCATCCATCCATCCATCCATCCATCCATCCATCCATCCATCCATCCAGGAAAGTTGGGCATGGCTGCTGCGGAAGCTCGATGCCATGGAGAAAGAATTCAGGTGAGGTGGTTGCGTCACACTTTTTGAAGCCGCTCCCAACTGATGCCTCCTCCCCCTACTTGGCCGTCGTCTCGGCGCGCTTGCGCATGCGCAGCAGAAAATGTAGATTCTGCAAAAGCTCGATGCTCATCTTCCCTTGTCTTTCTTTTTCTGCTTTTGGTATAAATCGGCTGAAATTGCAAGAAAGGCCAGTACGAAGCAACGTCAAACAGCCTATTTTTCTTGCGATTTTAAAATTTGAATGCTTTCTCAAGGGCAGGCGATAAATTAATCATTCTCTTTTTATCACAGACAAGATAAATCGCTTTTATTGGCACGGTCTGATCGAGCAACATATTTTTTTAACACGCACATCCTCTGGGAGAAAACCGTTTCATATTGTGCGTTTCGATCTTGGTTCTACTTCTTTGTGCATGCCCCGTATTCCCCCACACGTGCCACTATTAGAGCTCTCTGGTCTTGTGACACTGAAGAAGCGGTGTTTGTGCTGCTTCAGTGTCCTTCGGATAGCCCTTTCAGTGTCAGTTATGGACCAGCAGGAACTTTGGTTGCTCCCATCGCGGCTGCGGCCGACTCGGCCGTCCTCTCACTTGAGGGACTCTCCCCGCGCCCACCGACCGGAGCAGACGTGCGCGGATGGGCTCCCGCCCGACCCCGAAAGCTGCGAGTATCTCTCCCCACCATCGCCTGCTGTGAGCCGGCTGCCCCGACCGCCTTCCTACCGACCCGACTGGTTTCGGCGCAAAACCTGCTTGCCGGATCGACGGCGCCGTGGTATGAGGGCCTTCCGCTCGCCTCGCGCCCCTCGTTCTCGAGCTTCGTGTTGGTGATTTTCATCGAACTGATTTCCTGTGAGGCTACAGGACCACCAAATGGTCACTGGGTCGTCGTCGAGCGGTGCGACACCGCTATGCGGCACCTACCCGAATGCATACTCTCCAAACCCGTTGCACGACGACTCCGAGATGGATTCCCGTGACACTCCCCCGCAGAACCAGGATCTTCTGTCCTCTTCGTCCGTGGAGAATGCGAGCTCACCTCTTGGCGGTGGTCCAGGCTGGCAGCACGCACTCAACAAGCGACGGGCAAAGAAGCTCCGCAGACAGGCCAGGCAAGCCCAGAATCCATCCACTCCGGACTCTTCTGCCTCCGTGGGCGGAAACCCGCCGAACACGTCAGGACAGTCACCGAACGCAATCCGTCAACCGGGCACTCGCCGTCCCAAGCTTCAACCCGTTCCAAAAAATGATATAAAAGTCGTCATCCGACCGACACGCGGGCTAGCGCTCAAGACCTACCCGACCCGTGTCATTTCGGCAGCGCTCGTTCATTCCTGCCGAGACCCGACCAAGGTGAAAGGCAAATACATACTCCGACCTCATGTCGGGTTCAACATCCTCGTAATCAGCACCCCGCACGAAGAAACAGCGGCGGAGCTCTGTAATATCACCCACCTCACCCTGGACGAGAGCCCCCACCCCGTGCGAGCGTACGTCCCTTTTCCAGCTACCACACTCCGAGCGGTCATTCACGGACTCGATCCCCAGGAGACACGCGACACCCTCATGGCGGGGGTGCGCATCAGAGACAACCGTATCGAACTGTTAGACGCCAGAATCCTCGGCTCTTCAACGACAGCCCTTCTCACGCTCGAAGGACCCCAACTCCCCCGGTCCGTATACTACGACGGCTGCGAATACCCGTGCTTCACGTACAGGCCAGCCAGGCAATTCTGCCATATATGCATGCAACCCGGACATCGCCCTGACGTCTGCCCGACACCAAAAGTCAGAGTCTGCCGCCTATGCGGGGCCCAGGACCCGCCCATAACACACCAGTGCCAACCCAAGTGCGGGCTGTGCGCCGGCCAGCACGAGACGGGATCCCGGGAGTGCCCAAAACGTCTAAAACCAGCCAGAACACCACGACCCGCTACTAACAAAGGCGCCAAGAAGACGACTCACCAGTCCCGTAAAGACGCGGGACCCAGGATCTACAACAACAGATGGTTCTCATCGGACGACGAGGAGACTACAGGTCGTAGCCAGAGCAGCAGCCGCTCACGGAGCCGTTCCAACTCCAGACCCCGGACGAAGACACCAGTCCCGCCCCCAGCCCTTCCGGCCGCGGACGAAGGAAAACGAAATAAGAAGACGCCACCACAAGGCCAAAAGCAGGTGAGCTGGGCAGAGAAAGTGCAGGGACCTCCGGCTCCTTCAAACGACCCCCGTTTCGAACAGCTGCGGGCTACCATTGCGTCGCAAAGCGCCAAGATAACCGACCAAAACACGAAAATTAAGGCCCTAACGGCAAAATTAGAACAGGTCCTCAAACAGAACCAAACAAACAAAACACCTTCGCACCCACGTAAAGACGCAGAGCCACCCCTCGCAAAACCGACAGAATCCGTAACCGTCCAAATGATCCGCGACACTGAAGAACGGATAATGAACTCTCTGCAGGTCTCAATGTCCACACTTCTCCAAACACTAACAGAGAAAATAGAAACCATTCACCATACACTCGCGCGACATGAGACTATTCTCAATCAGCACACAACTGCCATCCAGGCACTTCAAACTCAATACCGTAAACGAGCCTCGTCGGACGAACATGGCCAGGGCCCCTCGCAGTTACGCAGTCGCACCAGCTCAGTCAGCAGCGATGCGGGTCGCACGTCATTCCGACACGTCCAAGATGACCACGCACCCTAAAAGCAGCCAAAATGCAGAACACAAAGAAATTTGGCAGTGGAATTGTAGAGGTTACAAGCGCAAAGCGGGTCTTCTCAAACAGTTCATTGCCACCACTCCAATCCGTCCAGACTTTATCTGCCTGCAGGAAGTGGGAGCCGATAAGGCCCCGACGCTGGCGGGATACTATACGATTAGTCAGCCCCTGATGCCATCGGTTGCCATCCTAGTGGCAAAAGATGTAACTGTGGTCGAGCACGCCCTGCCAGTGCCGGACGCCGAACACTTGACGGTCGAGATTGTGGCCAACAAGCGCGGCCGAGCAAGCACCTTTGTCATAAACGTCTACAAGCCCCCCAAGCCTAGGAAAGGGGACTTTACAGACCTACTATTGGCTGTCTCTCACAAAGCGCAGTGTAATCAGCTCGTGATCGTAGGAGATTTCAACGCACACCACAGAGAGTGGGGGTATTGCGATAACACGGCAAGAGGTCAGTCTATAGTGAAAGCGATACACACGCTAGGACTGGAACTCCTAACTAACCCTGCCTTTCCTACACGAGAGGGAAACAGCGTGAGTAGAGACTCCTGTCCTGACCTCACCCTGGTCAAGAACGTAAGCCACTCGAAGTGGACCAACCTAACCGAAACATTGGGGAGCGACCACTGCATCCTAAGCACCTCTATCACTTCATCCAAAATCCGGAGAAGCATTGGACCAGCCAGAATAACGGACTGGCCAAAATTTCGCAATTCGGAATTCCCTACGGGACATATAGAATCAATCCAGGATTGGAGCGCGGCCCTTCGCCAGGCTCACAGCACCGCCACCGAAGTCGTACAGCGCACAAACGAGACACCTGAGGTAGACAGGCACCTACTCAAATTATGGGATCAGCGTGCGAAACTCGTTCGTCGTTGGAAGACCCAAAAGTTGAACCGCCAACTTCGAACCCGCATAGTCGAGCTCACGGAAGAGGCACAAACGTACGCCACGCAACTCTCGCATCAGAACTGGCAACAGTTCTGCGAGTCTCTGCGAGGCACTTTGGGCACGTCTCGGACGTGGGCAATTCTCAGAAACCTGATAGACCCAACCAAGTCCAAGTCCGAAGGGACCCGTACACTCAAGCGGATTTCCCACCTGTTCCCGGGTGACGAAGCAGCTCTTCTCGCAGCGCTCCGTGACAGATACATAGGAAGTGCGACTACAACACCTAGCACGATTACCTACCAGGGCAGCCCAAATCGAGCTTTGGACGCCCCCATAACGACGGCAGAAGTATACGCTGCGGCGCGATCCTGCGTTCGTAATACGGCGGCAGGTGCGGACAAAATCACCAACGCCATAATACGCAACCTCGGCAAGGACCAAATTGAGGATCTAACTCAGTACATTAACAATGAGCTCTGGGAAAAGAATATCATCCCTCAAGAGTGGAAACACTCCGAAATCATCGTCATCCCAAAGCCGGGGAAGCCGCCCACACTTGAGGCGCTCCGCCCCATCTCGCTCACGTCGTGTCTGGGCAAGCTCTACGAGAGGGTGATCCAAACTCGTCTGCAAAACTATATCGAAGACAACGACCTCTTCCTTCCTTCCATGATCGGCTTCCGATCCGGGCTATCTACTCAAGACGCCTTCCTTCTACTCAAGGAGGAGGTACTGGCGCACGTTCCCAGCGGAGGGGAGCACCTTGTGATGGCCCTTGATCTCAAAGGTGCCTTCGACAACGTGTCTCACGATGCCATCCTCAGAGAACTGAACAACTTAAATTGTGGGGAACGCGTCTTTCACTACGTCCAAAATTTTCTATCGAACAGAACAGCTACGATCGGCATAGGAGGTACACGGTCGGACCCACAGGACATGCCGCACAAAGGCACGCCTCAGGGTTCGATCATCTCCCCTCTCCTTTTCAACATCGCGATGGTTGGCGTGGCCAGAAGCCTTCAAACAGTACCGAACATCGGATTTACACTGTACGCCGACGACATAACTATCTGGACTACCAAAGGCTCTCTGGCGACCAAAGAAGAAACTGCAGCAAAGCTGCTACCTGCGTCGAGGACACGGCATCCCAGTGCGGACTGCTCTGTGCGCCGGAAAAGTCAGAGATCATCCGCATAGAAGGACGTAACTACAAGTCTCCAGGAGACATTCAGGTCCTCCTACACGGCGTCCCCGTCCGGGAGACCCGACAGATACGCATCCTTGGCTTATGGCTCCAGAGTAATCGAAAAGCAACCCACGCTATCAAGCTGTTATCCACCACAACACAGCAAGTCGCCAAAATGATCAGAAGAGTGGCACGCAACCGGACAGGCATGCGCGAGGAGGACACGCTACGCCTCGTCCAAGCACTTGTGGTGAGCCGCGTTTCTTACGGCCTACCGTACCTGCAATTAACTAGACAAGAACTAACCAAAGTCAATGCCATGTTACGTACTGCCTACAAATATGCGCTGGGCATTCCTATCTACACTTCAAACGCCAAACTAGAGGCCCTCGGCCTCTCTAACTCATTCGAGGAGATCCAGGAGGCTGTTCTCCTCTCGCAACGTGCACGCCTCCTTCGCACGGACACCGGAAGGCAAACTCTGGAGCGGGTGGGCTACCCGGCAGACGTCCAGATAATACAGAGCACGACCAACCTCCCAACAACATATCGCTTGCGGGTGCACATCTCCCCGATTCCCAAAAACATGTCGAGCGGAGCCGGGTCGGGCAGACGCTCAGCCAGAATAGATTACTTGAAGCGGACAGCGGCACGCAGCCCCCACACGGTGTACGTCGACGCGGCAACACACAGCGAGGTCACGCGGGCGACGGCAGTTGCGGTTAACTCCTCCCACAACGAGGTTGTCAGCGCCTCCTTGAAGCACACGACGATCACGGAAGCAGAGGTGGCAGCAATCCTGCTGGCGATCCAGTACGGCGACGCCCGCAACCAGGGTGTACACGTTATGACCGACTCCCAAGCAGCCTGTCGGCTCCTACTTGCAGGCAGAATACCCAAAAAGCTGTTGGGCATAGTAACCAACTCTATGAGCGCCCTTTCCTCCCTAAGACATCAGATAACGTGGGTGCCTGGTCGCGCGGGATTAGAGGGCAACGAGGTCGCGGACGCACTAGCTCGAGGACATACCAACCGAGCGGGCTCCAACCCCGACTCAAGCTTTCTCCCCGAAGTTCCCGTCACCTACAACACACGACTCCACTTCCTAAGAACACAACGACAGCACTTCCCCCCTCCACATAAGAAGCTTAACGCTCAGGAAGCTCGGGACTGGAGGCAACTCCAGACCGATACTTTCCCCGATCTTTACAAATACAGCATCATTTTCCCCGAGCGCTACAGAGGCGAATGCCCGTGGTGCGAAGACCGGCCCGATGCATACCACATTACATGGGGATGTAAGGCCCCGAAACACCCGGACATCGCAACACATAGAACGAAGGAGCAATGGGAGACCTCTCTGCTCAGCTCGGAGCTTGATCAGCAGCGCACACTCGTTGCGCAGGCTAGAGCGGCGGCCAAGGCCAGTGGAGTCTTGAAATGAAGACACCACCCATTGTATATTTCTCCTAGTGTCTTTTATGTTCCTTGTGAATAAAGTTTTCTACTAATCTCACTTGAGTGCGAGGTGCTGGTCCAGGAAGCCCACGTTGCCGGGCGCCTCCGGGCTGTCGGCGTTGAGGAAGCCCAGCACGCCGAGTCGGTAGTTGATCGACGCCACCACGCAGCCCGTCCTGGCGGCGATTGCGGCGCCCGTGTAGTTCTCGTACGAGGCCGAGCCGTACGTGAAACCGCCGCCGTGTATCCAGACCAGGACGGGCGCCCGCTTCCGTCCCTCGGCCGTCCAGACGTTCAGGTGCAGGCAGTCCTCCCCGTACTCGATGTCGCCGCCCATCAGCCCGTTCCTCACCGTCTGCGGGCACCCCGTCCGGCGGTTGCTGGCGTCGAGCGTACCCTCCCACGCCTGCAGCAGAAACGAATCGACGAGTGTTTTAATGCAGAATTGCATTCCTGGTTTTCATGCCGCACTCTTCGCCCCAACGCAAGTGAATTTCTTCCCAACTGTTCGATGCCAGCGTCGCTTTTAAAGCAGGAATGCATTTAACGGCTATTTCCAACTGCCTTCGTCGCTATCTGAGTTAGTATGCGGAAAGAAAACACAAGGTACCAGTCGCCCACTGCAGGACGTATTGGCAGTGCCGCGAAGGAAGGAGCGAAAGGGGATGCCATCATGCGGAACAGTTATATGAATCAGTCGTGCGCCTGTCGTCGTGCACAACGCTTTCTCTGCGTCCTGCACTCTCCCGTACAAAACGCAAGGTTAAGCCTGTTTCACGTGCAACGAAAACTTTTGCGAATCCTGCCGCCGCGGCGCAAAAACCTGCTTTGAGTCGTCGCAGCTGCTCGAGCGACGATGTTCCAACAGTTTGGAATTATTTCAGTCCGGCGAGCCGCTTAACTGCCGCTCAGTTCGCTTAGTCGCTTGCATGTAAAACAGCCTTTGGTGCCAGCTGCGGCAGCTGTGTTTTGATGGAGGCGAAATTCACCCGTGTTCTGTGCGATGTCAATGCCCGTTAAATTCCAGGTGGTCGAAATTTATCCGGATCCGTCTGCTACTGCGCCTTTTCACTGCAATCTTGCCTCAAGGCACGGTTGATGGGTCCACCGAGAGCCACAACTGCGTATGAGCTAGGAACATTCGCCGTAAGCTCTCAGAAACGAAGTTGCTCTCACCAAGTTTCGTAACTTACGCAGCGTAGCGTAAGCGCAGTCTATTATCCTTCGTTTGCATTTATCGCCAATCTTACGCAATGTGTCTCCATGCAGCATCAGCAGGCTTTAGCGCGGCGAACATCTGCTCAATTTTTTTTCTTTACTAGAACCGTAAAGCATTTTTATCGTTAACTGCTGCGTCCGGGATCGCCTGTTTCAAGGCGACCATAGCAGACATCGCTTCCCCGAAGAAGACAAAGCATGCGCTTAGCGTATTGCTACGGACACGTACACTACAACTCCCACTGCAGCTCCCATTACAATTCGCTCGCTGTTCCCCAAGCGTGCACGCTGTTTAGTCCAGCAGCCCGCTTGCTGCAAAGGTCTTCCAGCCATGAGACATGATGTCGCGTACGCGTATAGCCCTTCTCACTAATTCTAGATCACTCCAGCGCATGAATTGCTTTCTGATGTCTGCCTAGAAAGAATGTTTCCGTGGCTCAATTTATACTGCATCATTTTCGAGAAACTATCAGCTGGACAGCGTGAAAATGACAATTGGTTTTTGGGGAAGGAAAGGACGCAGTAACTGATTTACCACTCCAGACTAATTCTGGACCATTTCGACACCGTTACCGTGCACTGAGATCGCACAACACACGGGCACCTTTTGCGTTACGCTTGCAAACGAAACGCGGTAGTCGGTTTAAACCACAACCACACCGCGGTGCGCACCTTGAGGGAAGGGAGCGAAAGAAAGATCAGAGAAAGAGAAGTCCGATACTATCCGGTGCCTCATGTCGAGAAGTCAGTTATGACGGAAGGAAAGGCGCAGGAGCAATCTCGATACGGGCAGCACCGTGAAGGAATGAAGACAAAATGGAGGACAGAGAGACGCGCAGGCGCACACTACGCGCGCTACGGGGCATAAACGGCAAATCCAATGGACTCGCTACCGGTACCGCGGTGCCGTAAGTCATCACTCCCACACAGTTACTCTGCACACACACGCACATTGCACGTGCACGCACACGTTTCGCTAGAGGCAATACCATCTAGGGTGCGCCGCTTTTGTTTTTAGCGGTAGCAGACCTCTACCATTCTAACAAAATAAGGAGACCCCTTCCATAAAAAAAAGTTAAGCAGGGTTTAACTACCCAAAGGTCGAGCGACACCATTTTGGCAACGGCCCCGGCCAATTTTGCAGGTCTCCATAGCATCGGGCACGCTCAATCAGGGTTAATCATCACTTTTAGAACAAATCAACTAATGTCAAATTTTGGAGGTGGCCTGGGTCTAACTTCGGAAATGACCTCGTGTACGGTACACCATCGTGTAGGGCACGCCCAATTAGGGTTGGACATCGATTTTGGTCCAAATCAGCCAAGGTCAATTTGTCAAAGTCAGAGTCTTGCTTTGCTGTGCCTCTCAAACTGAAACCATGTCAAATCAGGCACGGAATGGTGAGCGACTTTTCCGCTGAGTAGAGCTATAGCTCTGAAATTGGCGATGAGCCTAGCTGTGCCACTGCCTCAGATGACACAAACGGGACACGTGGGCAGATAATTTTTTGTGTTCGGCTCGCCTGGGCACGGCACGTACCGTGGTTAAGCACTTCCCCTTCCATCCCGCTAGGGCTCTACTCGTTGCCCGCCGAAGCTTCGGGCAGCAGTCAAGCCGTTCTACGGCTTTCCTCTATGTCCTCTCTTCCCGTTGTTACTCTTTTCCACTGGTATCAGTTTGCAACATGAGATACTTTCTCGTGAAAAGGTGCCCGTGTGCTGTGCGATATCAATGCACGTTAAAGATCACCAGGTGGTCAAAATTAATCCCGAGACCTCCACAGCGGCCCTTCTTTCTCCCTTTCTTCTTTCGCTCCCTCCTTCATCCCTTCCCTTACGGCGCGGTTCGAGTGTCCACCGAGGTATGTGAGACCCCCCCCCCTTTTCTCATTGCCCATTTTCTATTTTCCGAAACCAATTTTTCCTTGATTTCTGTTTTGACTGAAAGGTTCTTCCTATTTTCACTGCGAGTACTGCAACAAATGGTCCATTTTTAAGTCAGCGCTTGTGTCAGTTTTTCCCCGTTGCTTACTCGCTCCTTTCGTCCTGCACCAACTCGCCTGACCAGTGTCCCGCAGAGAGCGGCCACACACCTTAGCGGGAACCGGAGGCTTGAAGCGGAGCTCTCTGACGGGCGGCTCGGCGTACGGTATGCCCCGGTACTCCTCGATGGGCTGCCCCAGCACATGGACGATGCGGCCGCCCACGGGTCCCAGCTTGGTGGGCCGCTCCACGTCGTACGGGATGGAGAAGAGCGCCCTCATGATCAGCCCTAGCACCACGGGCCCGTTCATGGCGGCGGCCTTTGCAGCTGCGTGGTGCGAGCGAGAAGAAATCAGTTGGCCTTATCCGCACTAAATCTTCCATTTGAGGGCCGCACATAGAACTGCGGGAATACGGAGTCCATATGATGTGGAAATATATGGAAGTCCTCGTGCTATCCACATTTTTCCCGCACGGTCTCTGTTTATTTCAGCCAACAGTTTAAATCCTTCGTATGCAAATATGCAGTGCAATGCAGCGCACGCACTAACCACGACAAAACAATACTACAACCAAAGCGTCATATTAATTCATATAAATATTCTTTGTTCACATGTACGATCGCCCTTTGGAATATATTTTGCCTGTTGTGGCAGTAAACTTCTTTACTGTTGACTCTTAAGTGTATCCAAAACACAGATTTGAAGCGATTAGTTAAGTGTCATTGATGTTGATCTTTCTAATTGTCTTATTTCGAGCTTAGCATTTTTTCACACATACCAGTATATGCCTTCTCTGCTGTTTTCGAAGTGACCTTGATGTCTGGTTTGTTTTTGTTCACATCGTTTTAACCGCCCTGCATGCTTGGGCCCGAAAAGGGCATGAATTATTTCTAAATATTTAAATAAATAAATGCCCAGAATTCTTGCATTACCTCCCAAAACCAAAAATGAACCACATGTATAAGAGAACAAAGCTTTATATATATACTGTTCTATGCGATTATCGCTCTGTTCATAATTGACCTCCTAATATTGTAATTTTTTATTCCTGCTCGCGTTACTCTTTTTCAGAATGTATCATAATATTAAACTCAACTCAGCCTGGTGGTATTGTTGGGAACTTTTCAAGTGTGTCTGTGTAACGTGTTTTCAGTTTTATGCTTAGATTATGTTCAGTGTGTACGGCTGCGTATGACTACAACCGCGTCCTTGCTCAATACCAAAAAAAGTACTTTTGTTCTTTCATACTGTTGCGTATCTATGAAGTGTTCAGAAGCGTGAATTGTTGGGCGAGTTGGTACATGTTGACGTGAAAAAAAAACCAGCGAGAAAAGACGCAAGACCAGAGGAAGAGGCACACAGACTGTCGCCGGACTTTAAAATGTATTTATTAAAGTTCCACCACATATTTATAGCCACTACTTGCGCAGGCGCACATACATGCCACATTCAACAATGTCCGGACGTCATTACTAGCCAGATAAAAAATTCCATTCTTTGTCAGTGAGAATAAAAGATGGGTCGCTGATACAAACACGCTCGTTTTTTTTTTTTATTAAAAACGCTTCTAACAGCTCGCGCTCGTGCCTGGACTTCCCGCGGCCGATAATGGTAGCCTTGCTCAGCAAAGCTGAGAAATTTTGGCACTCCTTGACATGTATGGCTAGGTTGCTCCCTGTACCTAAGCGCAGCGTCCTGCCATGTTCCCTGAGTCGCTCGTTCAGACATTGCCCCGTCTGCCCAATGTAAATTTTCCCACAAGAAGCGCACTTGTAAGATTCTAAAGTCCGAGCTTCACCGACAAAGTAGGCACCTGCAGGACTGGTTGCGCCATCTCTGCCAGCAGTACGAGCATCCGTGGGTGGCTTCAAAGAAGCTAAGAGAGCATCGTCGCCTCTCTGCCATACTCATCGAGGTGTACTGGAATGAGCTCCGGAGAAGTTTGCCGAAGAAACCCAAGAAGGATGCAGCTGGCACTCCGGTCACGTACTTAAACGGAGCCTGCCTTCCGCCAGCCTTGGATGACATTTTGAAGATGGGCCCGAAGTTCAGCCTGGAACCACGAGCACAGAAACACTAGCTTCTAGCAGCTGTGCACAGAGTCGCCAGGAGGGCCCCACCAGAAGAGAGGACCCACTGTGTGTCGGAAGGCGTTGGATGCCTGGAGAAGACATGGGGAAGCAATAAGAAGAGTGAAGACCTGCGACCCTTGATTGCCCAGTTCAAACAGAACAACCTCAGTCTTCTACAGGCGGATAAGGAAGGTGGGTTTGTCGTGCTTCCTTCTTCCTTGTGTGAAAAGAAGGCGAACGAAGCGATCGAGAAAAAGTTTAAGCCGTCGGATTTAAAACCTCGTAAGGCGAAGGCTCTAGCCCTCCGTCTGCTCAACTAGCTAAATTTGTCTAGATTGGAAAATGAGATCCGCAAATGTGAACAAAATGTCTTGCGTGAGTTTTTCACGGCAAAGACTCATAAGCTGGGAAATCCTTTTAGAGCCATCGTGACTGTAGAAGGCTCTTTGCAAAAGATGGTGTCATTGATTTTGCAACGCGCCTTAGGAGAACTTGTTCCGCCGGATCCGTTTGCAGTTCGGAGCTCCGCATCCCTGGTGGAAAGCCTCAGCGACGGTTTTCCCAGCGCCAATGCTGCTTTCTCTATTGACATAGAGGACTTGTTTTATTCAATACCGCAGGACGAGCTTCTACAAGCAGTGCGCGATGTGATTGAGACCAACGGGATTGTTGCATTCCAGAACAAATGCGGAATAGCACTCGACTCTTTCGTGGAACTGCTGAGCGTGTACCTAAGGCCCACTATCATACAGCACGGTGACAACTACATTGTACAGAGGCAAGGCATCTGCATAGGATCGAGTGTAGCGCCTGTACTGCGTAACGTTTTTTTGGCCAAGTTCGATTCGTCGCTGCAGAAAGCACTTCAAGACAAGCGTGTTGTAAAAATTTTTCGATATGTGGATGACTTTTTAATCATTTTAAACTTATCATCAACTGACCAGCTAACCTCTGTGGCGGACCGGATTTTAAATGTTTTTAGTGCCTGTTCAAAGAACATGGTCTTCACCAAAGATTTACCCTCTGACAACACCATTAGGTTTCTAGATTTAGAACTCAAGTTTTTAGCTGACGAACACGTTTGCTGGAAGTATGCCCCTCGGTCTAAAAAGGCGCTTTTGCCTTATGCTTGCGCTCACTCGAAGCTGGTAAAACGTGGCATTGCCAACCTGTGTTTCTCAAATGCACTGAGAAAAAGTTGCCCGCATGCCATGCAGCAGAGTCTTGCCGAGCAGGTGGTTCGACTAGAGGCCTCTGGGTTTCCTTCCTCTTTGCTGTTGGCGGTCGCTGAAACCTTGGGCAAGAAAATGAAGAAGCCTGCTGCCAATACCGAGCACCCAACAGAGAGGACAAGGAACTTTGGGGTGATTCCCTACTACCATGGAATTTCGCATGAACTGAAAAAGGTGTCCCAAAAATTTGGAGTGAATTTGGTGTTTTATGCCCCCCGAAAGCTTTCCAGCCTTTGCGTCCGTATCTCCGGCTCCAAGCGAGAACCTGCCTGCAAAACTAAGCACCAAACAAAGTTCACGAAGTGTGCTGTGGGAGTAGTATATTCTATCCCTACTTCTTGTGGGAAAATTTACATTGGGCAGACGGGGCAATGTTTGAACGAGCGACTCAGGGAACATGGCAGAACGCTGCGCTTAGGTACAGGGAGCAACCTGGCCATACATGTCAAGGAGTGCCAAAATTGCTCAGCTTTGCTGAACAATGCTACCATTATCGGCCGCGGGAAGTTCAGGCACGAGCGCGAGCTGTTAGAAGTGTTTTTAATAAAAAAGAACGAGCGCGTTTGTATCAGCGACCCATCTGTTATTCTCACTGACAAAGAATGGAATTTTTTATCTGGCTAGTAATGACGTCCGGACTTTGTTGAATGTGGCATGTATGTGCGCCTGCGCAAGTAGTTGCTATAAATATGTGGTGGAACCTTAATAAATTCATTTTAAAGTCCGGCGACAGTCTGTGCGTCATCAGGCCTCATCAGGTTTTCTGTCTTCTAGCCTTATGCCACCCGCAGCGATTCAGCTGTGTACATTCCTGCAAATGAAGGCTATTTCAATTTCAACTTCAGTATTCATCCCGAGTAGTGTCCAGATTATTTACATATTACGCGCATGAGGTCACGCGAACTGCAAACGAATTCGGAGTTTCCATATGCGCTGTCCGTATAGTGTGTATATACTGTTCCACGTGGTTTCCAAACCAGCCGTACTTAAAGAATACAGAGCTATTGAACTCATCGCGTGGAAGCAACGTGTTACTAGATTTTCCGCACAAAATCACCAAGCATGTGGAGCAGTTGCCTACTGCCCGTTTTTCTCAGTTCATCAGCTGCCCCATGCAGTTCATGAACTGGAACTGATGTTTCATGCTTCTAAGGTTGCAGCCCGTTGTTTGCTGAATTTCTTTTTTAAAGCGAGAAATGTTTTTGTAGAGATAGCTACATTACGCTAGCATTTCGAGCCTTCAGCCTGGCACCCCTTGAGCTCCAAGGTTGCGCCGTGGCTAGTCACGTGGTTGGTCACGTGGTGTGGAGCAGGTGCCGGCGGCACAGCGCGCCTAGCCGCCGATAGTGAATCCACGTCCAGGGACGAAGATGAAGATTAAGGAGGAACGCCCAGCGAAACGCAGCGACGAAAGACTAACTTTGCAATTCGACTGAACGAGTTCCACTCAGCCAGCTGTAGCTATCGCGTCACTCCAGGTTTAACCAGAGCTAAACCACAGCCAATTTTTTCTCTCATTATTGTCAGCCTCAGCCGCACATCGCCCCTTAAACCGACACCGAGTGGGCACCAAAAATGAAAATGAAACCGACGCCGAATAAGCAGAGAAGTTCCGCTTAATGTGTTGTCGTATATCAGGAAAAAAATGTGGCGCTGGTTTAGCTCTGGTTAAATCTGGAGTGACGCGATAGCTACAGCTGGCCGAGTGGAACTTGGCCAGTTGAATTGCAAAGTCAGTCTTTCACCGCTCCGTTTCGCCCGGCATTCCATCGTCATCTTCGTCCCACTTGACACGGCGCATGCGCACAGCTGTTGCAGCTCGGTTTCGCCGGCGCGCCGCGCCGCCGGCAGCAGCAGCTGCTCCGCACCACGTGACCAACCATGTGGCTGGTCACGTAATCAACCACGTTACCAGCTATGGCACCTAACCAATGGCAGCTGCTCCGCACCACGTTACCAACCACGTGACCATATTAACACCTCTTTTGGGCTAGTTGGTGCATACTTGAATTAGAGAAAACCTAGCGCCAAAACTATGCAAACCACAAGGACAGATCACAACGAGACACAAGCGCTTGTGTCTCGTCGTCGTTCGTCCTTGTGGTTTGCATGGTTTTGGTGCTAGGTTTTCTCTAATTCACGTGACCACGTGGCAGTGGCGCGCCGCCACACCCACGGCGCCGTCAGCTGAAGGCTCGAAATGCTACCGTAATGTAGCTATCGCTACAATGTATATTTTTCTCATCTTGACTCGAAGCCATGCCAGTGCAGACTTAGTAACATAGTTGACGTACTCCTTAGAGAACTTCACCATCCCTGGAAAGTGAATATTTGGACTGTGATAGGGAGGTGAGCCAGGCTCCTGCCAAAGGTCCCATAAAGAGCAAACTTATTTCTTAAGCTCCAACAAGTTGACCTTCACTGCTTTTTTATTTATAACACAAAAAAATCTTTGCCCCTCCGAACTGACTCATGCCTCGCATAACTAGTTAGCATTACGCGATCTCGCTGTGTTTACCCCTTCACTCAGCTGCAAGCATGCGCCTAACAATGGTGGCAGTCACACAGCAGAGGCTAACCAGTCAGCGGTTTCCTCCTGCGCTGCATATACTTGCCGCATCGAACAGCAGTGGTCTCGTAGCAGAAACTTTGGATATTCGACAAGTTCATCAAGACACAATAATAAAAGGTCACGATATAGTTATCCAATGGCTTCCAGGACACTGCGCATTCACAGCAAACCACTGCGCGAACAAAGCCACTCAGTGATCCCACAACGACTGTCTTCATGTGACTATATTCCTTTATCAAGGATTAGCGCTGCGAGTAGACTTCGCAGGCTGTCGCGGGATCTCGCACTTTTCTCATGGAACACGGGCGGGCTTTTCAACTGTCACCTCAATACCGTGGTCATGGACTATGCATTCGCCTTTCACCTCACTTAGCGCGGCGTGAAACAATATTGCCGCGCCCTATATGGCTCGGTGCTGGTTTTCCAAAGCTGTGCTCCTTCCGCATCTTTATGGCCGACAGCCCTGCCTGTGACATATCTGAATATGAAGAGACATCTACTGCGTGAGTTCCCAGCTTTTTACCACAGAAGGACATACGCTATGCTGTGCTCTGAACCACCGGGATGATCGCCCTCTGACGAAGGGTCAGATCCTTGGAATGTGGCCACAGCAACCGACAGCTCTCAAAGCATACAAAGTACTGTTTAATTACTTGGTTAGTTTATGAGCGTTTAACATCCGAAAGCGACTCAGGCTATGAGGGACGCCGCAGTGAAGGTCTCCGGAGATTTCGGCCACCTGGGTTTTTTTTTTTTTTAACGTGCACTGACATCGCACAGTACACGGGCTTCTAGAATTTCACCTCCATCGAAATTCGGCCGCCGCGGCCGGGATCGAACCCGCGTCTTTCGGGTCAGCAGCCCAGCGCCATAACCACTGAGCAACCGCGACCGTGTTTAATTACTTGAGAGCAACATGCTCGAGTGACCGATTTTGAGTGTACTCCTCACTTCTTCCATCTTCGCCTTTTACATACCCTGTCACCCAGTGCAGGGTAGCAAATCGGAACATCCTTAAGGCTAACCTCCCTGCTTCCCTCTGTATCTCTCTCATCAAACGCGATAGCTCGAGATGTCGGTCCACGATACGGCTCTTCCACATACTGAACTGGTCTATCAACAGAAAATGATACCAAATAATTACAAAGTTTTTCTCACCGAGGATTAATCTGACACTGCACAGAGTGATCACAACAGCTTTCTTAAGAGCTCGATGAAGAAAAATGCAGCATCACAGCACAGAACAATGTAATGACAAGGTCTCTGGCTCAACGCAAGGACGACAATCCTTCAACCACAGCACAGAAATCCCCCTAGCTATAAGTGATGTCTTGGCAAGCAGTGTGTGAACATGAGGAGTTTAGAAATGTAGGATTTTATGGCAGGTTTAATGCACGAAGTCTGCATAAATCCTTTTAAAGAACAGTTGTAAAGATACTCCAAAGTATGTTTGCCAGAGCATCGGTACAGGGAACTAAATCTCGGGCAATACCGGTGTCACATCACTTCTGGAGATGCTATATAGCTATTCTAAAGAATGTTGCACAGTGATTAAGGCAGCTTATTATGAAACACGCATATATCTATGTCGAGAATTTCACTAAAAAAAGGGCGATGTCCTTAACATAGGAAGGATATAAGAAGGGATATCCCTGATGACGCTGTTCTCGAGATGTTTTCAGTAACGGTTCCAACTCAAGAGACAATTTGTCTTCCCAAATTGTTTGTCTTCTCAGACAATTTGTCTTCCCACATGGTTCTTGAAATTGAAATCTTAATTTTCTAACGCAGATTACAGTGAAAAGAGCTGCCTAAGAAAGCGTTATGTAGCCCAGTACACACCAGTACCCCAGGTATATATCGACAGCAGTATGCATGAGTACAACATAATATGCCCCTAAAAAACGCAAGAAAACCCAAGTATATATATATATATATATATATATATATATATATATATATATATATATATATATATATATATATATATATATATATATATATATATATATATATATATATACTTATGAATGGAGCCAACAGTCACCGAAACCAAGGTGTGTAGGGGAATGTTTAAATTTTTTTAAATGTGTAGTGCTGATCAGTGGGATAAGGATATTTAGATTAATCTATCGCTTAAAAAAATTACTTATAAAGCAGCAGAAAAAACAATGCCGCCGGTGGGATCCGAACACACGACCTCCGAATATCGCGTCCGCTGCTCTACCAATTGAGCTACGGCGGCGGCTGTCCAATCTGCTGCTCTCGTGGGTATTAATGTTTATTGGATGTAAGCAAACCTTGAGAGTGTTCACCAGCGCCACCCTCGTCCATAGCGGTGGACGTTGCACGTCCTGTATTACCGCGAGTGTGACGTGGAACGTTATCTAACGGCGAGGGCGGAAACTGTGCGAGAGCCCTCTCATGCTACCAATGGCATCAAGACTGCCAGTACCGACAGCCTCGTTAAGCTAATAGCAGACAAGGTAAAGGAAATGGGGGGCTTGTTATATATATAACGCTCGCCTTCCACACAACAAAACAAAACGGACGTACAAAAACATGAAAAACAACCTGCATTACAATCATCATCATCATTCTGACTGCGCCCACTGCAAGGCAAAATCCTCTCCCATGTCTCTCATGTCTCCCATGTCCCTGTGCTTTGGAAGCTGCAGCCACTGTATCCCAGCAAACTTCTTGATCTCATCCGCCCACCTGATCTTCTGCTGTCCCCTCTTAGTTACATTTCTGCCTTTCCGTTCGTCTTTCTTTCTCTCTCTCTCTCTCTCTGTCTTGGAATCCACTCCGTTACCCTTTAGGACCAGCGGTCATCTTGTCTTCGCGTTATATGCCCTGCCCAATGCCATTTTTTTCCTCTTGATTTCGAATAGGATATCATTAACACTGCACTTGTCTACAATGTGCGGTGTTGTGTATGTGCCTCCTTGTTATTGTCCTGCGTCTGTTTCGCTGTTTCGACCAACGCGCATTCTGAACCAACAAGCCCCGCAATTTACTCTATTTGTCTACAATGATACCACAAAAGATTCGGAAAATGCAAATAGCGGACCGTAACTCATTGGTAAGATTTCATCTACATGCACCTGGTATTTTGTGCCAGCATGCTAACGTAATGTGCTTTGTTATAGAACAAAGCCTGTTTACCATATGAGGTGCGGCAAAAAGGTAGAAGCAGAGGCAAGTGACATTGTGTATTGTACACAGGTGTGTGCTGATAAAGATTAAAGGCTTCCGACATGAGTTCATTATTTTTACTGCGTTTTATGTACGCACGAAATCATTTTAACGGGTGCACAAAATATAGATAGATAAAATGCCATATTGTTTAGAGTAAGGAAACGCATGGGAGTGCCATGGTATGTTTGCAATCAATACGACTGCACTTTTCTGCGCAACTTGTAACACCTGATGGCAGTTGTTTCACATTTTCATTTTGCCGAGTCATTCTTAGTCATCTTCAGTTTTCATGCGTAATCCTTAGTCATTGTTGGTGATTATCCATTTTATAAAGTCATTTCATCAATCCCATTTTCCCGGGGGCAGGGTTCTTTCCATGGCAGACTCCAAGGAGAAGGGATTTCCGTCTCTGCACTTTGCCAGCTGACAATCGTGGCAGGTGGCTCTTCTGTGTACACAGCCATAGATACGCCAGCACAATGGAGCTCAGGAGCAGTGACCTTTGGCACGATCTGTTGTACTGGGGTCGGAGAGTAGTGATTCCAGAAAAATTGCGTGCGCGAGTTTTGGACCAAGTGCATGAAACCCACCCGGGCTCCTCTGCTATGAAGCAGCATAAACGACTGTCAGCTTCCTGTAAAAGTTGCATACAAAACTTGCTTATGCCTGCTGCCGCACAGGCACGTAAGTGGCCAAAGACTCAAGAGAGCTGGGAAAGAGTTCACGCTGACTTTGCGGGTCCAGTATTGGGTACAGTCATCCTCGTACTCGTAGACGCACACAGCAAGTGGATCGAAGCTGTTCCACTGAAACGAGCAAGTACCTCTGCTACGATCAGCTCCTTGCGGAATACGTTTCGCAGATGTGGTTTTCCTCGAACCATCGCAACTGATAATGACACACAGTTCACCAGCGATGAGTTCGCAACATTTGTGAGGAGGAATAATATTACCCATCTGCGTACACCTGTGTACAGTCGCAATCGAACGGGCTAGCAGAAAGGGCAGTCCGCATCATCAAGGACGGCCCCAAGAAAATGGGCAACGGCCGACTAGAAGACAATCTGGATCGCCTTCTTTTTAACTACAGGAGGACTCCCCTCAGTTCAGAAAAATGTGCGTCTTAACTCCTCTTGGGCTACCGTATCCGACCTCGATTAGACGCATTATTTCCTTCCGTTCATGCAGGTTCCTCCAAAACGGATGAGTGGACGCTGCCGGAAGACGTTCCTGTTTACGCTCGTAATTGCGGCATGGGAGATAAGTGGAGACTAGGGAGGACGGCATCTGCGCCCGGCGCCCGAATAGTCACGATCGATACGCCATGTGGACCTATGCGGCGGCACGTTGGCCAGGTGCGCGCAACACGATCAAGCCCGCCGCAAGTGACATCGGCTCCAGAGGAAGACGGGCTGACCGATCAAACACGCAGCAGATATCGTCACCATTGCGGCTGCCAGCCCAAGGACCAGCGCAAGACACCCCACCTCTTGGGGACCGCTATGAAGTTCCATTACGACGTTCGAAGCGTCAGCGCAGACCCCCTCAGCGTCTGCAATATTAAGGGGAGATAAATGTAGCAACCAGTATCAGTTGCTCTCATCGCGGCTTATCATTCCACGGCTGAGTTGGCCAAACCTCCTCGGGCATCGGCATCATGAGTGTGCGCTTTCATTCCCCTCCTTGCCTTTCCCCTGCCGTTACCTTTCCTTGCCCTTATATAAAGAGTACGCTTCGATAACAACAAACGTTCTTCTGATACTCGTGTGGTTCTTCGATCGGGGCACACGCTTGCCATGTGTCTACGATGTAACACACATCGACAGCGTTAAAAAATTGAACTGAAGGCTTGTTTCCAGTTAAATACAGGAAACCGGCCTCGGACAAAAAGCTACGAGGGTAGCTTGATCAAGTGGTGCCAGCTGAACCAAGAAGATATGGAACCCACGAAAATGTGTTTTCTTTTAAAAAAAACTACCTCTAGCCGACGAGTATAAATGAACTTCAGGGCAGGAGCCGCCGCGATAATCCAGTATTTCACGCAATCCCTGATGCGAACGAAACATGACAGAAGACGAAAAAAAAAGTGCCGAATTAAGTTTGGCGCATGCCTCGACAGCCAGATATCTTCAACCGACTGAGAGCGTGCGCACAGAATAGGACAGCACTCAACCTCTAGAAGCTGCCCTATAGAGTTAAATTTATCAAGCTTCAAGGCGTATGAAGAAGTGATGCAGGCTAAACATGACCTGCAAAAAAAAAGCAAATTCGTATAACTGAGGATTATTCAGCAGCCACACGCCACTCCACAAAGAGCCTAGAAATCACCCTCACCAGCCCCATTACGCCCACTCCAGGGCAACGTCTTCTCCCATATCTCATCCACCTCTACCGTCCTTCAGGCTCAATTAGTGCACTAACTTACTCATCAATGACCAATGCTTCATGTATAGTATCGTAACACTAAAGGTATCTCAGCTAAACCTCAAGCAAAGCTTTCGGACAATCACAGCCCGATTACTAACCGTGTGTCACCCTCTGTCTCTTTTGCACAACTGGCTGCGTCATCAACGATGCCATTTGATTAACGATTTCAGAGGAGCAGCGGATGCCACTCCTCCCCAGCACACATTTCCGTCTCATTCACTAACATAAGAGGAGTAATGAAGAAGCGTCATGAACCATCTCTCGTAGACCCATGCTCTGCCAGTACCGAAACATGGATTCATGACAGCTTTTGAGACTGAAATTCTTTGTACATGTAACAAGCTTCAGTTGTACCGCCGCGGCAGGGAAACAAGGCAAGGTGATCGCGTCCTTAGCAAACATGTTGAATCAATCACTTCTATCATTGCGTCCAGCTTAGAAGTCGTATGGGCGTCCAAAACCTGGCCCAGGGCCAAGTGATTTTAGGCGTTTGTTATCGCGGTCTTAGGCTGGAACGAATTCATCGTCCTGCAGAAATGTTCAAGAAATGTTAAAACTGCGCAAAGGACGAGGACAAAGCCAATGAGGAACATACAAAACACCACGGGCGCAGTAAGGTGCTGGAATTTTGATGCCTCAGCACACTTAAGTAAACGTGCTGGTCTACAAGCGTTTGACTTCAGAACCAAAAGTGACAGGTCCAAGCTTCTTTTCCAGAACCAACCGAAATATTTTGAACTTAACAGCGGAGAAGCGTCATACCATCGCCACAGCTTGTACATCCAAATTCCGCCTGTTCAAAATGATGGCTTCAAATTTAGTTTTTTTTTCCCTAGAGCCACTAGCCTTCTAAGGGGGACCTTTTTTTTCAAAAGCGATACGAAACTTACACCAAATTTAGTACCCGTGCTGCCATCTGTCGTCAAACAAAAGCATGCTTTGGACGAACCACGGCCTCCTATAGATAGGCAAGTGCGACACGCAACACCCCGCCGCTCGCGTCGATCAAGGTGGCCGCGGATCAGTGGATATTATTTTTCCAGAAAGGGAGCTGGATGGTCTCCTGGGCTATAAGCTGGTCAAGCAGCTTGACTGAGGCTCAAGAGACCGCTGCGAGACAGTAGCAGTCAAATATAGAGGGTACATCTATAGCACCATATCATCAAATAATGAGTTGAGAAACAGTTTAAAACGTGAAATAAACATTGGGCAGTTCAAAAGAAAATAACTGGATCAAAAATCTAGTGATTACATCCTAAAACAGAAAACACGCAAGACAACATAATGCTTATTTATTTATTTATTTATTTTTTTACTCGTTTATAAATACTGTCAACCCTCAGTTGAGGGTCATTATAGAGAGAGAGAGATGTCACACATAACGTTCATACAATAAAGAGCCGGATACAAAAAGAAATATGCATATGCACTAAAAGTGTCCTACGGATACAGCTCAGGATAAGATATAGACTATAAGACACGTATTTAAATGTTCAGCCATCTGCTGCAAGCACACAATTGGAAAATAAAGCAAATGTAAAACACTTGCAATATCCACATGGTACAGAGTTTAGAAAGGGACCTTGATTGCATTTGCAAACAATGCGGTATCAGAACCGCGAACAATTTCTGCAGGAAGTTTGTTCCACAGCTCTAGTGTCTCTGGGAAGAACGAACAACGAAAGGCATTGGTTCGGGACAAGTACGGTCGAATCGCTTCACTTTGATTTAAGCGGGAGCTCAGTCCACCCGGAGGTTTTAAGTAAAAATCTTTATTATATTTTTATTTCGCAGTGAAATATTTGAAATAACGTTTTCAATCTCTGCTTCTTGCATTGATCTTCCAATAATTCAAGACCGCAAGACTCTAACATCGCCAAAACTGAGTGTCTGTCTGTCTATATTTCGAATAAATAAAGCGCGCCGCCCGGCGTTGCACCTTCTCTATTTTGGCCCACATGACCTTTTGATCGGGGGCCCATGCTTCTAACGCATATTCTAGGGATGTTCGAACAAGAGATCTGTAAGCCAGCAGTTTGACATCTTTTGTTGCCCTTCCCAGTTTTGCTCTAAAAAAACCCAGTTTCTTCTGTGTCGCTGAGCACACTCTTTCTACGTGATTATGCAATTTTAAATTGTGCGAAATAGAAACACCAAGATATTTGAAACAAAAACATTACCTAGATTGTAGCCTTGAATATCGTACTGAAAAGTAAAAATATTCTTTTTGGCAGTGATATGCGTGCATGTGGTCTTATCAAAATTACTTCGCATTTCCCACTTATCACACCAACTCTCAAGCGCCTGAAGGTTTCGGTAGAGTTTAATCCGATCCTCTGAACCAGTTAAAAGTGCAAAAATCAAGCAGAAAATCAGCTGCAAAGATTTTTATCTTAGCAGAACTATCTAAGGAAGTTACTACATCATTTATGTAAAGCAGGAAAAGTGCTGACCTCAACACGGACACCTGTGGTACTCCTGAGTATACGTCTAGAAAAACAGACTCGCAACCATCAACGCGAACTGCCTGCTTGCGGTTAGTTAATTAATCTTCAATCCATTTTAGAGCGTCGCCATTTATACTACCTTTGTACTGTTTTGAAAGTAATTTACGATGAGGAACCTTATCGAAGGCTTTGGCAAAATCAACGCATATAACAATCATCTGTTCACGGTTGTCTATAGCTTTGGAAAAATCGTGTAAGGTCTCAATGAGCTGTGTCACTGTGGAAAGTCCCCGTCGGAATCCATGTTGGCCTGCGCAAAGGAGGCCATTTGATCCTAGGAAAATAATATGTTTCGCTATGACGTGTTCCACAACCTTGCAGAAAACTGACGTCAGGGATACAGAACGGCGGTTATTCATTAGATTACGATTGCTACTTTTTAATATGGGTGTAACTACAGCACAACGCCAGCACTGTGGTACGGATTGAATGCTTAGTTATTTCTGGAAAATAATTACCAAATAAAGTGATGTCCACTCGGCATACCTTTTCAAAGAGCCAGTAGGTATCCCGTCTGGCCCAGTAGCGTTCTTGTCATCTAATTGTAGCAACTGCTGGAACACGCCCCTCTGAGTGAAGTTGATACAGTCCGCGGAACATTCGCTGAAAGGTGACCCACCATCAACCGGAAATGGTCGATCACTTGGCGTGAATACTGATTGAAAATATTAATTGAATCTATCAGCGATATCGCATTTTTCTTCTACTAGAACATTTCCTAGCGTCATTTGCTTTATTTTTTTTTCCTTTCTGTGGTCTAAATAACGCCAAAACTTTTCTGGGGAAGTCTTAAGAAAGTTACTTAGAGTGCGATTAAAAAACTGTTTGCTTCGAGCTGAGTAACAAAGCCTTTATTCTCTGACGTACTGTGTGTATGTCCCTAGGAACTGCTTTTCTCTTGCGCAGCCTTTTTAATTTGCTTTTCGCGTGAACAATATCCCTCGTTATTCATGGGTTACTCCGCTTCGTTTTCTTCAGTCGGGTCGGAACAAACTGATCAATGCAGACTTTAATAATGGTTTTAAACCGCTGCCACAACTATTCAACTGTTTCGACCTCGGAGACAATTTCAAATTTGCCGAAACATTTTTCTAAATAATCTAGAATAGATGTATTATCGGCCTTAGCATAGTTTTTGATTTCAACACGAACAGCATGTTTTGTAGTTCGTGGTGTACAAGTAAGCACACTGAGCAAAACATTTTGTGATCGGATATACCACCTTGAGCTCCAAAACGAAATATCTGATTAACATTAAACATTACAAAAAAAAATAACTAGATCAAAAATCTAGTAATTACATTCTAAACCGTGGACACACACAAGACAACATAATGCCTTTTAGCGTTCCAAAAACAGACCTGAACTCTCTTCGAAGCAAGCGTACTAAGTGTATCAATTTGTTGTGTAATACTGGAAGATTGTGAGCCAAAGATTGGTGTTTGTAAAATGTAGGAAACCAGAAATTTCCCATATATCCGAATTTCTAGTGGGTATATTAGTGCTTCGGCGCTGTATACCAGCCATTGAGGCTATATGGCTAGTAACTTTAGGACAGGAAATATAAAATATTTTAGTAAGCATAATTCATAAATGTGCTTTACAGGAACTATTTAAAATTACCATAAAGCATTTGTTATAGCGGCCATAGGTTCCACGTTTCCAGTATGGCGGATTATTCGTTTCTGAATCGTAAGAAGTCTGTTTAAATTTCCTTGTGCGGTTGTGCACCAAATTGTGGTGCAATAAAATAAATGGGAACTATAAACTATGCTTAATAGATGAGACTTCTGTCTTCCGAGAAATAATGCTGTGATAGCGTGACAAAGCTATGGTAATCGAAGATAATTTCTTGCATAGATAACTGATATGAGTAATTATTATTATTAATATTACTCGTCATGAGCCAGAAATGACAGTTAGCTTATGACGAGCCTCCCTCGTGGCTCAGCGGTTATGGCGCTCGGCTGCTGAATCGAAACACGCGGGTTGGATCCCGGCCGCGGCGGCCGAATTTCGATAGAGGCGAAATTATAGAGCCCGTGCGCTGTGCGATGTGAGTGCACGTTAAAGAACCTCAGGTGGTCAAAATTTCCGCAGCCCTTCACTGCGATATGCTGAAGAAGTACTTTGCTGTGGGCTAGTTGGCTCATAGCTGTAGATGATGCCAGGACGACGCGAAAGGAAGAGGGACGAGAGAGGCGCAAGAACACAACAGGTGCCTCTCTCGTCCTTGTTCCTTTCGCGCCGTCCTGACATCATCTACACCTTCACTACGGCGTCCCTCATAGCCAGAGTCGCTTTGGGATGTTAAACCCTCATGAACCACTACAAAAGTTCTTTGTCACATCACAATCAATTAGGTAATTTTTAGAGATGGTTCATAGTGTTCTATCGTCTGCTTAATTTCTATGCAAGCGTATTGCCTCGTATAAGTGGCGCAGACTTTTTTATGCATTGTAGTATGTGTGTGTGTGCTTGCGTGCGTGCGTGCCATGTCCCCCCTTCCCCCCGACCGAGGTTCTTCTGCTATCTTCTCCAAACGTATAAACGTAGAATCGCTTCATTGGTTTGCTGAGCCGCGCTACTCAAGTGTTCTTGCCACACTGTGGATTCGAGTTATGGCTTCCAAGCTGGACGCCTCGAAAATCTTGGTTCCCCTGAGTGGGTGTCCACTGCCGCAGAAGGAAGCCTTTTCAGGAAAATGATTCGAGGAGAGCGACTACCCAACGCCAGTAGTCCTTTGCAAGGGAAGCAGGAAAAGAAATGCGAGTTGTTAAATTGCGTCCACGGCATCGTCTCTCATGATTTGAAAAGAGCCGCAGGAAAGCTCGGCATGGATTTGGCTCGGCAGCAGCAAGCTGTCAGGTTCCACTTCCCACACAAAAAGCGGCCGAAAAAATGGTCTGTGGTACGAAGCATGTCCCCGGGTGCACGCTCAGTGCGCCGTGAGGTTTGATGCGCGAAGCCCCTCTGAGCTATCGGCACGTGTATGCAGCGCAGGTTGGTCGTTGCCTTAGCGATTGACTAAGAAAACACGCGGCTTCACTTGATAATACTAATGGTATGCACTTACATGGGCATGGCAAAAGCCGTAAATGTGGCCCACTGTACTGAAACTCAAAGGTCACTCGATGTTCGAAATATAGTTGGCTAAAAAGATTTTAGAGGCGTAAGTCAGTTACAAGTTGGCACAAGTTGTGAAGTCAGTGACACGTCGGTTGCTCTTCTTCACAGTGAACTCAGGTTGCTTAATTTTCGGTAAAATTGTCTTCTTTTATGTTGGATGGAAGAGTTTTAAGTGCTTCATCATTACGGCAGCAACGACACTCCAACATTCAGCCGCCGCGATGGCTCAGTGGTCATGGCGCTCGGCTGCTCACCCGAAAGGCGAGGGTTCGATCCCGGCCACGGTGGTCGCATTTCGGTGGAGCCAAAATGCTAGAGGCCCGTACACCGTGTGATGTCAGTGCACGTTAAACGAGCACGTGCCTGCTGAAACGCTATCGAAGCTGCGCAAGGTGCTCTACGACAGGCTGTAGGTCAATCAAAACGTGATTATTTTGACCACACGCCATCAAGTTTCATTCAGAATGCTCCGCAGAAGTTTTGGAAACACTTCTGCAGGAAAAACAAACCTGTCGACAAAATTCTGCGCAATGGTGTTCGTGGCAAGCATTGCTGAACATTTTAATAAATATTTCCACACTGTCTTCACGAAATCAAATTCCCTCTTATGTGAACCACCTTTATCTTGTCATACCGAACCAAGCATTGTATCTTCTGCAGGTGTGGTTTCAATGCTGTTGAATATGAAAATAAAAGTGTCTCCCGGTCCGGACGCGATTCCAGATATGTTCTTGCGCCGTTATACTAAAATGTTATCCCAATTTCTTGCTATAATTTACCATGCGAGCCTATTAACCGGCACTGTTTCTTCGGATTGGAGATCTGCACGGATTGTGCCAGTACTGAAGAAAGGTACAGCCTCATCTGTCACTAATTTTCGACCCAAATCGCTTACATCTTCTTCTTACGAAGTTATCGAACACATTGTAGCCACTTATATAACTTCTTTTCTAAATGACAGCGACATTCTATCGTCACTCCAACATGGATTTAGAAAAGGCCTTTTGACCGTCACACAATTAACATCTGTAGTTCACAGTTTTGCTGACATTGTAAACAAGTCAGGGCAGATGGACGCCATTTTTCTAGATTTTTAGAAAGCTTTTGACTTTGTTTCACAAGCAAAACTAATGCATAAGCTTAAAAATACCGGGCTTCCTTTCTTCATATTTATCTGGGTTCTGCTTACCTTTCTAACCGCGCCCAGTTCATCGCTATTCATGCCCATTGATCAAACTACCTTGCGGTCACTTCTGGCGTGCCGCAAGGAAGTGTACTGGGACCATTATTATTTTTGGCCTACATCAATGACACTGGAAGTAGTTAGTGAACCGGTGCAAATTAGGCTTTTCTTAAAAGAACGCCTCCCTGGGCAGGTTGGTAACTGTACATCTTTGGTTACAGGCGCGAAAACAGACACAATACAAGGCAGAAAATCATGCTCTCACAAGATGCCACTAAGTTTTAAAAACCAATTGGCCAGGCTGTCTTCAACTGGTTTCCCTGGTTCGGTCATAACGGCGGTCGCTGAAAGCCTGCTACAGAAGATGAAGAAAAAGGCTGTGCGAGCTGGGGAAGATGTCCCTTGAGAAGAGGTGGTGCGACCTGTGGTGGTGCCCTACGTGCACAGGCTAGCCCACAACTTGAAGAAGGTCGCGAGCAGGCATGGTGTGCCGCTTGTTTTTCAGCCCCAGAAAAGCTAGGAAGCCTTTGCTCTCGTATTGAAAGAGAACGAAAACAAGAGAGAGGGTGTGGCACCAAACATGGGCGATCGTTCATGAAGTTCTCTTAGGCAAATGTCTGAGAAAAAGAAAGAAAGAAAGAAAGAAAGAAAGAAAGAAAGAAAGAAAGAAAGAAAGAAAGAAAGAAAGAAAGAATGAATGAAAGAAAGAAAGAAAGAAAGAAAGAAAGAAAGAAAGAAAGAAAGAAAGAAAGAAAGAAAGAAAGAAAGAAAGTGCGTCGAAGGTGTCTATGAAATTCCCCGCTCGTGCGGCCGCTCCTGTATAGGGCAAACTGGACGCTGCGTTAACGAGCGAATCAGGGAACACAAAATAAACGTCAGCAAGATAAAGAAGGCCCAAATATGCCTAAGCATATAAGGTTCTTCCCGTCATGCACTTGTGGGCCATGTTTTTCCAGTTCACGAATTCTATCAAAGAACAAAGATACAAAAGCCAGGGAATGAATAGAAGCTTTTTTGGTTGCAAACAAAGGAAGCATGTGCGTCAGCGACACGTCCATATCATTTTATAAGGCTGAGAACAACTTTTTCACTCGTTCGCTATCATATCAATTTTGAAGATGATAGTATTCCTTGCGTATAAGATGGTATATATTTGTCCGCGTTGTCTTCAAATAAATCAGTTGTGAGTGGCGCTCCATCCCGTCTTTCTGCCTTGTGTTGCGTCTTTCGCGCCTGTAACCAAAGATTCTGCCGATGTGTTTTGTTTCATGTGTTTTTGTGTTTTGTTTCATGAAATCAGACACCACTAAGACCAAGTCATTCTGAATTCTAACCTTCAGAACATTCACTCATGGTGCAGTCGATGGGAGATGAAGCTTAAACAGTCTTTATGGAAGTGACCAGTAAACAAAGTAGCCTATCATTTCCGCATGCCCTTCCAAGTCATCCGCTTGAGGAAGTTAAGGACTACAAATACTTGGGTGTTACTATAACCATTAATCTGAGCTAAAATAAGCATACAACCAAGATATGTACTTCTCCTTTCCGACATTTTGCTTCCTTAGGCATAGACTAAAAGGTGCCCCTTCCAGTGCAAGTTTTTAGCCCACACATCCATCATCAGACCGCACCGTTTGCACCGTCTGGAACCCTTACACAAAACATAACATTGAGGCACTGGAAATGATCCAGCAAAAATCTGTACGATTCATCTTTAATATCGTTCTACTGACTCTCCAACCACTCTTATGGCACAACACAACATACAGGCATTGCAAACACGAAGGAAAATTCAAAGATAGAAATTTCTTGTCTTACTCAAAAATAGCAAACTCTCCATGAGCCCTGATTTATTTCTTAAGCCGATCACAAGGCGACTAACACGATATCGTCACACGGAATCACTAACACCGTAGAGCGTTAGAATCAATGCACTTAAATCATCACGTTTTCCTCACACAATCACACAATGGAATGAACTCCCGCCTGAGGTTGTAAACAGAATCGATGCCATTGACAAAATTGCTTATTGATAGTTGCTGAGCTGTTTTTCCTTGTTGTTTACTGTGCCCTATTGCTCGTATTTTATTTTTCTGCGATGTAATTTGCCGCGTTTCTTTTCATGTATATTTTGCCCCTCCTGCTTGGACCCATCTTATGGTCTGCAGTACTCTACAAATAAATAAATAGACCCCAGGTGGTCAAAATTTCCGGAGCCCTTCAGTCCAGCGTCCCTCATAGCGTCAGTCGCTTTGGGACGTTAAACCCCATGTATGTATGTATGTATGTATGTATGTATGTATGTATGTATGTATGTATGTATGTATGTATGTATGTATGTATGTATGTATGCATGCATGCATGCATGCATGCATGCATGCATGTATGTATGCATGCATGCATGCATGCATGCATGTATGTATGTATGTATGTATGTATGTATGTATGTATGTATGTATGTATGTATGTATGTATGTATGTATGTATGTATGTATGTATGTATGCATATATGTATGTGTGTATATGTTTGTGTGTGCATGTATGTGTGTGTTCATGCACGTATGTAGGTATGTACGTATGCATGCATGCATGCATGTATGTACACTCTAACGGAGATACGCCTATATGGGAACCAAAACGGGTTTAAGCTGTCCTCTAGCGCGCACCCTTTTATAAAAGGTATGTATGTCATGTATGCATGTCAGAGTGCATGTATGTACGTCGGGAGCATAGCCTTTGAAACTGGGCGGTGGCCGGTATGTCATGCGCTCTTTAAGCACTGCGTTGCACCGCGAGCCCCCAGCCTACGAGCTGCGCCCTTTCTCTAGCGCTACCCCGCTCTAGTGCTGCCCCGCCCAAGTTGCAGCAGGCACATCCCTAGCATTCCGCGCTGCGCCTTCACAGTACCGTGCTTACCAGTAAGGCTCACAACCAACACACAGGGGGAAAAGGGAAGGTGTTGAAGGACGGTGGGGGCATTGTGCTGGGGGAACATGCCGTCCTCATTACTTTGCGTCCCACATCCTCTAGCGTTTGGGAATCTTGGAAGAACACTAACACTATCCGAATCCACAAGAAAGGCCATATGAGGGATTTTAAAAATTACTGACAGATCAGCGTGCTCTCCGTTACCTACAAGGGATTTCCTAATGTCCTCCCCAATGGAGTTAGAGCAACCGTAGACATCAGTCAACAAGGAGATCACGATTCCTTTCGTAAAGGACACTCGACAACCCGTCATATTCACGCCACCATTTAGGTGACGCAGGAAAGCGCAGAATATTACCAACTCCTATATATGCATGTATGGTACATTATTGACACAGTATTGACACGCTAGCTAGTCGTGCGACGCTTCACCGTCTGAAGTTTCTGTACATAATTTTACATAACAAACTTAAAGTTGATTCTGCTACATACATTACCTTGAACACTTCCAGGCAAACGCGCCACAGAAATGAGTTCACCATACAAGAATATTTCTGCGCAAAAAACACCTTTATGTTCGCCTTTTTTCCGCGAGCTGTGCGCGAGTGGCACTCTCTTGATTCAGTGATTTTACAGCCAACTACTGAGGAATTTTTGGCGCTAGCTGGCAAAAGTGTATTGTCAGGAAAAAAAACTGATTTTTATTTACTTTTTGTAACATTTTGGGGGGTTTTATATGTATTTGTATTTGCATGTGTTTGTATATTCCATGTATATCTATAGTATTTCTCGGGATGATTTATGAAGGGAAAAGGTGACGATTACTTATTGGTTATCTTTGTATTGCCTTTTCCAATGCCTATTCTTATTGTCCCCATAATCTTCACTGTACTTTTTGCATACTCGAAATAGTGTTTGTGCCTGGTCGACTGTTTGCCTGCTGCCAGAACCCACTCACGTAAACCTCCCTGAAAGAGGGATTGGCAGTATTGATAAATAAATAAATACATACATAAATAAATATACGCGCAAAAGGCCTTAAAGCTGAGTACTAAATTGCAAACTATGAAATTTAACTTCCCGACGCGAAACACAGACTAAGGGAGGCTGCAGTGGAGAATCCAGGATTAATTTATACCACCTGGTGTTCTTTAACGTGCGCTGGCATCGCACAGAGCACGGGCGTTTTTTTTTTCTTCATTTCGCGTCCACAGAAATGTGGCCGCCGCGGCCGGGACCCAATCCGGCAACCTCGGGACGAGCAGCTGAACGCCAAGATCTACGGAGCCTGTCAAGGCTGGTCATTGCTGAGTACTGGTGAGCCACAAATTCTACTCATTACTTGAGAGCACGTGCCAAATGTTCTCCACTCCCATCTAGTTACTATCTACTTGACTCTCAGAGTAACTTCTACCTGTATTAAAAAAGAGACTCCTGTGTGTAACGCCCAAAAAGGCGTTGAGAGCGTTTAATGAGCAAATGCATTCAGTATTAGCATTTGACACTTCCACCGATAATGGTTTGGCCATCAGTACTCAGCTATGAAAAACCTCTTCACACGACAACAGACCGGATTATACATTTCGTATAGCCGCCGCGGTGGCTCAGTGGTTATGGCGCTCGGCTGTTGACCCGAAAGACGCGGGTTCGATCCAGTCTGCGGTTGTTTAATTTCGATGGAGGCGAAATTCTAGTCAATGCCCTTCGAGGCAGTGCAATTCGATGTCAATGCACGTTAAAGAACCGCAGGCGGTAAAAATTTCCGGAGCCCTTCACTACGGCGTCCCTCATATTCTAAGTAGCTTTGGGACGTTCAGCCCCCCTAAACCATAGATAGATACAGAGAGGGGAGAAAGGAAGGGATGTTAACCATAAAGGTTTGCGGTCGCCTAGCCCATAAATCATAAACCATACATACCACAAACCCTACATTTCGCACGAGATGAGTTTTAAAGCCAGCACGTGAGATCAATTATGGGATTTCTTTACAAAGAAAAACACGCAGCTGTTCTATGAAAATGATTGAAAAATTGTAGTTTGCCAGGTTTTTGTTTTTTATACCTCAATGTTCAGTTAAATGAAGCGCCGATACCGCTGAGCCAACGAAGAGCTCTTCCGACTCGTCTGCGCATTGCGACGATGCCCAGGAGCTTCTCTGGGGTCAGCCCTCATGCGGCACGCGACAGCAGCTCACCCACGCCTGCCCCAGGTCTGCGTGTTCGCAAACCCTCACCACCCTACGCGCCGCGCTGTAGTTCAGCGACTGTGGAGTTCGGCGGCAGAACCCAAGAATTCGGCACCGAATCTTGGCCACGGCGGCCGCATTTCGATGGAGGCAAAACTGAAGACACCCGTGTGCTGTGCGATATCAGTGCACATTAGAAAGCAATAAATAGTAGAAAAATGATATGGATTGAGAGCGGTCCGTAGTTCGGCCCCAGGGCGCTCAGTTGCGGCGTAACCCATGTGCAGTTTTGGAAAGTTCAAGCCCACATAACCGCAGATAACGAACGCAGTGCAGCATAACACTATTGGATGACATAGCCGAGGGTAACAAAGCATTGTAGTTTTATCATACTGTTCATGCACATGTTTCTTCGTACTTTAGATGAAGTCCCAAAAAGGGAGTGTAGTATCCAAAATACACAGAATACAACAACATAGCTCCGCACCTCATAACGTAACTAAACGTAACAAAATTTTAAGCACTGTCCTCGTGCACGGTGCGAGCGCGTGGCAGAAAGTGCAACGCTCGTAAGGGGCAACGAGGGACTGCGCCCGGTAGCAGCCGGCCTCTCGCGAACATTTTCCTCCTGCTATTAGTCGGCGCACGTCTTTTCTGCTGGTCTCTTAGGATTTTTGGACCGCCCACCCGTCAGGCCGAAAGTCCGTAGCCGAAACCGAAGCGGTGCATCATCCGGGCCACGTGCCCCCCCCCCCCGAAAAAAAACACACACACGGTGTGTGTACGTAAACAGCAGCTGCACCGACTCACCTTGAAGGGCGGCTCAGCCGGCGAGACCTTGGCGCAGGTTATCCCGGCGCGCGCAGCCGGTCGTACGGACGAGGAAAAACGAAGTCCCGCTACGCGAGGCGGAATCGAGGGGAAGGGGGAGAGGCAGATTTCCTCGTCGAACGGCGCTCGCCCTAGCGACTTTCGCGACCACACGATGACGTCATACGTATGCGGTTAGAGCGATGCGGCCTCGTCGCAGGCAGCGTCACGGGCAGCAATTTTTGAGCTGCGCGCTCTCGCCTTGCAACAAAAAGAGAACGAAACAGGAAAAAGCAAGTGTGAGTGCAGTTCTGCAAAGCGTTTTTGCTCCCCGCTGCAGGTGTGTGCCGTACAGCAACAGCTATTCAATAGCCTGACTACGCCCACTGCAGGACAAAGGCCTCTCCCATGGGTCTCCAATTGACCCTACAATGTGCCAGCTGCGGCCACCGTAACCCGGCAAACTTCTCAATCTCATCCACCCAACTAACTTTATTTTATTTATTTATCTATTTACCCGAAAGGGCCAGAACTGGGTATTACATAAGGCGGAATGTTTCAAGGACAGCAGCAATACGATAATAAATGACAGAAAATTAGGTACAATAGGTAAAGTTTAGTTGAAATTTGGGCACAAGAGACTAATCAAGAACTGCGCAGTCAGGCTGGTATACGAAGCAAGTTCAGGCATTGTTCAACACAGCACAAGGAATAAAAGAACACCAGCGAAGCAAAACCCGGCCGTGGAGATCGAATTTCGATGGAGGCGAAATTCTAGAGGCCCGTGTACTGTGCGATGTCAGTGCACGTTAAAGAACCCCAAGTGGTCGAAATTTCTGGAGCCCTTCACTACGGCGCCTCTCATAGCCTCAGTTGCTTTAGGACGTTAAGCCCCTATAAACCAAACCAAACCAAACCAATTTAGATTGAGACGAAATGCTGGAGGTCCGTGTACTGTGCGATGTCAGTGCACGTAAAGCACCCCAGGTGGTCGAAATTTCCAAAGCCCTTTACTACGGCGTGCCTCACAGCCTGAATTGCTTTGGGACGTTAAATTACTAAGCCAAGCCATAAGCGAAGCAAAACGGTACCGGCAGAAATGTAATGGCATTCATAACAGGCCCAGGAATCAAGCACTGTATGAAGCATTTTCTGTGTTCAAAAATGTTAGTAAGCCTGTGTGAAAATACGATGATTCTACCCAGTGCCGCCGGGTGATATAATGGGTACAGGTTTTCCCCTGGTCTGGTGTTCGGCTTCTTTTGGGTGAAATCCTTGGAAAATGGGTCTTTGACGCCACCTTGAGTAAAAAGAAAAACCTTGTGTCATGGCGGTTTTCGGCTACAGATGCCCTTGCGCCACAAAAGTTCATGCTCATCGAAAGACGGTGATTCGACATGGCTGACAATGTTGGATGGCAATGCGTTCCATTCATTTATTACCAACACCAGCGGCGTCTTGATGTTTTAGTCTGCGAGGGAAAATCGGGTGCACTTTACGCGCATGATCCAAGCGAGCTGAACAACGATCGTGTTGTTAACAGCGCGAGGACGGGACGACAGAAAAAAAAACATAACACAAGCGCTGACTGCCAAGTAGCATTTTTATTTCGGAAGGACATGTATATATACCGCACCGCCGCCAACAATAACACAAACAGATCCAAGGCGCACAAAACTGAATGGCGAAATGATAGGCCCGTGCCTCGCTACGATGTGATGAAAAAAATTGAGTGTACATTTGTTAAAAACCCTGAAAAACAAAAACAAGCGTGAACGATGACCACAATTCAACAAGTGTACACAGGTGACAACAGGCAAACAAGTGTAAGCGGTGAGAACAACGAAACAAAATTAGGGAACGTTCAACTTGCGGCTTGGCGCACATCATGGTTATAATGATCAAGAAATGCAATTTCTTTAGGAAGTAACGTGATGGATGGCGCACTGACACAGCTCTGTCTTTCTTCTTGATGACAAAGTCTTCCCAGATATCTCTAGCATTCTGGCTAAGATAACTCCTAATAACGCGGGTTTGAACAAGGAGGGGAAGCAATCTTTTGTAGTGAGATGGTTACGCTTAAGAGAGACCTTGCTACTGTAAAAGATTAAAATCGCCAGCTTAAATAGGAAAACAACCGCCTTGTAAAATAAGTGAAAGAAGTGAGCAGCAAGGTGATTGACCTCCAGCGGTACAGTATAGGAAGACAAACTCGGAAATAAAGCACTGGAAGAGAACCTCTTCCACACAGGGGAAACAATTTGCTCTTCTATGAAATTAGATATTCAAGAACCCGACATAGAAATCAAACATCGTCGTGAATTCTTTTTCCCTGAAGGTCCACGACCGTGTCCTGAAAGCAGCTAAGAAATGCCGGCTAAATACATCCGTTCTTAGTTTTGAGGACAACGATTCTATCTTCATTAATGAACACCTGTCTCCACCGAATAAATCTAGGGAAGGCTCTGGCAGCAAAGCGATAAAAACAGTGGAAATATACTTGAATATACGACGGTAAAATCGTAATGAGCAAGGCAGAAAAAACTCCGGAAGGGTACCTCATGTGACTTGCGTAGCCGACCTCAGCCGAGTTGTCTAATCTTATGGCGCACACCATTTCCGGGATAGAGCAAGCCAGTCTTGCGTTCGGTCACTTATCAATTCATCGCAACGTGCCAAGCATACGCAAAAATTCCTATTATCTTCTAGCTTACTTGTCACAGTATGCCTTCCTATATGACGTCATTGCCGTCACAGAAATTTGGTTAAAGGAAGGCGAATCCGTTTTTATCTTGGCCACAATATGGTATCGCTGCCTAGGTGCAGCTCTACACGGGGAGGTGGTGTTGCCTTTTTGGCCAAAGCTGGACTTGGTTATTGCAGTTCCGATCTTAAAAACAACAGTAGTAAGCAATTGAAGGCCTTTTAATTAAGCTTCAGTGTTGCCTCATAATTGGTGCCGTTTATCACCCTCCGAACTCTAAAGTGCAAAAATTCATTTCTGATATGTAAATCAATCTCAGGTCGTACGCGACTACAAACAATCCCATTGTTGTATGCGGCAATTTTAGCATTCACCTATTATCAGACGACTGCAGTGACTATAATCTTCTTCTTAAGTCATTCAATCTAAAAAAAATGTCATTAACTCTCCAACTCGTATAGCCAGCCAATTTGACTCTCTCATCGCCCACGTGTTGTGTAACCGTGTCATGAATTTGTAAGACGGTGTGTGTGATGCTGTTGCCAATCATTGTCCTATATTTATGTTCTTTCCACGAGCCTGGTTGTTATTTGTCTAGTCAAAATCGCCGGAAGTGATCTTCCCGTATTGATTATGTGAAACTTAGAGATCTACTTGAGTGTATGAACTTTGAAACCTTGCGTAGCGACAACGTAAATATTGAACTTGAAAATTTAATTTCGTACTTGTAAATGCAATTCCCAATCAACACGTGAATAAGAAAAACGTAATTATGAAGATGCTATATACCACTGGATAAATCAAGTTGTACTTGGTGTTCTAAAGAAAAATAATTCATAATACGACAAATGGAAGCAAAACAAAACGAATGAGTATTACCACAAGCAGTAGAGGAATAAGTCAGCAGCAATGATTACAGTGTCGAGAAAATTGCATTATACAAAACTGATTAAAGAAAACAAAGGTGATACAAAACGACTGTGGAAGGCAGTTAGAAATGTTACTGGATTAAATCGACAGAATCCAGTCACACCTAATATTATCTCTTGCAATGTTGCTAAAGATTTCAACGATTACTTCACTTACGTTGGTCCTGGTCTTGCTAGTAAATTTCCACCGCAGTTACTTATGTTATCAGGACCTAAACCTGTGAGCAATAACTTCTCAAGATCTAAGCACTGAAGACGTAACATCTGTCGTTAGTAAAATAACAATAAACAAAGCAGTTGGCCTTCGTAGTATTCAAACAGGGATAATTGAAGATAACAATAATATTCTCTGTCCTTACCTATTCAAATCGTTCAGTGACTGCCTAGATAGTAAATGCTACCCAGATATACTTAAAGTTGCTAAAGTAGTTCCTATATACAAAGCAGGAGATTCAAACAAACCAGGTAGTTACAGACCAATATCTGTACTGAGTGTGCTCAACACAGTCTTGAAAAAGCTCATCGTGCAACAGGTTAAACAATGTCTTGAGAGGAATAATATTACACCTCAACAACATGGCTTTGCTGCAAATTGATCAGCTTCTACAGCTGTATTAACTTCATCAGAAGCTAATAAATCCGCAATACATCAGAATAACATAGCTGTCGTTGTTTTCCTATATATTAATAAGGGATTTGAGACGGTTTATCATCCCGTCGTATTGCAAAAATTAGAAAGGTGCTGGTTTCCTGACAGTTCAGTTAATTTCATAACTATTAATCCTGTCGAAAGCAAAAAGTACTTATCATTTATTTCTTGTCAGATGTCAAAAATATAACCTCTGCTGTACCACAGGGCTCTGTTATGGGCCCCATATTGTTTTCGCTTTGCATAAACGATCTTCCAAACGTACTTTTCTCAAGTATTAATGTACGCAGATGACGCCGCTCTTAGAGATACTCGTGAATCTCTCCCCTTTATTCAAGCAACATTAATGAATGAACTGAAAATCTTGTCTTCCTGGCTCTTATAAAACCACTTGACGCTAAGCGTAGCCAAAACTAAGTACGTCATTTTTCAATATATGCACAGGACTTTCAACAATTTACTTACACTCACTCCTGGTAGCTCAATAATACAGCCGGTGTCTTCACTGAAATGCTTAGGAGTTATTTTTGATTGCCACTTACGCTGGAAAGAGCAAACCAACAACGTATGTTAAAAATAAGCTTTCGGCTGCCACGCTGACATTAGGGCTAGATATTACTTTAAATACGCTCTATTACGCTCCCTTTACTTATCAATCTGCCGCGCACATACTAGTAATTGTTGTGAATCTTTGATACAAATAGACAGAACTACTTATCACCTTTACTCCGCCTCCAGAAACAGTCACTGAGCCTAATAACTTCTGAATTCGATGATTCTAGCAAATATATTTTATGCTAATCATGTGCTATCGTTTTTATCTTTGCAGGACTATAAAATTTCACTTTTCATAAACAACATAATAAACACTAATTCCCCCCTTCCATTAAGCCTCCTCGTTCTACCTTCTCGCGGTAGAAGGCAAGCATCTAACTGTAACTTTAACCTTCCGAAATGTAGCAGTGTATATGGTGAACACCTGATGGTTTTCATTGCAGCGATAATATGGAATTAATCATAGATCAATGTAAAAGTAACCAGGAACTTTAAATTGCCTTGTAAATTGTATTACAAGTCTAATAAAGCTTTGCCTGAAGCTCTCGCTTTGTGAATTCTGCTTCGATACCTTGTTTTTATTTCTTTTGTAACGGGGACTTAGCTCAGCGGTTAGGCGGCGGCGAAACCACGGCGGCGACAGGGTATCTGGTTTGTCCAGGTCACCAGGGTCTCGCTCAGGTCACCAGGGTCTGAGCGATGGCAGTGCGGCTGCGATAATGCCCTTCTTCTTCACAATGACCCCGAGGAGGAAAGGAGTCATCCTGGCGACTATAGCCCTGTCTACATGAACCCGATAGAGTCGAGTAGAGTTTGCTTGTTGGGTAAAAAGACTGTTGCCGGCTTCATGTAAACGCTGTCGGGCCGAGTGAAATAAGCGGCAGAGCGAGTGGAGTTAACTGGCCTGCAGGGGTAGGTTAGCTCGCCTGACCTGCCTTTCCAAAAACCATGTATATGCAGACGGGTCAGGGAGTCGGGTAACAGGGAACTCTGGGAAAGATTTCGGTCATGCGATCAGTCGACCAAAATGGCAGCCGCCGTCGGTCCCCGCGCTGTTTCCACCCGAGCTTCTTGGACCGACCGGTAAGTGGAATGTTTTCTGGGGCTAATAAATGAAAAAAAAAAGTGAGCGAGGCGCTGGACAGCAGACGGCAGCGCAACCAAGATGTGTTCAAAGATCTGCAGGCCGAAATGGCCAATCTCGGCTACCACTGGACGTGGCAGCAGTTGCGGAACTGCTGGAAGAATTTGAAGAAGCGATTCACGGCCGTGAGTATAAACATTCCCTCACCCGAATTTCGACACCCGTACGGAATGATACGACGTTGCTGCACAATTCTGTCTTGTGTGACAGGAACGGTTGGAGCAAGAGAGAAGTGTAGCTGCACCGTCGGCTTGGAAGTGGTATGACCACATGAGCGCGCTGCTCAGCCACAGGCCGATGGTGCAGGCTCGCGAGTACGGCGTGGACTCGCAAGATGTCCCACCAGACTGCGGTGACAACTCGCAGCTAGGCAAGTATACACCCAAATGTGTTTTCACGCTCGTTTCCTTTTATGTAATGTAGCATGTCAGCAGCGCCGTAATCGGCGACTCGGTGCTGCGTTGTTTTGGTGAGCGCTGGTTTGAATGCCACAACGTTCAGCGGTTAACGCAGTTTCAACCAGCTTTCGCATTTCTAATAGCGTGATCATTTACAACCCCCTACACTAACATGGAAAGCGGCAGCGCAAAGCAACAAGGACGAAAGAGAGACACGAGAACACAGGACTCAGTGGTTATGGCGCTCGGCTGCTGGCCCCAAAGACGCGGGTTCGATCCCGACCGCGGCGGCCGAATTTCAATGGAGGCGAAATTCTAGAGGCCCGTGCACTGTGTGATGTCAGTGCACGTTACAGAACCCTAGGTGATGGAAATTTTCGCAGTCCGTCACTACGGCGTCCCTCATAGCCTGAGTCGCTTTGGGACGTTAAATTCCATAAACCAAACCAAGAGATGACAGAGAACACATTAACTCAGGACCGGCGCGAACTGCAAAGTGAAGAGTATTGCCGAGCCAAGCTCTCTGTAACAACCACACACTGCCAGATACAATCCACAACTTAAGGAACTAGGCAGTACACATCATTCCACATGATATATCAGAAGCATCATGTGGCACACATAGTCCCATATATTATGAGGATTATCATGATAGTCTGTATGAAGCAGATCACATCTCAAGCCCATTCAGTCCACATACACTGTAGTTCAGTTGTCACCAAGACAAGGAAAGCAGTCATTACTGTACAGCCAAATAAAATAATCCCAAGACTGCTGAGATACTGAAACCATTAATGATTTTTCAGGCTACTAAAAACAGATGCCTTTTGCCTCAGTAATGCTTGTTGTGGTGCTCTTCACATAAGTGGCTGTGCAAAATGGACGTGTTTTATATAATGTGTGGGATCTTCTTTGCTGTCTACCTCCACAAGATGCAAGTTGTGTGTGGTAAATGCCGTAAAAAGTTGCTTGACAACAAAATTCTATTGACACCTCCTGCCTATCCTGTGTTACTGTGCTCATCGTTCCGGTCTTCTGTGCTAACAATTTTCTGCTAAATGCACTTTAGTGTTCGAACGCGACCGCGGCGGCAGCATTTCGATGGAGGCGAAACGCTGAGGCGCCCGCGTGCTGTGCACTGTCAGTGCAGGTTAAAGATCTCAAGGTGGTGAAATTATTCCGGAGCCCTCCACTATCTTGCTTCCTTTCTTCTTTCACTCCCTTTTTTACCCCTTCCCTTACGCGCAGCTCAGGTGTCCACCGATATGTGAGACAGATACTGCGCCATTTTGTTTCCCTCAGAATCAATTTTCATTTTCACTTTAGCGGAAGCTGCTTGTGCGAATCGGGAAGTTATGGGCTAAATAATTGCCCCGGCCGTGCCTTAAATCCGACTGTTGGGTGCCTGCATAAGGCCTGCTGACGGACTGCGGAAAGTCTTCCGATTCAGTAGCTGAAACAATTGCGCCACAGGAGAGTCATAGGCTTCTGAATGTGCTCACAAAAGTTGTGCAGCACGCATGCTGTGAGCCCAACGCTAGGCACGAACTTATAATTTATGTCTGTGCGCTTAAGTAAAACGCGCCAAGGCCCCTATAACCTGCCAAATGCCTGTTCTACAACATTCCTCCCAGTGCTGTGGCACACGTTGAAGGACTCTGCTTCTTTGGATAGCCTCCCTGTGCAGCCTTCAAGATCTAGGGCAGTGGGGGATACGCAGGGTCAGCGAGAAGCATGAAGGGTAGAAGCTTCCCTTCGAAGAGCTGGCTGCCCTTTGACAACAGTTGGTCGCTGTTCTTGTATAGTTTCGGCATATTAAATGCTGTCGAGTCATGCGCACTGCCTGGCGCAAGGCATGAAATGCTGCGAAGGCATGAAATGCGGCGAAACCTGCATGCAGAAAAAATGGGATGCACGTCAATACAAAGAAGCTTTTGAAGGCTATCATTTACACCTTCTATTAGGTGCTAGAGCACTGCTGCAAAATAAAACCAATAAGTTTGTATGTGAATTGCACCAAGGGGAAGCAAAATTGGCCAGCAAAACAATGTCAAAAAAGAAATAGAAGTAATTACAAAATATCTTGAAAAAGCAAATACAAACTGCAGACCACTCTGAATTGCATTCTAAAAACTTTGTGGCATCACGGCCACGAAATGTGCCACTGGGCACATCCACAGGAGCTGTGTTGAGCTCCTTTCTGCCATCTTTATATATATTTTGCTATAGCTATGATCCTAATTGCAAATTATCCATGTGTTGCATTCGTATAGCTTGTTTCTATTTAGGTGCCAAAAAGGTAGTGCAGGTTTAAAAGAAATAGTTCACAAGCAAACTGTATAACACCACTAGATTGCTCGGCGGGAAGTGTGCTGAAAGTCTGTTGCAAGATTTTAAAGGCAAATAGATTACTTATGGATGTCCCACAGTTTAAATAGAATAAGATACATGCACTACAGTACCAACAAATGGATGCCATGTTAGTTAGTCATGATAAGCATTTCTTGGGAGAGGTCCTAGCACACACGAATGTCAAGTTTGAAAATTCGTCATGACTGCCCTTGCACACAAGCACAACAAAATAATTATATAGCTTCGAATTTTAGAGTACTTAGTGTGAAACACTTCATCAGCATGCTTCACTACTGTTTTCCATAAGTTTTCAGTTATTGCTGTTGCATACAAACAGCAAGAAAGCTTAGTTCCAATAATGAATAAACAAATACACTTACAGACCACGGTCGTCCACGACTGCCTGCATTTTGTTGGATGCCCACATTTTGCGGTTAATAAAGTCTCTGTACCCTTTTTTTTTTTGGTGCAGTGATGGGAATATGAGTGCCATCAATGGCACCACATATCTATGGGATGTTGCACTTCTCGAAAACCTCCTGCCAATCAGTGTGGCCTCTTCAGTTGATGGCAGGTAGATAAATTTGTTTGAAATGTGCCTTTTTACAGTACTGCAGAAAAGGTACACTAATTTCTTCACAGTGCTTTTGTGAATTCCAAACTGATTTGCAACTACTCTGTACTCACAACAGCTAGCCAGTTTGTACAGTGCAATTGCAATCCTTTTGACAACTGACACTGGCTCTCGAACGTAATTACATGCTGGTGACATAAATGGGTTTGGGTTTATGGGTTTATGGGGGTTTAACGTCCCAAAGCGACTCAGGCTATGAGAGACGCCATAGTGAAGGGCTCCGGAAATTTCGACCACCTGGGGTTCTTTAACGTGCACTGACATCGCACAGCACACGGGCCTCTAGAATTTCGCCTCCATCGAAATTCGACCGCCGCGGCCGGGATCGAACCCGCATCTTTCGGGCCAGCAGCCGAGCGCCGTAACCACTCAGCCACCGCGGCGGCTTGACATAAATGGAGCAAGGGCAGAAACCAATTCACAAAAATTTGCCCGTGACAGCCTGAAGTTTTCTTTCCATTCACCATCATCAAAATTTGAGCAAACAATATTGTCCCAGCAATCACTGCTTATGTTCTTAATCCACATGCGCCGCTTTGGTGGTGGTGCCAGGGATTCCAGTCCTGCAAGATACCTGGTGTTATAAATTTGACACGCGCTTTTTTCACTACGTTTTTATGAATATGCAGAAACTGCAGACTAGTGCGTGTATATCACAGTCCTAAACAACGAGTGCCACAAAAGATGCCATGGTGCTACATAAGGTATTGGAAACCATGAACTCTGTTGCTTGATTTTGAGTATTTCCAATTCACTTGCTGCTGGCTTTTAGTGCAGTTAACAAACGTAATCATTGAAAATACTGGATTGCATATTTCTGTAAGTTACTCCATCTTTATGAGGTTAATGAACTTATGCAGCACTTACCAAAATCCTGCTACGTTATATAATTACTTTTACGCACATGTAGCTTTCATCCTGCTACCCTATGAAAACCAAGAAGCAATTTATGAAAACCTCGCGATTGATGAAGCGTCATAATATAACGATGTTTAATATTACGCAATGCGATCATTTGCAGCCGCTTCACCATGCTGTTGAACACTAAGCCAAACACAGGAGAACGTATTCCCGTAACAGCGCAGTGCATGTTTGGAAACGAGCTGTACGCCCTATGTAAAAGCAACCGAGCAACGGGGCTAGCTTTTCAGCCCCATTACGGCACTTCTACAGAATGAAAAGTCCCGAAATGTGAGTACACGGGTTCTCCTGACCTTACACAGAATTAGAGCTTAAGGTCTGCCATAAGTGCCATGCTACTCGGCTAAGATGCAAAACCCGTTGATCGGTTAGTTTTGGAAAAGGCGGCACTTCCGCGCTCCATTGTTCGTCTCACACTCCATCGTTAAAACTCATACAACCTACTGTATTCGAGATATGTAGCTTGCGACTTTAGGAATGCCACATCATCTGCTATATTAGCCTCTGCGCACCAGGATTAGCGAGGATAGGCGTAGAAGAATAGATACTAACCACACATGACGGCGACTTCGTGCACGGACCAACCGGCGGTGAGCGGTGTTCGGCTGTTTGATATACTCCGTATACGTTGGCAACGAGCCCGGTAATGAATCACCGCGGCAGAGAGAAGCACATTATGAACGCTTATCCATGACATCAAAAGGGTCATGAAATAAAGCTGATGGAGAGTGAGCATCATGACAAAAACCGCAGACGACACGGCCATTGCGACCGCGCGGGAACGCGCGGGCCAGAACCAGGAACCGGAAATTCGCAAGATAACTGTGAACTTCGACGCTAGGCGCCGCTGCGAAACTTACGCGCTTGAACAGAGTTCATGTAGACACCAATCGAGGCGAGTCAGAGGCGAGTCACCTAGCCCGAGGCTGACTCTACCCGGTCCTGTCGGGTTCATGTAGACAGGACTTATGAGTCGTTGCACATGCACAATCGCGCGACCACGTCGGCGGAGATCGGAAGACGGTGCAAGCGCCTCAATAACGCAGTTGACTGAGGATGTGCGCTCCAGGACGCGGTAGGGGCCATGGTATTTTGAAAGAAGTTTATCTGACAGGCCGGGAGCAGTGGAAGGGATCCAAAGCCAGACGAGTGACCCGGGTGGGAAATCCGGATCAAGCTGACAGGGACGCCGGAACCGGGGGGAGGGGGGGGGGGGGGGCAAGTGGGGCCAGAAAGCGCCCCCCCCCCCCACCATTTTGCTAGTTCGGCACCTGTAGGCATGGTTAACACGACAAAGAAACCATAGCAGCAGCAGCAGCGACCGCAGAAAAAAAATATAGCAGTGGACCAAAAAAAGGAAATGTGGCACCGTAGTGACAAGACTCCTGCACAAGAATAAGCGATGACTTAGACGTTGCACACTTCGCTGTCGCCACTGCCGCGATGACGGTCCGTTGATGCCGTCCCGAGTTTATAAGCTGGGAGCACCAGAAGGCCTGAAGGAGTGCAGCCGGAAGGTGGGAATGCGCAGCTGCAGCAGAATCCACGTGTGCCGACCATTTCGCGGATGATGCGGCGGTGGGCGGGAGTTGATTTCGACTGGTGGGCGATAATCTGCACAAGAATAAGCCATGATTTAGACGTTGAACACTTCGCTGTCGCCACTGCCGCTATGATGATTCGTTGATGCCGTCCCGGGTTTATAAGCAGGAAGCACCGGAAGGCCTGAAGGAGTGCAGCCGGGAGGTGGGAGTGCGCAGCTGCAGCAGAATCCACGTGTGCCGACCATTTCGCGGATGATGCGGCGCTGGGCGGGAGTTGATTTCGACTGGTGGGCGATAATCTGCACAAGAATAAGCGATGATTTAGACGTTGAACACTTCGCTGTCGCCACTGCCGCGATGACGGTCCGTTGATGCCGTCCCGGGTTTTTAAGCGGGAAGCACCAGAAGGCCTGCAGGAGTGCAAGCGGAAGGAGAGAATGCGCAGCTGCAGCAGAATCCACGTGTGTCGACCGTTTCGCGGATGATGCGGCGGTGGGCGGGAGTTGATTTCGACTGGTTGGCGATAATCTGCACAAGAATAAGCGATGATTTAGACGTTGAACACATTGCTGTCGCCAATGCTGCTATGATGGTCCGTTCATGCCGTCCCGAGTTTATAAGCGAGGAGCACAGGAAGTCCTGAAGGAGTGCAGCCGGAAGTTGGGAACGCGCAGCTGCAGCAGAATCCACGTATGCCGACCGCTTCGCAGATGATGCGGCGGTGGGCGGGACTTGATTTCGACAGGTGGGCGATAATCTGCACAAGAATAAGCGATGATTTAGACGTTGAACACTTCGCTGTCGCCACTGCCGCGATGACGGTCCGTTGATGCCGTCCCGGGTTTATAAGCGGGCAGCACCAGAAGGCCTGCAGGAGTGCAAGCGCAAGGTGAGAATGCGCAGCTGCAGCAGAATCCACGTATGCCGACCGTTTCGCAGATGATGCGGCGGTGGGCGGGACTTGATTTCGACAGGTGGGCGATAATCTGCACAAGAATAAGCGATGATTTAGACGTTGAACACTTCGCTGTCGCCACTGCCGCGATGACGGTCCGTTGATGCCGTCCCGGGTTTATAAGCAGGGAGCACCGGAAGGCCTGAAGGAGTGCAGCCGGAAGGTGGCAGTGCGCTGCTGAAGCAGAATCCACGTGGGCCGACCATTTCGCGGATGATGCGGCGCTGGGCGGGAGTTGATTTCCACTGGTGGGCGATAATCGGCACAAGAATAAGCGGTGATTTAGACGTTGAACACTTCGCTGTCGCCACTGCCGCAATGATGGGCCGTTGATGCCGTCCCGGGTTTATAAGCAGGGAACACCGGAAGGCCTGAAGGAGTGCAGCCGGAAGGTGGGAGTGCGCAGCTGCAGCAGAAACCACGTGTGCCGACCATTTCGAGGATGATGCGGCGGTGGGCGGGAGTTGATTTCGACTGGTGGGCGATAATCTGCACAAGAATAAGAGATGTTTTAGACGTTGAACATTTCCCTGTCGCCACTGCCGCTATGATGGTCGGTTGATGCCGTCCCGGGTTTATAAGCAGGGAGCACCGGAAGGTGGGAGCGCGCAGCTGCAGCAGAATCCACGTGTGCCGACCATTTCGCGGATGATGCGGCGGTGGGCGGGAGTTGATTTCGACTGGTGGGCGATAATCTGCACAAGAATAAGCGATGATTTAGACGTTGAACACTTCGCTGTCACCACTGCCGCTATGATGATCCGTTGATGCCGTCCCGGGTTTATAAGCAGGGAGCACCGGAAGGCCTGAAGGAGTGCCGCTGGGAGGTGGGAGTGCGCAGCTGCAGCAGAATCCACGTGTGCCGACCATTTCGCGGATGATGCGGCGCTGGGCGGGAGTTGATTTCGACTGGTGGGCGATAATCTTCACAAAAATAAGCGATGATTTAGACGTTCAACACTTCGCTGTCGCCACTGCCGCGATGACGGTCCGTTGATGGCGTCCCGGGTTTTTAAGCGGGGAGCACCAGAAGGCCTGCAAGAGTGCAAGCGGAAGGTGGGAGTGCGCAGCTGCAGCAGAATCCACGTGTGCCGACCATTTCGCGGATGATGCGGCGGTGGGCGGGAGTTGATTTCGACTGGTGGGCGATAATCTGCACAAGAATAAGAGATGTTTTAGACGTTGAACATTTCCCTGTCGCCACTGCCGCTATGATGGTCGGTTGATGCCGTCCCGGGTTTATAAGCAGGGAGCACCGGAAGGCCTGAAGGAGTGCAGCCGGAAGGTGGGAGCGCGCAGCTGCAGCGGAATCCACGTGTGCCGACCATTTCGCGGATGATGCGGCGCTGGGCGGGAGTTGATTTCCACTGGTGGGCGATAATCGGCACAAGAATAAGCGGTGATTTAGACGTTGAACACTTCGCTGTCGCCACTGCCGCAATGATGGGCCGTTGATGCCGTCACGGGTTTATAAGCAGGGAACACCGGAAGGCCTGAAGGAGTGCAGCCGGAAGGTGGGAGTGCGCAGCTGCAGCAGAAACCACGTGTGCCGACCATTTCGAGGATGATGCGGCGGTGGGCGGGAGTTGATTTCGACTGGTGGGCGATAATCTGCACAAGAATAAAAGATGTTTTAGACGTTGAACATTTCCCTGTCGCCACTGCCGCTATGATGGTCGGTTGATGCCGTCCCGGGTTTATAAGCAGGGAGCACCGGAAGGCCTGAAGGAGTGCAGCCGGAAGGTGGGAGCGCGCAGCTGCAGCAGAATCCACGTGTGCCGACCATTTCGCGGATGATGCGGCGGTGGGCGGGAGTTGATTTCGACTGGTGGGCGATAATCTGCACAAGAATAAGCGATGATTTAGACGTTGAACACTTCGCTGTCACCACTGCCGCTATGATGATCCGTTGATGCCGTCCCGGGTTTATAAGCAGGGAGCACCGGAAGGCCTGAAGGAGTGCAGCCGGAAGGTGGGAGCGCGCAGCTGCAGCAGAATCCACGTGTGCCGACCATTTCGCGGATGATGCGGCGGTGGGCGGGAGTTGATTTCTACTGGTGGGCGATAATCTGCACAAGAATAAGCGATGATTGAGACGTTGAACACTTCGCTGTCACCACTGCCGCTATGATGATCCGTTGATGCCGTCCCGGGTTTATAAGCAGGGAGCACCAGAAGGCCTGAAGGAGTGCAGCCGGAAGGTGGGAGCGCGCAGCTGCAGCAGAATCCACGTGTGCCGACCATTTCGCGGATGATGCGGCGGTGGGCGGGAGTTGATTTCTACTGGTGGGCGATAATCTGCACAAGAATAAGCGATGATTGAGACGTTGAACACTTCGCTGTCACCACTGCCGCTATGATGATCCGTTGATGCCGTCCCGGGTTTATAAGCAGGGAGCACCGGAAGGCCTGAAGGAGTGCAGCCGGGAGGTGGGAGTGCGCAGCTGCAGCAGAATCCACGTGTGCCGACCATTTCGCGGATGATGCGGCGCTGGGCGGGAGTTGATTTCGACTGGTGGGCGATAATCTGCACAAGAATAAGCGATGATTTAGACGTTGCACACTTCGCTGTCGCCACTGCCGCGATGACGGTCCGTTGATGCCGTCCCGAGTTTATAAGCTGGGAGCACCAGAAGGCCTGAAGGAGTGCAGCCGGAAGGTGGGAGTGCGCAGCTGCAGCAGAATCCACGTGTGCCGACCATTTCCCGGATGATGCGGCGCTGGGCGGGAGTTGATTTCGACTGGTGGGCGATAATCTGCACAAGAATAAGCGATGATTTAGACGTTCAACACTTCGCTGTCGCCACTGCCGCGATGTGGTCCGTTGATGGCGTCCCGGGTTTATAAGCGGGCAGCACCAGAAGGCCTGCAGGAGTGCAGCCGGAAGGTGAGAATGCGCAGCTGCAGCTGAATCCACGTATGCCGAACGTTTCGCAGATGATTCGGCGGTGGGCTGGACTTGATTTCGACTGATGGGCGATAATCTGCACAAGAATAAGCGATGATTTAGACGTTGAACACTTCGTTGTCGCCACTGCCGCTATGATGGTACGTTGATGCCGTCCTGGGTTTATAAGCAGGGAGAACCGGAAGGCCTGAAGGAGTGCAGCCAGAAGGTGGGAGTGCGCAGCTCCAGCAGAATCCACGTGTGCCGACCATTTCGCGGATGATGCGGCGGTGGGCGGGAGTTGATTTCGACTGGTAGGCTATAATCTGCACAAGAATAAGCGATGATTTAGAAGTTGAACACTTCGCTGTCGCCACTGCCGCGATGACGGTCCGTTGATGCCGTCCCGAGTTTATAAGCGGGGAGCACCAGAAGGCCTGCAGGAGTGCAAGCGCAAGGTGAGAATGCGCAGCTGCAGCAGAATCCACGTATGCCGACCGTTTCGCAGATGATGCGGCGGTGGGCGGCACTTGATTTCGACTGGTGGGCGATAATCTGCACAAGAATAAGCGATGATTTAGACGTTGAACACTTCGCTGTCGCCACTGCCGCTATGATGGTCGGTTGATGCCGTCCCGGGTTTATAAGCAGGGAGCACCAGAAGGCCTGAAGGAGTGCAGCCGGAAGGTGGGAGTGCGCAGCTGCAGCAGAATCCACGTGTGCCGACCATTTCGCGGATGATGCGGCGGTGGGCGGGAGTTGATTTCGACTGGTGGGCGATAATCTGCACAAGAATAAGCGATGATTTAGACGTTGAACACTTCGCTGTCACCACTGCCGCTATGAAGATCCGTTGATGCCGTCCCGGGTTTATAAGCAGGGAGCACCGGAAGGCCTGAAGGAGTGCAGCCGGGAGGTGGGAGTGCGCAGCTGCAGCAGAATCCACGTGTGCCGACCATTTCGCGGATGATGCGGCGCTGGGCGGGAGTTGATTTCGACTGGTGGGCGATAATCTGCACAAGAATAAGCGATGATTTAGACGTTTCACACTTCGCTGTCGCCACTGCCGCGATGACGGTCCGTTGATGCCGTCCCGAGTTTATAAGCTGGGAGCACCAGATGGCCTGAAGGAGTGCAGCCGGAAGGTGGGAGTGCGCAGCTGCAGCAGAATCCACGTGTGCCGACCATTTCGCGGATGATGCGGCGGTGGGCGGGAGTTGATTTCGACTGGTGGGCGATAATCTGCACAAGAATAAGCCATGATTTAGACGTTGAACACTTCGCTGTCGCCACTGCCGCTATGATGATCCGTTGATGCCGTCCCGGGTTTATAAGCAGGAAGCACCGGAAGGCCTGAAGGAGTGCAGACGGGAGGTGGGAGTGCGCAGCTGCAGCAGAATCCACGTGTGCCGACCATTTCGCGGATGATGCGGCGCTGGGCGGGAGTTGATTTCGACTGGTGGGCGATAATCTGCACAAGAATAAGCGATGATTTAGACGTTGAACACTTCGCTGTCGCCACTGCCGCTATGATGGTCCGTTGATGCAGTCCCGGGTTTATAAGCAGGGAGCACCGGAAGGCCTGAAGGAGTGCAGCCGGAAGGTGGGAGTGCGCAGCTGCAGCAGAATCCACGTGTGCCGACCATTTCCCGGATGATGCGGCGCTGGGCGGGAGTTGATTTCGACTGGTGGGCGATAATCTGCACAAGAATAAGCGATGATTTAGACGTTGAACACTTCGCTGCAGCCACTGCCGCTATGATGGTCCGTTGATGCCGTCCCGGGTTTATAAGCAGGGAGCACTGGAAGGCCTGAAGGAGTGCAGCCGGAAGGTGGGAGTGCGCAGCTGCAGCAGAATCCACGTGTGCTGATCATTTCGCGGATGATGCGGCGGTGGGCGGGAGTTGATTTCGACTGGTTGATTATAATCTGCATAAGAATAAGCGATGATTTAGACGTTGAACACTTTGTTGTCGCCAATGCTGCTATGATGGTAAGTTGATGCCGTCCAGAGTTTATAAGCGGGGAGCATCGCAAGGCCTGCAGGAGTGCAGCCGGAAGGTGGAAATGCGCAGCTGCAGCCGAATCCACGTGTGCCGACCGTTTCGCAGATGACGCGGCGGTGGGCGGGAGTTGATTTCGACTAGTGGGCGGTAATCTGCATAAGAATAAGCGATGACTTAGACGTTGAACACTTAGCTGTCGCCAATGCTGCTATGATGGCCCGTTGATGCCGTCCCGAGTTTATAAGCGGGGAGCACCGGAAGGTCTGCATGACTGCAGCCGGAATGTGGTAATGCGCAGCTGCAGCAGAATTCACGTGTGCCGACCGTTTCGCGGATGATGCGGCGGTGGGCGAGAGTTGATTTCGACTGGTGGGCGATAATCTGCACAAGAATAAGCGATGATTTAGACGTTGAACACTTCGTTGTCGCCACTGCCGCTATGATGGTACGTTGATGCCGTCCCGGGTTTATAAGCAGGGAGCACCGGAAGGCCTGAAGGAGTGCAGCCGGAAGCTGGGAGTGCGCAGCTGCAGAAGAATCCACGTGTGCCGACCATTTCGCGGATGATGCGGCGGTGGGCGGGAGTTGATTTCGACTGGTGGGCTATATTCTGCACAAGAATAAGCGATGATTTAGACGTTGAACACTTCGCTGTCGCCACTGCCGCGATGACGGTCCGTTGATGCCGTCCCAGGTTTATAAGTGGGGAGCACCAGAAGGCCTGCAGGAGTGCAAGCGAAAGGTGAGAATGCGCAGCTGCAGCAGAATCCACGTATGCCGACCGTTTCGCAGATGATGCGGTGGTGGGCGGGACTTGATTTCGACTGGTGGGCGATAATCTGCACAAGAATAAGCGATGATTTAGACGTTGAACACTTCGCTGTCGCCACTGCCGCTATGATGGTCCGTAGATGCCGTCCCGGGTTCATAACCAGGGAGCACCGGAAGGCCTGAAGGAGTGCAGCCGGAAGGAGGGAGTGCGCAGTTGCAGCAGAATCCACGTGTGCCGACCATTTCGCGGGATGATGTGGCGGTGGGAGGGAGTTGATTTCGACTGGTGGCCGATAATCTGCACAAGAATAAGCGATGATTTAGACATTGAACACTTCGCTGTCGCCTCTGCCGCGATGACGGTCCGTTGATGGAGTCCCGGGTTTATAAGCGGGGAGCACCAGAAGGCCTGCAGGAGTGCAAGCGGAAGGTGAGAATGCGCAGCTGCAGCAGAATCCACGTGTGTCGACCGTTTCGCGGATGATGAGGCGGTGGGCGGGAGTTGATTTCGACTCGTTGGCGATAATCTGCACAAGAATAAGCGATGATTTAGACGTTGAACACTTCGCTGTCGCCACTGCCGCTATGATGGTCGGTTAATGCCGTCCCGGGTTTATAAGCAGGGAGCACCGGATGGCCTGAAGGAGTGCAGCCGGAAGGTGGGAGTGCGCAGCTGCAGCAAAACCCACATGTGCCGACCATTTCGCGGATGATGCGGCGGCAGTTGATTTCGACTGGTGGGCGATAATCTGCACAAGAATAAGCGATGATTTAGACGTTGAACACTTCGCTGTCGCCACTGCCGCTATGATGGTCGGTTAATGCCGTCCCGGGTTTATAAGCAGGGAGCACCGGAAGGCCTGAAGGAGTGCAGCCGGAAGCTGGGAGTGCGCAGCTGCAGAAGAATCCACGTGTGCCGACCATTTCGCGGATGATGCGGCGGTGGGCGGGAGTTGATTTCGACTGGTGGGCTATATTCTGCACAAGAATAAGCGATGATTTAGACGTTGAACACTTCGCTGTCGCCACTGCCGCGATGACGGTCCGTTGATGCCGTCCCAGGTTTATAAGTGGGGAGCACCAGAAGGCCTGCAGGAGTGCAAGCGAAAGGTGAGAATGCGCAGCTGCAGCAGAATCCACGTATGCCGACCGTTTCGCAGATGATGCGGTGGTGGGCGGGACTTGATTTCGACTGGTGGGCGATAATCTGCACAAGAATAAGCGATGATTTAGACGTTGAACACTTCGCTGTCGCCACTGCCGCTATGATGGTCCGTAGATGCCGTCCCGGGTTCATAACCAGGGAGCACCGGAAGGCCTGAAGGAGTGCAGCCGGAAGGAGGGAGTGCGCAGTTGCAGCAGAATCCACGTGTGCCGACCATTTCGCGGGATGATGTGGCGGTGGGAGGGAGTTGATTTCGACTGGTGGCCGATAATCTGCACAAGAATAAGCGATGATTTAGACATTGAACACTTCGCTGTCGCCTCTGCCGCGATGACGGTCCGTTGATGGAGTCCCGGGTTTATAAGCGGGGAGCACCAGAAGGCCTGCAGGAGTGCAAGCGGAAGGTGAGAATGCGCAGCTGCAGCAGAATCCACGTGTGTCGACCGTTTCGCGGATGATGAGGCGGTGGGCGGGAGTTGATTTCGACTCGTTGGCGATAATCTGCACAAGAATAAGCGATGATTTAGACGTTGAACACTTCGCTGTCGCCACTGCCGCTATGATGGTCGGTTAATGCCGTCCCGGGTTTATAAGCAGGGAGCACCGGATGGCCTGAAGGAGTGCAGCCGGAAGGTGGGAGTGCGCAGCTGCAGCAAAACCCACATGTGCCGACCATTTCGCGGATGATGCGGCGGCAGTTGATTTCGACTGGTGGGCGATAATCTGCACAAGAATAAGCGATGATTTAGACGTTGAACACTTCGCTGTCGCCACTGCCGCTATGATGGTCGGTTAATGCCGTCCCGGGTTTATAAGCAGGGAGCACCGGATGGCCTGAAGGAGTGCAGCGGGAAGGTGGGAGTGCGCAGCTGCAGCAAAACCCACATGTGCCGACCATTTCGCGGATGATGCGGCGGCAGTTGATTTCGACTGGTGGGCGATACTCTGCACAAGAATAAGCGATGATTTAGACGTTGAACACTTCGCTGTCGCCACTGCCGCTATGATGGTCCGTTGATGCCGTCCCGGGTTTATAAGCAGGGAGCACCGGATGGCCTGAAGGAGTGCAGCCGGAAGGTGGGAGTGCGCAGCTGCCGCAGAATCCACGTGTGCCGTCCATTTCGCGGATGATGCGGCGCTGGGCGGGAGTTGATTTCCACTGGTGGGCGATAATCTTCACAAGAATAAGCGATGATTTAGACGTTGAACACTTCGCTGTCGCCACTGCCGCTATGATGGTCCGTTGATGCCGCCCCGAGTTTATAAGCGGGGAGCACCGGAAGGCCTGCAGGACTGCAGCCGGAATGTGGGAATGCGCAGCTGCAGCAGAATTCACGTGTGCCGACCGTTTCGCGGATGATGCGGCGGTGGGCGGGAGTTGATTTCGACTGGTGGGCGATAATCTGCACAAGAATAAGCGATGATTAGGACGTTGAACACTTTGCTGTCGCCAATGCTGCTATGATGGTCCGTTGATGCCGTCCCGAGTTTATAAGCGGGGAGCACCGGAAGGCCTGCAGGACTGCAGCCGGAATGTGGGAATGCGCAGCTGCAGCAGAATCCACGTGTGCCGACCGTTTCGCGGATGATGCGGCTGTGGGCGAGAGTTGATTTCGACTGGTGGGCGATAATCTGCACAAGAATAAGCGATGATTTAAACGTTGAACACTTCGTTGTCGCCACTGCCGCTATGATGGTACGTTGATGCCGTCCCGAGTTTATAAGCGGGGAGCACAGGAAGTCCTGAAGGAGTGCAGCCGGAAGTTGGGAATGCGCAGCTGCAGCAGAATCCACGTATGCCGACCGTTTCGCAGATGATGCGGCGGTTTGCGGGAGTTGATTTCGACTGGTGGGCGATAATCTGCACAAGAATAAGCGATGATTTAGACATTGAACACTTCGTTGTCGCCACTGCCGCTATGATGGTCCGTTGATGCCGTCCCGGGTTTATAAGCGGGGAGCACCAGAAGGCCTGAAGGAGTGCAAGCGGAAGGTGAGAATGCGCAGCTGCAGCAGAATCCACGTGTGTCGACCGTTTCGCGGATGATGCGGCGGTGGGCGGGAGTTGATTTCGACTGGTTGGCGATAATCTGCACAAGAATAAGCGATGATTTAGACGTTGAACACTTCGTTGTCGCCAATGCTGCTATGATGGTCCGTTGATGCCGTCCCGAGTTTATAAGCAGGGAGCACAGGAACTCCTGAAGGAGTGCAGCCGGAAGTTGGGAATGCGCAGCTGCAGTAGAATCCACGTATGCCGACCGTTTCGCAGATGATGCGGCGGTGGGCGGGAGTTGATTTCGACTGGTGGGCGATAATCTGCACAAGAATAAGCGATGATTTAGACGTTGAACACTTTGCTGTCGCCACTGCCGCGATGACGGTCCGTTGATGCCGTCCCGAGTTTATAAGCGGGGAGCACCAGAAGGCCTGCAGGAGTGCAAGAGGAAGGTGAGAATGCGCAGCTGCAGCAGAATCCACGTGTGCCGACCGTTTCGCTGATGATGCGGCGGTGGGCGGGAGTTGATTTGGACTGGTTGGCGATAATATGCACAAGAATAAGCGATGATTTAGACGTTGAACACTTTGCTGTCGCCAATGCTGCTATGATGGTCTGTTGATGCCGTCCAGAGTTTATAAGCGGGGAGTATCGGAAGGCCTGCAGGAGTGCAGCCGGAAGGTGGAAATGCGCAGCTGCAGCCGAATCCACGTGTGCCGACCGTTTCGCGGATGACGCGGCGGTGGGCGGGAGTTGATTTCGACTGGTGGGCGGTAATCTGCATAAGAATAAGCGATGACTTAGACGTTGAACACTTAGCTGTAGCCCATGCTGCTATGATGGTCCGTTGATGCCGTCCCCAGTTTATAAGCGGGGAGCACCGGAAGGCCTGCAGGAGTGCAGCCGGAAGGTGGGAGTGCGCAGCTGCAGCAGAATCCACGTGTGCCGACCGTTTCGCGGATGACGCGGCGGTGGGCGGGAGTTGATTTCGACTGGTGGGCGGTAATGTGCTCAAGAATAAGCGATAATTTAGACGTTGAACACTTCGCTATCGCCACTGCTGCAATGATCAGTTCACTTTGTGATTAATCTGCATTTTGTTTTCAGCAAAAGCTAGGCTTTAAGGAAAGGTTTAATGCACTGAAGACGAACAAGAATGCAGAAAAGACGACAAAGCTCAGACGTCGATCCTCCTGAAGCTAGGCTTTGTATGCATCACTAAGTTTAATCCCGTGAGGTAAAGCATGGTTGTATCCAAATCATTCTTTTTAAATTCAAGCATCAGACTGCAGTAATCGATATGCACGGTACACTATAAATATGCATTAGATATATGCAATACTTAAGGCAATATAAATACCAAAAAATGCGCTAGAATACAGATGAATATTACCAATTTTTAATTACAAAAAACATTATTTGAAAATAATTTCGTTAAAGGTAAGACAAGCAAAGACGACACCCAATAAACGTAGCACTATCGAAAACAACAAAATTACTGTTCTTTATAAGCACGCTAGATATGACAAGAAAAACAAACAAGAGACGAACAGCGAAGATTTGCATATGTTCAATTACACTGCTCGGCGTTTCATTCGCAACGTAGATGCTGGGAGGCGACACAACGAACTTATTGGAACTATTCATGTATGGCGCAAACAGTCCTCTTTTAAAATGGCATTTTCCGCGCCTTCGTTTTGGCGAAATCAGATATAGTCTGTTCGAAGGATAGATCGCGGAGGAGGTCACTTTCAATGGATATGATAACCAGGAAGTTCACCTTGTCGTAAAGGGAGCTCGAACGAAGGCGATTTTTTTATCACCGGCAACTTGGAAAGCGATCGTTCGGTCTCACAGTTTGCTACGGGTATGATTAAGTACGTTCGCAAAGCAATAGAAAGGTACGGAAAAACATCAATAAGCTTTCTTTCGTGCAGCAACTTCATTATTCCCAAGGGACTCGTTTCCTGGCACACAAAGTTGTGCAGGAAGTTTGCAAACTGAACGATTGAAGTGCAAAATGCTGGCTACAAATCCTTTTTGCAGGTTTTCACCAACTTCTCAGCCTTCTATTCCAGAGAGGCTTCACTGCCAACTTCTGTCAGCAATTTTGAGAATCCGAACCTTTCGCAGAGTTCTGTGTAGGCAGCCTTTCGCACTCGCCAAGCAGAGCCTAGGCTGTCAAGTACATCATTGTAGGTCTCTACGATAAACTTTTTTATACCTTGTAGCGCACTATCACTTTTTCTCTCACGGTGCTCACTCAAAACGAAGCGTTTGCCCTCATCCTGATAACATTGATTGGTACTTAGCGTGCGTGCTCTCTCTACGAAGGTATCAAAGAGAGGTTGCAAAGAATTAACAAAGCCTTCTAGAGAGCTCAGCAGGTATACAGCAGTTGAAATGTCTAGGCCTGGCTTCTAAAGTGCTACGCTTGTTTTGTCAAAGCACTTCAAGATTTCACTCCAGAAAATCGCCATGAATGCAGTCTCTAGTTTCGTCATTTTCTTGAAGAGAGAGTGCGCTTCGTTCCTAGTGTCACCGTTTTCTTCCTCGTTCTTTGATACAGCTTCAAGGCAACACAAGACTGCATTGAATTTTTTTCAGAATGTCCTTACATGATTCAGCGTGTCTTGACCACCTGGTCTCACAGACACTTTTCAATGCAAGCTGCTTGCCAGTTCCGGCCATGCTGTCCAAAAGATACCTCCATCGCTTAGGTGAGGCAGCAAAGAACACATACAGTCTCTGAATTACAGTGAAAAATTTGACAGCCTCAAGGCAACTGTCAACGCTACACGCGCCAACTAAGTTCAGTGAATGACCAGCACACGGGACGTAGACTGGCGATTCGTTCGAGTGTTTGATTTGAACTTGCAGTCCTTTGTATTTTACTGACATATTATCGCATTGCCATGAGCTTGGCCCCTACAATCATCAATTGAGATGCCATTCGTCGTCAAGAGGGACATCTCGCTATCAAAAGGATACAAGTCGGTATGCGATTCTATTGGAACAATTCCAAGAAAGCGTTCGTACACTTTGCGATTTAAATAGTATCGTACAACTGACAGCTGATCAACGTCAGTGAGGTCTGGAATCGAACCAACAATTAAATAGAGGTATTTTGCGCGTTTCACTTCGTCAACGAGACGTTCCTTGACAGCCTTTGCCATATGCTCGATAAATTCATCACAAATGGTTTTTGACAGATACGATTTTTCCTTTTCCTTTGCTCCCGTAGCGTTTGATGTGCTCCTCTAGAAAGGAATCAAACTTGGCAATGGCCTCAAGCACTCCCATAAAATTGCCATTTCTCGGTGAACCAAAAATCTCCTCACTGCCCCCAAACGCTAGGGTGCGCTCAGCTAGAAGCTCAACTACAACGACTAAGCGCTTCAACACCTCTGTCCAGTAAGCGGTCTCAGTGACAAGATGCTTAACTAGCTCCTTGTCAATTGTGCTGCAAGAGTTAGAGCGGGCGAGCCATGCTGCCACGCAGTTCCGGTGCTCGACGATATTTTCATGTGCGCAAACCTTTTCTTCTGCTTTTTCTCCAATCAGAAAAGCAGTGCGTGGTGAAAGCACTGGGGTTGCTTGAAATCGAAAATAGTTTCACATGAAACAGTAAACGGAACCTTTGGACTCCGAGTACATTAAGCAGTGTCGCTCGTGCGCCTTACCATTTACAGCCTTTCGCACGAAAAATAAGGTGACATGGCGTTTCTGGGTTTTGTATTGCCTTTCGGAAAACGGAAAATTTTCTGCGCGATTTTTAAAATACAATGGCCCTTTCTCAAGGCATACACTCCAAGACCTGTCAGTAATAACGTCCGGCCACTTAGCAGGGTCACTTCGGAGAATCTCGCAACGAACCTCTTGCTGCGGGGGTGTCTGTACTTCTCTGTTGCCGCAACGAGAAGCCGTCTCATTCGTCCTCTCGAGGCACCTTTTGTGGTGGGAACATGATTATTTGAAGCCATACTAACAGGAAACAAGTGAATCGGTTCTTGGAGTGTTGTTTCCTGGCGCTCGTCAGTAGAAGGAGGCTTATCTGGGAGGTTTGGCACCTGTTGATCAGCAGTAGTAGAAATCTGGCGTGGCGGACCAGACACCTGGAGCTCTGTGGCAGGGGCCCGGCCGAGTAGCACAGACGTTGCTGACTCAGGAACACTTTGTCATCTTTGGTAGCTTCTATTCACGCTCTTCTCTTTCTAACTTCCCCTTTCGTTTAGACGCACCACTTTGAGGCTTCCGACCAAGCATTTTCGCATGAATAGATGCTAATTGTTCACTGCACCGGGCACTTCGTCAGTCCGACGCGACCGCAGGTGTCCAACGGTGGCCGCCCCGATGACTGGCGCACGCTGCCTCGATGGTCTGTGGCTGGCCGAGAGTTGTGAGTCCCCCGGGAGCTCCTCAGCGGGCGGGCTTATGCAAGCTTAACCGGCGGCTCGGGGCTGAATCGCAGCCCGCGATCAACTTCCTTTCATAGACCCGCGCCGCGTCTGTCTGTTACTAACGCCAAAGCAGGCGTTCACATACGCATAGAGTTCCTTGCACAAATTCCCTCCTTCTCCGTACAAACTCATTTATTCTCCCGTTCTGGTCTCGTCTTCCTATTGGCTAGGAGCAATCGTCTGTTCTGGGAGGTTCTCGATTTTTCTTTCGCCCCGTCGACGCCGAGCGCGAGAACGAAGGGGAGAAGGCGACTCCTAGCGCGGGCGAAGTTACGCGTCCTCCGTCGACTCTGAGTCACCTTTTTCTACTTCTTTCTGGAAAGTTCGGCGGCCAGTCTGACCTACTTTTTTCCGTCGAGCGCGTGCGAGGGTGCGCAGCCACTAGGCAGGAATGTGCACTGGAGACAGGTCTTTGTGTCCAGCTCTCTAACTTCCTTCTTCACTCCTCCACAACCCTAGCCCGAAGAGTGAGCATTCCATGACCCACGGCACGCGGACAAAAGCACGCGAGACGTCTTCTTTCCTTTCCTGCCTAGACTCTGCCATCAGACTCATCATCATCTGCTATCGGACTCATCCTCCCCCGCCCAAATTACCATCACGGTAAAGAAAAGTCGAATGGGAGGCACTGTTGGGTACTGCAGCACATCCTTTCTATGAGAAGGACAGCGGCGGAACTATTTGAGAAGTGGAGGGTGGCGTGGTGGTGACGAGGGGCAAGGGAGATTTAGGTCCTCATCCCACATTGCATGTTTTAGATCTTTGGTTATAGGCGCGAAAACAGACACAATACAAGGTAGAAAGACGGGACGAAGCGCCTTGTGTTGTGTCTGTTTTCGGGTCTATAACCAAAGATGTACAGTTAACAACTTGCCCAGCAAGACGCTCTTTTAAGATAGATGTTTTACGTCTTTCCCCCTTGACCCTCCTCTCCAGACAGCACTGGACAAGCGGACTGACAGGAATCCACGAAAACTCTTCCAAACAAATGCACCTGGCTTCGTATGAAAGAGGGCCCCGCCGGGGTGGCGGGGGATTCCTGTTTTTGCAGCTCGACAAGCTCTCCCCAAATGACCAGGTTAAACGCATGCTGTTACATTAGGCGGGGGGCCCCGTCCGCTCGTTCTGGTTTTCTCGCTTCATACATGTCGCTCGAAGTTCCATTGCCCATGGTTCCATATAGTAAGCAGGTTTGAATAAATGGGCCCCATTCTACTGTCCGAGGTAAGGCCGTGGGCTGCAGCCCCCTTGGCCCCCCCCCCCTCTAATCCAGCGCTGTCTCCTATTCAAAAATGCAGTCGTCAAAATTGGCGGACGAGGAGGCTTTGCGCATGCGCGGAACGTTACTTGGAAGGTGGTCCATTCCAGTGGCTATATATAACGAAGCGCTTGGGAAGGGCCTTGGGAGTCGACCTTTAGGGAGCTTGGCGGAAGCTTGCACCACGATCAAGAAAGGCCGGCGCCGTTCGTCAACCTCCGTGGACAGTTCCAGCCTTTTGGGGGGCTTATTCGGCTATGTACCCCTCTGTCTGCGCTTACATTATTATTATGGTTGAGTATGCCTGTTTACTCTTGCTCCTTTTGAAATAGAAAATTCGTTAGACATGCAGGTTAAATGCAAGTACTGACAGCGCTGCAGGTCATCATTAACCACTGCGGTGGACTAGTATGGAACAGAGAACCCATGGTGCTTGTTTTCTTTATTGCCATTGCTCCGTCTTATTTCCAGCCACATATATTCTTTGTAAAAATACGATTCATTATTCAGCAACATTGTTTTGCAGTGCGTGCAAATAACATAAGGTATGCTTATCCGCAACTGGAAATATTGAGCTCAGATATCCCGTGTAAAAACCCCTGACAGTCCACATGAAATGGTTCGTGTTTGAGCCGTGTGGTGGGGGAATTGAAGCAATCTGAGCAATGTGAAGAAGACCTCGCCCTCACAGTTTATTTTGGTCTTTGGAGATGTTAAAGTTTCATTTTAAGGCTCCGATGTAAACCATATAGTCAGATGACTATTAACCACAGCTGAACGTTACGACGAAACAGCGCTGACGGACGGGACGGAAGAGGAGACAGACACCAGACACCAGCGCATGTGTCTGTCTCCTCTTCCGTCCCGTCCGTCAGCGCTGTTTCGTCGTACCGTTCACCATGAACCAACCAGCCCGAATCAGCCCTCTCCATATGAAACCTTATTTGCCATACAATAAATTTCCAGAATGAAACAAAAGCACAGTTCGCATTGAAAATGTGATTAGTCGATTTCCAGGGGACAAATGCTAACTGCTCAAACTGGTTTCCATTTGGTTACAGCTGATCGATCCAACATCTTTGGGCTCCGCAGCCTAACACCATAGCTAGCGAAACCACCGAGTAGGGACATGAAAATGCAATGTTATCTCATACGTCATAATCAGGTACCCTCAATGCACATACTACCATATGCCACCGCGATAAACTTTTTCAGTTAACATGCAGCACTGCATCGGTGCCCACGTTGTGCCGGCACATCTGCGTATCAAATCCGGCAAATGCAATCAGCAGCTGTGACGCTGTGACCAAGTGATGGTTCACGAAGACAGCTCGCCGAAAACCGCGCCGTCGGCTGCAAAGCTAGAGTGGGCCGGTACCGCTTCCTCCCTGCACAGGACGCGAGTCAGCTGTGGAGAGTGGATCAAGGCCAAATACCTTACTGCCGCTTTGCCCGACGCGATGGACCGTTAGAGTCAAGTCGATGCAAAGATTCGTTGAGAAATACGCCAGAGTCCAAGAGACACTCAAGGAGCTCTTGCAGACACCAGGTTCAGTGACCGAAAGCAGCAAGGCTATTTTTAGAGGTTACGATCGGCTTTTGCAAAAATTTGAAGCCTGGTTAGGTATTGACATTTCCGTAGCCTTCTTTGGGCCTTGTGAAGAATTAGCAAGGGCTCTCCAGACCTCAACATATTGCGCCGCAGGTGCAAAAAAGGCAGCAGAGGGTCTCTGCGAGGCGATCTCCCAGTTTCGCCCTCAAACTCCGTTTGAAAGGCTGTGGCAGCTCACGAGCACAGCAGCAGTGCGCCTAGGCCTGAAGGAACCTCGTATGTCACTGCCGACAAAACCTCCTGCGAGGTATGAGACGACTGATAGACCTGTCCAGCCAGTTGCACTTGACGTTAAGGCCGCGCTGCGCAAGGAGTATTTCGCTACTGCCAACCGAATCATAAGTGAAACAAAACAGCGTTTTGAGCAGCCGGGCATGGAACCGCTCGTAAAACTATAAGACATCTTAAACAGTGCCGCTGGAGGTAGTAGTTATACAGCAGATGAAGTAGAGGCGGCTTTGGGAGTGCATGCAGTTGATTTTGACTTGTGCAGACTCTCGGCGCAGTTTATGCTATTATCAACTCTTCCAAGCGGTGCTGATTCTACCACAGCCCTGGGCATTTTGGAGATCCTACAAAGAGAATCGCAAAATATTCGTGAGTTGATGGTTCGGGTCGTGAGGTATGTTCAGCTTCTGTTTTCCATACAAGCGTCTGTCGCTTCTGGGTAACGCACTTTTAGTGCTCTGCGCAGAATCAAAACGTATTTGCGCAACCGAACGACTCAAAAGAGGTTATCGCATCTTTTTGATTTTGCATATGCACAAAGAAAGAACGGCGCCCCTAAGTTTAGACGACGTCACCAGGGAGTTTGTGAGCAGAACAGCGGAGCGAGCAGCAACCTTTGGTCCCGCCTAAGCACCTAGAAGAAGCAGTACTGTCCGAAATGTTTGCTGCTTTTTGCGTGCATTATTGGAAACTGTATGCATGTACTATAGCGCGTTTGCTTGTACCGTGGTACTTAAACTGTTTTTTTATGTTGTGGTTTTGGTCATGCGCGAATGCCTGTAAATTTGTCAAATGTCAATAAATATGTTCGCACTAAAACTTCATTTTGCCATTTTTATCTTGTTAATGCTTGTATAACATCGCCATCTAGCGAACAAAGAAACACTGCATAAGGGAAAAAAATTTTCACGCAGTTAATTGTTCTCTCTCGAGCCAAACTTGGATTGTAACATCTAAAAAACCTAGGTACATATACAAAAAACAAGTAAAAAGAAACTTGTTCGAGCACCCCCCCCTCCCCCTTCCCACTGAAAATATACTTCCGGCGTCCCTGCAAGCTGACCTTCGTCATGGCGCTGTTTTTGGCACCCCTGAATGCCTGCCGTGAGCAACCGTGCAATCTTGCGGCAGTCTTCTGCGTGCTGGGCAGCCTCAGAAACGGTTGTGCACTCAGATGAGACAGGGCGGTATGGGAGAACTGTGTCGATGGGAGCGGATGGATGCCGGCCGTTGAGCAGAATAAACGAAAGAACCTGGTCGTGGACTGGGTAGCAGTGCTGTAGGCGTACGTAATATAGGGTAGAACTTGGTCCCAGTTCGTGTGGTTGGCGGCAACGTACATTAGCATTTTGGTTTTAATAACGCGCTACACACTAACAAAACGACACCGGAACGAAGGACACAGGACAAGTGACAAGTCCTTCGTTCCGGTGTCGTTTTGTTAGTGTGTAGCGCGTTATTCAAACCAAAATGTACAACCAACTAGCCCACATTGCTGCCTTGCTTACATTAGCATATCGCCCAGAGTGCGATTGAATCGTTAAGTTAGACCGTTTGTTTGCGGATGGTAGGCTGTACAAGTCCGATGAATGATATTGCACTCGGCGAGTAGAGCTTTAACGACATCAGACAAGAAGACGCGTCCTCTGTCACTGAGGAGTTCACGAGGAGCACCGTGGCGAAGTATAAAGCGCTGCAAAACGAAGGACGCCACTTCACGAGCTGTAGCATCTGGGAGCGCGGCGCTTTCCGCATACCGGGTCAGGTGATCAATGGCAGCAATGACCCAGCGGTTGCCAGCAGCGGTGTACTGCAGAGGGCCGTATAAATCTATGCCAACACGGTCGAAGAGGCGAGGCGGACAATGTAGTGGCTGCAATTCTCCAGCGGAGTGATGACGCAGTTGCTTACGGCGTTGGCAGGACGGGCAGGAGCGGACGTACTTCAGGAGGAAGTTACACGTGCCGCGCCAGTAGTACCGGAGACCGATGCGAGTGTACGTCTTGAACACTCCCGCGTGGCACAAATGCGGTTTTACGGCGATCGTCCGCGGCAAGGGGGCCTGCCAGTACCCAGAGCGTAAATCAAGAGAAGAGTCCCGCTCCTTGAAGGCAGTCCAGAGCATCATCAATTCCGGGAAGAGGATAAACGTGCTTTCGCGTGATCTTAATCAGGCGGCGGTAATCAGCGCAGGAACGAGTAGAGCCATCTATCTCCTTCACGAGTGCTACAAGTGAGACCCAAGGACTGTGTGAGGCCTGAATCACGCCGCTCTGAAGCATGGTGTCAACTTGTTCTTGCATAACGTGGCGCTCACTGGCGGAGACACGATATGGGCACTGACGCAGAGGGGCGTGGTCACCGGCGTAGATGTGGTGGGCGACAGTCGACATGTGAGTCAAAGCGAGTTGGTGGGAATCGAAGGAGGAACGAAATTGATGAAGCAGGGTGAGAAGTTGAGTGCGTTGAGGTGCAGGGGGAAAGGCGTCGATGGAGGGCAGGAAAACGTCTGGAGGCGAAGTGTCGAGTGCAGGACCCGGCGGGCTGAGAGAATCTACATCGAGGGACGACGAATCGTCAGTCTCATCGCGATAGAGAATGAAATCAATGATCTGCACGGTACCGAGGCACTAACCGCGACGCACAGCGGAAGCATACGTGAAAGGATTGGTCACGAACAACGCCCTAGGGCAAGCTGACAGTGTGAGGACGGCGTAAGGTATGGACAGGCACTTGCGGCACAGAAAGAGGGGCGATGGTGTAAAAAGTACGTTGCCATCGCGAGCAAGGCCAGAAATGATGGGCACAAGAACAGAAGAACAGGCAGGCAGTTCAGTGTCTTCGGCAACAACGGCTTTGGCAGCAGCGGCAGAAGGGGCATCGGGCGACGAGGAACCGCTGAGCGCAAAGAACTCGAGTTGAGCACAATCGATGACTGCGTTATGGCGCGACAGGGACTCCCAATCCAAGATGATTTCATGAGAACAGGTTGGGAAAACGATGAATTCAATCACATAATCTCCTGAACAACGACGCGAGCCATGCACGCCGCTAACGGCGCAATAGCCTGCGCGCTGGCGGTGCGCAGCGAGAATCCAGAAAGTGGTGTCGTCACTTTTCTCAAGGAGCGGCAAAACGTGGCGGCCATGGCAGAAACAGCGGCACCGGTGTCGACAAGCGCCAGAACAGAAACACCCTCTACGGAAACGGCGATAAGGTTGGCGGGACATAACTGAGGCCTTGGACATTTCGCTGGTGGCGCTGTTCTTGCGTCAGGAACTGCAGCGTCCTTTTCCTCTTGTGAAAGATTCGAGGCAATAACTGCGCCGTCTAGTTTTCCTCTTGTGAAAGATTTGGGCGCCGACGCATGGGAGAAAGGGAGCGGCGACGAGGAGAAGGTGAGCGCCGGGTGGAGAAGGTGGTGCGATCAGGTGAAAGAGGGCGACTCTGTGGCGGCTCGGCTGGCGGTGAGTAGTCACTGGGAGGAGGCCAGTAACCGGCAACTGTGGATACTGGCGCACGACGATGGAAAAGCCGGGTCACATGACCAAGCAATCCGCAAGAGTAACAAATAGGTCGACTATCACTAGTACGCCAGGTATTGCCCAATTGTCGAAGTGGTCGGAAAAAAGGCGTCGGAGCCTGAGGAACTTGAGGCACAGACGCTTGAGGTGGAACGTAGTTTGGGTGGTAGTTAGGCGGCCGCGGCCGTGCGACGGCGGCAGCGTATACGTCAGGGGTGCAGCGACAGGTGCGGCCGGCAGTGCTGGTGCGGGCGGAGGGACTGGTGGAAGGGCCTCAGCCTCTTGTTCGCTGATGGCAGTGCGAAGGTCGGGCGCCCGGTACGGAGATTGCACGGAGGGGGATGGCGGAAGCGATAACTGATGTGCAACTTCCTCACGCACAAAATCTTTTGATCTGCGCCAATAGTTGCGAGTGGTCGGGTGTAGCCGACAGGCCGGCAAGCGACTCGACAGGTGCTTTGTGCTGGCGAGTGATTATCCTCTGCTTGCGCAGCTCGTCTTAACTCTGGCAGAGACTGACGGCTTCGGCAACGATGCGAAGATCTCGTGACCGCAGCATCTGACATGCGTCATCCTCGACGCCTTTCGAAATATGTTTGATCTTGTCAGCCTCGGACATCTGGGCGTTGACGCGCGAGCACAAGTTGACCACGTCTTCAATGTAGCTTGCAAAAATCTCACCCGACTGCTCAGAGCGCTCGCGCAAGCGGTGTTAGGCGCGTAGCTTGCGCACAGAAGGACGCGAACACATCGGTGATGTTCGCCTTGGAAGCAGTCCACGTGGAGAAGTCTGTTTTGTGGTTGCGAAACCACAGGTTGCCAACGCCGGTCAAATAAAAGATGACGTTGTTAAATTTGGTAGTGTCCCCCCACTTGTTATATGTGCTCGCCCGCTCGTTTGATGTGAGCCAGTCTTCAGCGTCATGATCGTCAGTACCGCTGAGGAGGCGGGGTTCCCCTGCCGGAGGGAGCCGGAACAGAGGATTGAGGAGCCCACCTGCACGGCTTGGTGCATGGTTGGCGTCTACGGACATAGCGGGGGTCGGTAGCGTGCGGCTGCGCAGGTCCAGGGCGGTACGAGGATGTTAAACCGAACCTCCACCAAATGTAACTGGGGCTTAGGTCAGCGCTCAGGCGGCGGCGAAACCACAGCGGTGACAGGGTCTCTGGTCTTTCCAGGTCTCCAGGCTCTCGCTCTGAGCGATGTTGTTGTTGTTATTCTTATACTATGACACATGCCCACTTAGGGGGATTGGCCAAGAATTGGGGGGCACAGAGAGTTTTTCAGGTAAATATTTCCTGGACGGCAATAAAATGAATGGTAAGGAAGGAAGAAGTAAACAAAAAGGAACAACGAAATGAAACAGGAAATCCATAACGCACGCAGGAGATAGAGACTGATGTTTATAGCCGAGTAATTAAATGATAATGATAATTGTAAGAATAAAAATAATATTAAGAAATGAAAAAAATTAACAAGGTAGCCGACTTGACTCTATTAAAAAATTTTGGACGGCGGTAAAAACAGACTTGTGGCTGTACCCAAGTATGGTGGCTCCAAACAACAATGTAACTTGGCTGCTCAAACAAAGGCCAAGCTGTTGTAGTGGTTTCTCTAAAAGCCGTGTTCTCATCATGGTGTATCGGCGGTCTATGGTTTCGTGCTCACCACAGAATACTCAGACGGGATTAAGCGCCAACCCAGACCTGTGCAAATAAAAATTTAAGGGTGGGATCCGGCAGCGGAGCCTTGATAGAGATACCTCAACCTGCCCTGAATGGCACGATTGCCTGCTCCACGAATAACTCAGGTGCAGGTAATCATCAGGTCTTAAAAGAGATCCAGTTGTCATTCTTAACAAATTCTGTCCCCGAAACCTCGCTGCTGTAATGTATGCTGTAGCCAGAACGATATGTAGCACGGGGCCATTGAGAGACGCCTTTGCCAGGCAGTCCGCAATTTCATTGGCTGTCACACCGCTGTGACCTGGCACCCATGTCATGTGAACAAGGCTTAAATGCGAATGGAGTAAAGAATGGAAGGTGTTTAGGATTGGCGAATCTACAGCCGAAGCAAGGGACGAACACAAAGAAAGAAAGTCTGTAATGGCAGCCACTGAAGAGAAAGCTGGCTATAGTTTGCGAAGAGTAAGCACCATCGCCAGAAACTCCGCTTGGAAAATTGGGGTGTAGTCGGGAAGCCGCACAGAAAAGGACCAATCTATAGAAGCAGGCAATAAATTCCCGCCCTTGCCTTTTCAGCACATTGGGAGGCGTTAGTAGCTATCATTAAGCTAATAGGTAGGCTTTGTAAATGGCCTTCTAATAATCCATTTAAAATGCGAGGTGCTGAATGCTTAGCAATTTTCGGGAAAATGTCATCACAGACAATTTCTACAGAGTACCCACTGTTTTTTGTCGGAGGAATATCATACAAAAGAACATTTAAAGGTTCAAGCAAATTTTTTACCGTAACTACCTGAGGGGTATGAAATCTAGGCCAGTGGACTCCAAAAAAGGGCGTCGGCTGGCAACAAAAAACAGACAAGGAGCGGTGTAAATCTGATTCATATATCCTTATGTACGTCTGAACAGTTAGGAATAGAAATGTAGATGATAAAGGTGGCTGGGATAATGTTTTTCTTCTTCTTCACACTTTTATATATTTGTTGTGTAATTTTTATGATAGTGCGCCTACATCATTTCTTATACTTGGGGTCGCTTGTATTTTTTCATTTTTGTAGTGTATTTTGTAAAATTGTGCTATTAATTACTATTTATTAAAATTGAACTGTTTCGTGTACATTCAGAAGAATCGCGTCTCGTAGCTCGAGTCGCTTTGGGACGTTAAACCGCCATGAACCAAACCATTCAGAAGAATCGACTGCTGGGAGAGCTGGTGCATAACTCGAAGATACAAGGTGCAGGAGGCCATGCAAGACGAGGCGAGTCCCAGCCGTGCCCGCAAGGAGTGGACGATGTACGCACGCCTCCTGAACAAAGCATCTGAGTGGCTGCGTCAGGGAGCTCTTCGACAGCTACGGGAGTGCCTTCCAAGGACCCCCACCGTCTCCGTCGCCCAGAATGCCGTTCACTGCGGGGGAAACGTTCACCTACCAGAAAGGGGCTTTGCAGCACTTTCAAAAGATAGCTTTAAACAGAAATCAGACGTAGCAATTAGCACTTTATTCAAAGAGAGAACAAGCAGCTTCCTCGTAAAAGAAAAAAGGGAGGCAAAACAGTTGTGTTCAGCGCTGTGTTTTGTCCCTTTCTGTTTGGCTTCGAGCCGTTGCGCTGGTTTACAAGAACTATACGGTGGCCTTTTTCCTGAGCAAATGACGGGAGACTAATGATATCAAGAGCCAGAGTAGGCGGTGTGGCGTAGGAAGCATCCCAAAATTTGTAGCGCAGGTTTACAGTCAGTGAAAATGCACCACTCCTGAGGCGGTTCTCCGCAGATGTGGCGGATCGCTTCCCGAAGGCCTGCAAGCTCTGCAGCGGTTGAAGTAGACTTGTGTCCTAAAATGAATCTGCGGGCCGTCTGCTGAGCGGGGATTGCGAAAGCTGCTGTTGATGCCTTTAATGACTGCACAAAATTCGGCGCATGTTCGAAACAAACCGGCGCAGCGCCTAAGCAATCGCGCCCGCGCGCGGTAAAGTAAAACAAAAAAGAAACAGCTGGGAAGAACCCCCGGGAGCACACGGTGCTTTTCACTCAGCTCGCCGTCGGGGCGCCAAAGTAAACATAGACACGCGCGGCGTCGATTCTTCTCGAATGTTGGAGAAGTTTTTGCTTGTTGTCGACGGAAAGGGGGTAACCTTTCGCGACAAAGGATATCCTCTTCCCCCCCCCCCCCCCCCCCCTTCGCTCCGGCACCGTTGACTCAGCGTGCCGCGAATGACCTAGATTGTTCTAGAAGGTGGTTCCGCGCTCGACCAATGGGGTCGCGTGCCCGGCGCAAGAGGAGGAGTTAGTGCGGTTAAAGCTGCGTGTATGTGCGCGCCTGCCTTGGCGCGAAGAACGAACAGACGCGGTCCGCGCCTATAAATGAGGAGCTGCAACTGCCGTCTGTTAGCGGGAATGTCCGTACCCCGTAGAGTATCTCTAACGGGTACAATTGGACTTGTTTTTGGAAATGTGGCGGGGAGGTTGAAGGATGCTTCACTTCCGCCACCGGTTGGCCCGGTATTGCACTGCCTCCGGGATCGGCCTTGTCTTTAGCGCGTCTTTACTATTCTGTCTTTCTATCCCATCTTTCAACTCTCCTACTATCTGCACGTGGTAGCGATTGTGGCTCGACTTGAGCCAGTGAGCAGGCCTGTGCACTTTCCGTTTCTTTTTTCCTGGCAACAACAGACAGACAGACCGTCTGTTAGCCCGAGCCGCCGTTCAAGCTTCCGAGAAGCGCGCCCGCTCGACTCCCGGGAGAACACCACTCGCCCAGCCTGACCAGCGAGACAACGTGCGCCAGTCTGCGGATCGGCCCGTCGTGCTCCTGAAGTCGTCGGACTGTCGCAGTGCCCGGTGAACAAATTGTGTTTTGTTTATTTGTATCTCCCTGCGTTAGTGCACTTTAGGTGCAAATATTTTGTTGAATTGTTATCTCTCTCAAGTGTTACCTTGCACGTGTTGCATGGTATTTGTGAATCACTTTGTATATGCTCGTACGAGTGATAGTGCAATCCTTTCTATCGTCTCTTCGCTGTATAAACTTTGTTTTGTTTTGTCAACCTTTGGCTCCGACCCATTCTCTCGCTTGCGAAAGGCGAAAGCTGGGCACCAAACGACCAACCCCCTTGTCACTTGGTGGCTGGTCTCCGGCTGAGTTTGCCACGCCGAGTCGAGGGCATCTCCTCTGTGACCGAGGCCGCTACCCCCACACGCTCTAAGGGTGTCTGGGAGCGCACGCAAAAGTGCGCGAAACGGTGTCATATTCTGGCGTCCGCGACAGGACGTTCGGTGCTTTGCAAGCGCAGAGAACGGAGAAAGAGTCGGAAGGAGTTTACGAAGAGGTCGCAAACGAGTGTTTAGCAGCAGAGGGATATTGTGAGGTGCCGCGCTGAAGCGGTTATTGAGGTTCACCGTGTAGAGGTAGTCTTTGTCTTGATAAGTTCAGTATCCGAAAATGAGCTTGAAGGAGCTAGTTGAGATTGGCACCTAGATGGGGATGTCCGGTGCTGAACTACGGAAGTGGGTGAACCAGGAGAGAGAGAAGGCTGAAAAGGAGAGACAGAGGGCTCGAGAAGAAGCCGAAAAGGAGAGAGGAGGGTTGAAAAGGAGAGACAGAAGGCTCGAGAAGAAGCCGAAAAAGAGAGGGTTAAGAGAGAAAGAGAGAGAATTTGAACGCGAAAAACAACTGCTTGCCATGAAGCTTGAGCTCCAACGTGCTGGGAACCACTCAGCGGAAGTCCATAGCACTAAAGAAGGCAGCGGCCTGCGGATAGATTCCAGCAGATTACTTCCCAGATTTGACGAAAAAAGGGACGATCTCGACGCGTTCCTCAGGTGATTCGAAGGAATCGCGGGAAGTCAGAATTGGTCAGACAGTGAATGTGCTACCGTTCTTAGCACCTGTCTCAGCGGGGAAGCTCTAAGTGTATTCGGGCGACTTTCTCCGGACGATGCTGCAAGCTACAGCAAAGTAAAGGCCGCTTTGCTCAAGCGGTTCCGACTCACCACCGAAGGATTCCGAGATAAATTCAAAACAGGGAAGCCCAGAGATGGCGAAACGGCAACCCAGTATGCGGCAAGATTAAGCCACTACTTTGATCGGTGGATGGAACTTTCAGAAATTGCACAGGAATACAGTGAACTTCGCGAGCTTCTCATCAAGGAACAGTTCCTGAGTAGCTGTCACCCGAGCTTGTCGCTGTACCTGAAGGAAAGAAGAGCCAAGACTCTCTCCGAAATGTTAGATCTTGCCGACCAATTTCTAGAAGCTCAAGGAGGAGCGAATCTGGCCAAGATTAAGAATACGAATTCGGAGAGCGCGGGGAAAACCGACAGCCGTGATGCCCGATTTAGCCCAAAGGCTCCACCAAAGTGCTACCTGTGCAACAAGTCAGGCCATCACGCGTCTAACTGCCGCAACAGCGATACAAACAGCAGCCCAACAGCTTGTTTTAAGTGCGGCCAGAGGGGGCACAGGGCCGCGGTTTGTCCGAACCCAAGCAAGCCCATTCCCCAGGTATCGTGCGTGCGGGCCTCCTCAGATGACCACCTGCAGGAAGAAGATGAAAATGGCTTCGTAGAATTTAAGAACGGCGCGAAGGTACCACTCGTGAACGCCGTTGTGAACGCGCTACCCGGAGCCGAATTGAACAGAATGCCTGTCCGGAAAGGGAAGGTAGGAGAAAAAACAATTACAGTGTTGCGAGACACGGGAAGCAGCGCTGCAATAATAAGACGAAGATTAGTGAGAGATAAGGATCTCACCGGAACGAAGAGCCTCGTGCGGCTAGTGGAGGGCTCGTTTCAGCGCTTGCCGGAATCTGAAGTACATGTGCGGACTCCGTACTACAGCGGGAAACTAACTGCACTGTGCATGGAGCGCCCCATATACGACCTCATATTGGGCAACATAAAGGGGGCAAAATTTCCAAAGGGCCCAGAAAGTAGCCACGAGGCGGAGAAATCCGAATCCTGTTCTTCGGAACAGCGCAGTGATCGCCAAGCGAAAAGGAAGTGGCGAAGGAAGCGCGAGCGTGCTAGCTGAAGTGAAGCAAAGGAGCAGTGAAGCAGACAGTAAAGCATGAAGAACGGAAGGGCCCCGCGGAGGAACATTCCGAGGAAGAAAAAACGTTTCCGCTGGAAAGGACGGGCGCTGCAGTAGAAAGCTGTGCGAAGCCGAACGAAAGGCCACGGAATGGTCACAAGGAAGCAGCGAAACGCGAAAGGAAGACAGCTCAAGAGGACAAGGTGTCTGAAACTACGGCTAGGCTCAGCTTACCGCAGGTTGTGGACATGTTCATCGTGCTGTTCTGCACATTATTTCAGCTGCCTTTCGATCACCCAGGAAATTTCTGGAATGATACCAAGAGGGTATTAACACCGGTCAATATTCTGAGCCTGTGTGTGCTTTGACGCAGGTGCCCTGGAATCCATCGATTGCCTTGTTTATGTGTGCATACCTAAGCGCACAATTCTTAGCCGAGTCGGCAAGCTTATCTGGAGGGCTCAGGTGGGGCAAAACAGAAGCCCAGGTTGACCGGGAAAAAGACCCGCGAGTCCAAGAGACTCTTGGGAACTGTGAAGGTCCTCACGCGCGCATTACGAAAGCGCAAGTAGGAAAGGTATCTGGAAGTACAGGCGCAAGCATGCCTTGAACTTGAACGCCTCCTGTTTGTGTTGTGTTAATGTGTTGCCGAGTTGCGGTATGTGTTGAAGTACATTGTGACTATTGTCAAGTGCCATGTATGTATGAACGTGATAGAATGTATGTATTCTGGCGTCCGCAAAATAGATTGTGAGCGCAAGCATGTACACGCACGAATTTTGTGTTTTGTGAATATTCCCTATTGACAAATGTGTATAGGTTTGAATAGGAGACAAATAGGATTATGGCACATTTCGTTTAACATTATAGGATGAAGCTTCCAAAGCGATTCAGCCTTTGAGTGACTCCTTAGTAGAGGGCTCCGTATAACTACCATTACCCGTGGTTAATTACCGTGCATACAAGTCGTGGGTTCGAACCCGAACACTACGGTAGCACTTCGATGGAGGAAAAATGTCAAAATTCCGTGTACTGTGCATTGTTAGTGCCCGTTAAGAACACCATTTGGTCGAAATTATCCGGAGCCCTCCACTACGGCGTCCCTCATAGACTGAGCCGCTTTGGGACGTTCATCCTATAAAGCCAAACCAAATGTGCCATAATTCTATTTGCTCACCCGTTCAAACCTATACACATTTTTCAGTAGGGTTGTTGCCCAGTATTCTTAAAGGAAGGGGCAGTGTCACAAAATTCGCCGCATGTTCGAAAAAAACCGGCGCTGCGCCTAAGCAATCGCGCCCGCGCGCGGTAAAGTAAAACAAAAAATAAACAGCGGGGAAGAACCCCCGCGAGCACACGGTGCTTTTCACTCAGCCCGCCGTCGGGGCGCCAAAGTAAACATAGACACGCGCGGCGTCGATTCTTCTCGAATGTTGGAGAAGTTCTTGCTTGTCGATGGAAAGAGGGTAACCTTTCGCGACAAAGGATACCCCCCCCCCCCCCCCCCCCCCCCCCCCGCTCGCTCCGGCGCCGATGACTCAGCGTGCCGCGAATGACCTAGATTGTTCTAGAAGGTGGTTTCCGCGCTCGACCAATGGGCTCGCGCGCCCGGCGCAAGAAGAAGGAGTTTGTGGGGTTAAAGCTGCGTGTATGTGCGCGCCTGCCTTGGCGCGAAGAACAAACAGACGCGTTCCGCGGCTATAAATGAGGGGCTGCAATCGCCGTCTGTTAGCCCGAGCTGCCGTTTAAGCTTCCGAGAAGCGAGCCCGCTCGACTCCCGGGAGAACACCACTCGACCAGCCTGGACCAGGGAGACAAGCCCTGAAGCGGATAGCCCTCCAAGGGCTGTCCTTTGCCCTGTAAGGGCAGCCCCCTAAGGGTTGCCTCGTGCCATGTTAGGGGGTTTGCCCCCTCAGTATATGGCAGTAAATGTTTCCACCACCAGCGAGACGTGTGCCAGTCTGCGGATCGGCCCTTCGTGCTCCTGAAGTCGTCGGACTGTCGCAGTGCCCGGTGAACAAATTGTGTTTTGTTTATTTGTCTTTCCCTGTGTTAGTGCACTTTAGTTGCAAAGATTTTGTTGAATTGCTATCTCTCAAGTGTTACCTTACACGTGTTGCATGGTAATGGTGAATCACTTTGTATGTGCTCGTACGAGTGATAGTGCAATCCTTTGTATCGTCTCTTCGCTGTATAAACTTTGTTTTGTTTTGTGAACCTTTGGCTCAGACCCATTCTCTGGCACCAAACGACCATCCCCCTAATCACTTGGTGGCTGGTCTCCGGCTGAGTTTGCCACGCCGAGTCGAGGGCATCTCCTCTGTGACAGAGGCCGCTACCCCCCACACGCTCTAAAGGTGTCTGGGAGCGCACGCAAAAGTGCGCGAAGCGGTGACAGTGACGCAGATCCATTCGTGTATACGTGCACACAGTTTTGGTATTCTGACCAGATGTAAGCAAGAGCAAATTGCTTCAGTCCGCGAACCGGCATCACAGATTTCTGGATTATGCCAGGGACATGCAGGCCTACTGAAGGCTGGGCCATCACCCGTGGCTGCAAGGGATGATGCGGCAGGGCATAGTCTGATGGCAATTCGGATCGATGGAAGCGCAGTGCACGTGCAAAACTGCTGTCCGGTCACTCATCAAAAATCTCCGTCAGCGGGTGACAGCGGTGCCGCGTAAATATAAGCGAAGTGGTTCGTGTGGCACGTAGATCGATATTGTGCACGCAGGAGATTCCTCAATCGTACCTTTGTTCGAGGCACAACGTGGTAATCCGAGGCATATCTTGAGCGCCTGTGCTTGGACACTCTCTAATGTCCGCAAGCAGGAAATGCTCATGGTAGAGAGTACAGGAAGGCTGTAACGAATGTAGCCTATAAAGAGGGTATCGTAAAGTTTTAGCAAGGAGCGCTCCGCGGTTTGGGCCCCATTTAATGCCTGCTACGAAGCGAAGGACATGACAAAAAAAAGAGTGTCTTTTCTTTAGCATATTTATATGCCTCGACCATGACAGATCGCGGTCAGTAATAATGCCCAAAAATCTGTGGTGAAAGACATGGTATTGCAACCCCTTGAGAAGTGTTACCGGGTAGCGGCAGACAGACTTGCGCGTGAATGCGACCACAGCACATTTTTCAGCTGGGAAAACTAATTAATGCAGCGCACGGAGATGACGCTGCACTGACGACCCGGCCCGAAAATCCTCTCCTGACGTTCGCTCCTCGCCACAACCTTCTCGATACCTGCGTAGATTCACGGTGCACCCAGTTACCGCTCTGACACTGGCGCCCAAGCTTCTGTTTGGGCTCCTCCTTTCGCCGTCGTCGTCAGAAGGCTGTGACCTCACCTCGGTTTCGTCAGCCGTACCTCGCCGTTTAATTCTTCAGCCGTTCATGTCGCCAACGGAAGTGCCGCTGCCGTTGTTGAGGTGTGCAGTGCGCGCGATTACATCGCCGGTCATACTACCCCTGTCCCGTTCACCGTCATCGACTACTGACCGCACGATAGCGCTACTGGCCCTCTTCGTTTGGACCTGCGGCTCTGCTCTTAAAGGGCCGATACCTATAAGCTGCCCCGCTTACGTGCACGAAGCTGAATTTACTCGACTGCAGCGCGACGCTGCAGTCTATGTTCCAATGTCCCCGTTTCTCTCCGTTCCCGATGGTGCCAATGTCACTTACATAATTAAGGACGCTGTCCTTCAGCGTAACGTCATTTTTTCACACACCGTCCAGTCCGTCAACGGCAACTACCTGCCTTCCGATTCTGAACTTCAGTCTCTCTGCCAAAGCTTTTCCCTGTGGCATCGCACTCGCTGAACTGTTCCCTTCGGCCGAATGCACCGTTCCTGCTCTCGCAGCTGAGTCCGGTCTTCATGAACTTCCCCGCTCGGCCGCTCCACGTCCGGGCCCTACTTCATCAATGACCGCGGCGGATTTTCCGCCTGACCACGCCAGCACCCTGTTCACCCTTTAGTTTCCTACAGTGACGTCTTCGATTTCGGGAATCGTCCTCTGCATAACTACTATCGTGACCCACCCATCGCATCACTGCGGGCGATGCCCCCCTCTCCCACACACACACACACACACACACACACACACACACACACACACACACACACACACACACACACACACACACACACACACACACACACACACACACACACACACACACACACACACACACACAGAGTCCGCCGCGGTGGCTCAGTAGTCATGGTCCGCGGCGGTCGAATTTTGATGGAGGCGAAATTCTAGAGGCCCGTGTACTGTGCGATGTCAGTGCACGTTAAAGAATTCTGAGTGGTTGAAATTTTCGGAGCCCTTCACTAAACGCACGCACGCAAAGTACATGTGTCAGACATATCTAGGCATTTGGACCGAGGAATGTGGATGACGGTCTAGTTTAGCGGCCATTTTCCATACAGCCCCTCAATGAACTACAAGTAACGACATCTCCTCTCTCCTCCTATGCCGGCGCTCCTTCTCTCGGCTCCTCCCGGGAGCCGACGGTGGCAGCACCTAGGCAGGGGGAAGATAGCAGACGCTCCCAACACGCGCAGTAGCCCGTGCGTGTGTTTCCTGCCTTAGCTGCGGTCGAAATGAGATCATGGCATGGGAGATTAAAAAATAATGTACTCAAATAACTGCCCCGAGCAACGTTGCACTGCTTTATCGAATTTTTTTTTTTGTACTGCGATCGCTTTCATTGCGGTGCACGCGGTGGAAATGGTGCGCGCGGCAGAGCTCGCAGCCCATCCTCGGAGTGTTGTTTCCCAACACTCGCGGTTTTGCGCGCAGTGGATCGCGCGCCCGAATCAATTGTTTGTGGCATGTTCTGTCTTCGATTTAGCGGCACTGAGGTCACGGCATGGGAGGTAAAAAATTATAGCACCCACACAACTGCCCCGACTCATGTTGCACTGCTTTATCGCAACTTTTTGCACTGCGATTGCTTTGATCGCGGTGCACCCGGCGGAAGTGGCATGCGCGAAGGACCTCGCGATACAGCAGTGGACATCATCGAAGTTTTTTTCGACCGGCGCCTTAACGCGCAGCAGCCTGGACTGCCGCAGTTAATTTGCTTTCGGTCGAAGCAACGTGAAAAATAAATTCAAGCAGTGAAAAACCAAAACCCGAATTTACTAAGCTGTTTGAATCAAAACGCTGTTCGTTTAGGAAGTTGTTTGACGCGAAAAAAGAAAACACAAGGAGAAAATGTATGCAACTACATTTAACGAAGGTCCTCGCTTGCACTCTCAAGTATTATCCATGCAGATATGGGGTATTCAAGCGATAGCTGCCGTTACTGTGCCTCGGCACAAAAACGACCAATTTACCAGAACAAATACGGTCAGCAATGCTCGCAACATGAAAGGTAGACCTGTACCGCGAGCAGCATGAAAAGCACTGCTCAAACAGTGAGAACCGCCTCTTTAGTATCGAGTTCGTGAGTGAAGGAGTCCAACTGCAAAAAAAAAAAATGTGCAGGAAATATGTCCAACAAAACAAAATACAGGTGTCGCCCTCATCAGCCGATTTCACAAGTAAAACGTGTGCGTTGACATTGATTTTTAAGGCAGGATCTCAGAGGCTACACTACAAACATTGACTTCAGAACCGTGGCAAGCAGCCTTTTTTGGTAATGGCATCGAGTATGGATAGACTGGCGGGAACATTTTTAAATCCAATATTTTCGGCATTAAATGCACCTTTTGCTATTGGAAAAATTTCAGCACATTCAGAAGGAGCCACTGAATCAATTTTTATTGAGAACAGTAAACAGATGAAGTTGTACTCTGTGACCCTTTAAAAATACAGCACAGAGTTCCAACTACTCAAGATGACCACGATGGCCGGGCTTAGTAGCGAGCTGCTCTCTGCAGGTGAGCATGAATGATGAAGGTCGAACTCAAAAGCGGCGCCCCATAACAACAGGAAATGGCAACACTTCTGTGGAGATTGACAAACCCAAGAGTGGCTAATGACATTCATAAAAAAGTGGAGGCACAACTGGCACACACTTGCAGCCTGAAAACCAACAAGACTCCAGTCAGATCTCCTGCACAGTTACTGACCTGTATTTTAGGCTTGGTGGGACCCCCAAAATGGTTTGAATATTAAACCACTCCGAAAACAAAACTGACAGGATGGTTACGACTGTGTAACGAGAGGTTCAGCAATAGCCGTTTAAGCGTGTAGTTTCAGGGGTACATTCCCGACGCACAAGTCCAATAACTGGAGTTCGAAAAATCAGTTGCCTGCTACATAACTGCACTCTTCGCTGAATTGGTCATGCACTTGATATCACTGGGAGTCATGGTATGAATGGTCTAAGGAGTTGCCCGCGACTAATCAATAAAAAACGGCATTTCAGCACGTACAAGTGAACGAAGCAAGGCATGAAAAACTGGCAATGGCAAAAATCACAGGTCAGTTTCTACACTACTGCAATTATAAGCTTGTGGAGGTCACCAGGAAGGCGACGGTGGCAACATTTATTAAGGGCTGCCGGAGAGGAGGCAGCAGCGTAGTGGCGGTAGCAGCAGCTTCCGGCCCTGGCCAAGGTCCCGAGCATTCCCCTCGGCTCGCGCTTCAGGTTCTTCTTCCTCTTACCGCGTGCCACTACGGTCACTGCAAGGTGGCGCTACAGGGGCCCCCCCCAGCGCAAACAAGGAGTTTGCGCGAGATGAGACGCACTGAAGGAAAAATGCGTAAGAGAGCACAGACAATAAATGAAACGGAACCAATGTGAAAGGCCGGTCAAAGTTCGAATCACTATTTCCATGCGGGGCCGTTGGGTAGGTGGTGAAAGTTCAGGAGGGCGAGCCTGGCTACTTCGCAGTGGTCGACGTTTTCCGCGAAATGTAAGCGCGGATGGGGTGACCAAGTAGATGCTGCCGCCCAAGCAAAGCCGGCTGGCTCGTCTACTGCCTGACATCTTGGATCCGGACTGGGCGGGTGTTGGGCTTGACGCAGTCACGTAGGTGGAGAAGGCTGTAAGCCAGCGGTGGAAAGTGCGGCATACATGCGATCAAGTGCCTGGTACACGGCGGCGTGGGCGGCTGCGGGGCCGGAACGTACATATTAGCTGACGGCTGTGCCGGTGACGCAAAAACGTCGCATGTCGCTGAACTTGCCGCTGGCCACTACTCTCACAGGCTATGATGCACTGAACTATCACAAGGCGCAAAGACGGAGCCGGGGTAGGCAAGTTAAGAGTGCCAGCCGCATTGAAGAGAGCGAACGCTGAGCTAACGGCAGCGTAGTCAGGAGAGGCAAAGGAAGAGTAGGGGACGGCATGTTCACAGATGGCCGTGAGGGATGGTGCAGACGCCACCGGCTGCAGTGAATGAGATGCAGGGTTACGGAGGCGAAACTGGTGACAGCAGTACCAAGCATGGTGATTGTCACCCGCTCTACTTTGCTTGCGAAGGACCCTGAACCAGTGCCAACGCCTGTCCTCAAGCCAAACCGGGCCACCGCTGAGGGCCCTTCTTGCTCGTTACCGGTGTTCGCATCTTCAGAGAAGCCTGACACCAGTGGCTCAGCCGCCGCCAAACACAGGATTAACGGGAGTGCACCGCTCACAACCTCTCACCCACTGCAGATTCACGTTCCAACTACGCTCCAGCTTCAGCAGCCGCTGTCTAGCGAGCTGTCTAGGCTCAACAGGCTAGCGGACGTGCCCCTGGTTGCTGTCACGGTGCCGAAGCCACCTCCGATTGCCGCTCCCTCATTAGCGTTCCCCTTCGTGAACGGCTCGGAGCCTGTGGCACCACTCAGGCAGCCAGCCACCACGTTGAAGCCCATCAGTCCACGGCTGGCTGTGCGCGTCTCAGCAGCCTCATGCCGTCCACCACAGCCATTCCCCCGCCTCACAACTCGCTGCGCCTCCCGTAGCCGCCCGTCTTGTCACAGGACGGCTTGGACTGGCGACAGCTGAAAGACTCTCGGGACCCCCGACGCATCTGGCTATCTCTGCTGCGCTGCACATCATGCGCCGGCTGGCCGCTACTGCACCAGAACTGCCACTGCTGGGTCCCCTTATGCTGGGTCCCCTGGGCCGATTCACACGACGGACTGTTCGCCCGCGGCCCGCGCATTACGTGTTGGTGTGTCACCAAATCGAGAGGCGTGCTGTCAGCCCGCAGACTGGACAACCAAGGAAGTTCAAGTGCCTCTCCCCTCACGGGAATTAGCGGTGGCCCGCGAAGATGCACGCGCCAGCTCTGGCAACCACCACTCTTGCCAGTATTTCGGCTGCCGCATTTCGCTGAGTGGCGTTGAGCTGGCGCACTGTTTTGACAAGCTGCACTGCGTTCGCTAGGTACCGTGACAAAGCGATCGACTCGGCTAGCAAGGCGAGCCAGACCATTGAGGAATTGGACAAAGGGCCGCACCTGCACCATTCAATTGCAGTCATGGGTAGGGAGGAAAAACCAGTTTGACCAGCGTTGCCAATGCTTTAAAATGATCTGGCAACAGTGGTACACCCAGCGTGTCGTCTGCTCTTTTGGTCCGTTGCATCCTCTTGATGTCATCGGATCGCAGGCCAGTTTTTAGTGGCGCATGAACACGTGATGCGCGGACCGTGGGCGAATAGTCCGTCGTGTGAATCGGCCATTAGCAGGTTGTCTCACCTTCTGCACCTGCCCTAAGCGTCCCTCGCCGGCCCCCGAAAGCTCGGCCGCAACGCCACAGCCATGTAGCGCCCCACGCGGCTGGCAGTGCGCCTGATATCGAAAAGGACGAAGTGTTCCCAGCACGCGCTGGTTGGAACGCTCGGGACCTTGGCCATGGCCGGACGCCGCCGCCGCCGCTCTGCTGCTATCTCTTCTCTGGCAGCTATCAATAAATGTGGCCACAGTAGCCTTCCTGGGCGACCTCCACAAGCTGAACAGAGTGCACACAACGACAGCGTCCCACCAACTGAAAGAGCACCACACCGAAATCCACACTGCAGCCACATCACACCGAATGTGAAAACGTGGAGCTCAAAATTACGGGCACCGACAATGCTTCTTTGCAGCTAAGCACCAAGATCTAGATGAGATCCAGACAGGGCCTCCTGAATTCGGCCATGCAAGCAGAAAATCAGAGTGCCCAGTTCCACAACTCAAATCACATAGCATATTTATATAAAAAAGAAAAACAGTTGCACAACACAAAAAAACATAGCATATTTCTAAAAAAAAAACAGTTCCACAACACAGATAATGTTGTTTACTAGGAAGCGCAAAAAACGGACGAGGGACTTTTAACAGCAGGCTTCCCTGGCCCGGTTATTTCAGCTGTCGCTGAAGCCCTCCTGCAGAAGCATAAAGGCACCCAGAAAAAATTGGAACCCCCTTCTTCAAAGCCGGTGGTGGTCCCTTATGTGCACCAACTCTCCCACAACCTGAAAAAAGTGGCTGCAGGCACCATGTGCCCTTGGTGTTGCCAGCACCCAACAAGCTAAGCTGTGCCCTCGCATGACTGGTAGTGCCGGCAGGGGCTGGAACAAAAAACATGGGTTCGCATACGCTAAATGTGCAACAGGTGTGGTGTACAGCATTCCCCTCTCATGTGGGGCTTCAAATGTTGGCCAAACTGGCCGCTGTATTAATGACCAGCTAGGGGAGTATGCCATAAACGTAGAAAATAATGATACTAGTGCTAATCTCGTGTGGCACCTTGCTTCGTGCACATGTAGGGCAAGATTGGAGAAGACCACGATTCTTGGCAAGAGCGGTAATGATAAGGCTAGGCTCGTTTTAGTGGCTTATTATATCAGAAAGCTGTCCGAACGTTGTGTCAGTGACACGTCTGTACACTTATGTTCATCTGAACATGTTTTTTTAGATTCGCTTTTCATTAACTTGTGCACTTGACTGATGTGCGGTCTTTATGCCGTCTCTACGCGCATGCTCGGCATTCTGTCCTTATATATATCCCCTGTACTACAGCATGAATAAACAGTTGGTAGTGGCACTTGTGAACGTGTTTTTGCGTCCCCTACTCCGTCCCTCGTCCGTTTTTTGCGCTTCCTAGTAAACAACATGCACCAACAACTAGCCCGGCAACTTGCTCTCCTGAACAAATAATGTATTGATGAAAAACAGAAACGCTCCATGGCAGTTTTTACACTGCTTGGCAGAGCTCCAAAGCACGCAGTGTTTCTACTAGCAGGCTGCCCTCAACTTGAAAAACCTCATTCATATTACTCTCCAGCCATATTAACTCTTTCATTACCACACCTATCCAAATCGATCACCGGTGATTGATGCTTTAAATCGCCGATTTCGACAGGTTGGAATTGTTTCACGTGCACCTAGCGCCATCCAGTGGTTAGTCTAGGCACTGCACTTGTAGAAACAGTTTAAATTTTCCTGCTCTGGTGACGTTCTGATTTTTGATGCACCTTTTTGAGAACTAATGCGCATGTGCTGTTGCGAAAGGGCCCATGTGCTGTTGCGAAAGGGGGCATGGCGTCCGCGCTTGAGAGAAGAACCTGCCACGCGTGGTAATGCAGCAAATTTTTGTGATCAAAAGACTCCCAGCAAGTGAAATATTGAATCATATTGTCGGCTTTGTTATCTGGCAGTGTTGAGTGGTGATAATTACCTAAAAATGATGCCAGCTATTCACTAGTGAGCTTTGACTTGGAGTCCGGGCGGTTTTATTCCACGAAAACGCATTCCTGAAAGTCCGCCACATGTCCAACTTGCATACCTGGCCTTTACAGCCAGTTTGCAGCAGTTTTGGTTTCGCTTCTCTTGTTAAATCCGCTAGAGGGCCACATCCGGTGTTACCATATCGCTGCAACGCCAGTCGCTCCGGTCGCTGTAATGGCGTCGTCGTCCCACGTGACTGCGCCGCACGGAAAGCGTTCTGCTCAAAAGTATTCTACACCCGCACCTGATTTTAGTGATGAGAATTCGAGCTTCGAGTCTGAAGATGACACTCAAGAGCACAGACCTTTGGGTTAGTTGGTGCATTGCAGTCATGTACAAGCGCAGAACAAACAGGGACAAAAAAGGATGGGACACCATGAGCGCTTCAAGCGCTTGTGGTGTCCCATCCTTCTTTGTCCCTGTTTGTTCTGCGCTTGTACATGACTGAAGATGACAGTACCTCTGCTTCAAGCTCTGACGGTGATGATGTTTCAAGTCAGCCCGGGACATCCGCAGCTGCTCACCGGTGAGTTACCTTTATGGCCCTGAGCAGTCACTGGCGTAGTGTGCGCTTATCTGCCGACATTTGTGCACAAGCTTATAGCTATTCTTGTTATCTGCAGGCTCCGTAAGTCGCTAGGCCAGGATGTGCTGCCACCGGCTGTGGAGAAACTTCAGTTCACGCCAAGAAGGCCGCCCAGAGCACACCTCGGCCAAGCACTTCGAAGCAGCGCAAGACGTTTTACAAGAGCGCGCAATTTTTTCCTCCCATTCTTCACCGCAGAAGTGATATGTACTATCTGTAAAAATACGAACAAATATGCTTGGATGCATATTTGGAGCTTCCAAGCTATGCTGAAAGAGATGGGTCATGGGATGAAGCGACTCCCGACGGACTAGTGAAGTTCATTGGACTGCTCATTTATATGGGCATTGTGAACGTACCACACATCCACCTTTACTGGAATACCTCTCTGTGGATGAAATAATAGGGAAATCGAAAGGAAGATCGGGTATTCGGCAATACATGTGGGACAAAATTGTAAAGTGGGGATACAAATTGTGGGTACTTGCCGATTCACAGACTGGCTATTCCGTTCAATTTTATGTGTACGCAGGCAAACGGGAAACAGCTAGTGCAAGTGGACTAGCAATTGATATGGTGACGCAACTGTGCAATAACTACCTCAATCAAGCATATGTTATCTACATGAATAACTTTTACACATCTGCGTCTCTCTTTGCTCACCAGCTAAATCACAAAACCCTCGCTTGTGGCACGACACGTAAAGATCGTCGGTGCTTCCCATCTGAACTGAAGGAGGTGTCGTGGGAAAAGAAGGCAAAGAGAGGTGATGTTCGGTGGCTCCGACGGAACAACATCCTCTATTTGCAATGGAAGGACAGGAAGGTTGTCCACGTGATGTCTACAGCGCACACTGCCAACAGACATGTACAGCCACAAGAAAAGAGAAAAGAAGGGGCGTGTGGACTACCATGCCTATCGAGAAGCCGCTACTGACTGACGACTATAATTCTAGATTGCTTGGTGTTGATAAGTCGGGTCAGCTGTTTGCATCTTATAACGCTTTGATGAAGGGCGTGAGGTGGCGGAAAACACTCTTCGTTCAATGTATTGACATCACTGTTGTGAATAGCTTCATTATTTTTCAAGAGCACCGCCAGCAACACCTCTCGACACCGGAATTTCAAAGGAGTGCCCACTTCGACCCACTTTCTTTTTGGATGGAGCTCACCCAACCGCTGCTCGAGCTTGATGATGAAGAGGTTGCCCAACTAGATCCTATCCCAAAAGAAGTGCTGCACCATCCGCAAAAGATGCCGAAAATGCAAAACTGCAGATGTGCTTGAAGGAACGAAAAATCAAACAAAAGACTAACGTTTTCTGCGAGAACTTCAGAGTGCACCTGTGCCTCACGAAAACCAGGGGCTGCTTCACCACATGGCACGAGCGATGAAGCTGTTCCCGGTCTCTATTATGTAGCTGAAGAACGGCGTTGTACAGAGAATTTATTTTTTTTTTGACAGTGTTCTTGAGTCATTGATCTTCAATATGTATATTCTAAATTTTCTTTATTAATAATGCATATGTACATATTGTGCCTTTCCTTTCTTGTTTTTATCAACTCGCCCATAAAATGGCATTTTTCCAAATTTTTGTGTGTTCAATAGTAAATTGTTTGCCCTGTAACTTAAGTTTTTGGAAAGAGCATTCCATCATGTGCAATTTGGCATGCTGCAAGTGTGCTGGAGTATTATTTGTATTGGCAAAAAAATTTCTTCCGAGACCTATGAAAAACGGCCATTTTCTCGCGGTAACGAAAAAGTTAAGATAACTGATAACTCAAACCCCGTAAAGAGCACGTAAGAAACACGAAGCTGGCATATTTAAACTCAGTTCGTGTGACACTGTTCCACCAGTTGAGACAGCTATACAGGTGTTCACTGATTTCATGTTTTCACTGTGTCTTGATGCCTTAAAAATGGCCTTCGGTGGCAAGGCGCTGTTGATGCTCAAGGTCTGCCCAGCTTGTCGACTTCACCATTCCATGCAGTCCATTTCCTTCCTTGTAAGTCAACGAGGTAATATAAAAAACAAGAACTGCCCCGCGCTTCGCCAGACTGGCAGCCAGTAGCAGACACAATCACCCGGCACCACGTTGCTTGCACCACGCACAGCACACGTGCATAACTAAGCTGGTGCTGAACTGGCCGTTATGCATAGCACAGTTCTCTTCGCATAAGTACATTGTGATAGTCGTGGTACCAGCTAGTGCGTCATCGTTGCAGCATACTGTTCGTTGCCGCACACTGTTCAAATCCCCGTGCAGCTATTCACCTAGCTAGGAAAAGGTCACGTCGGTGATGCCGAGTCATTGCCTTGGACAATCTCGGGAGTGATGGAGAGCGGCAGGGCAGTTTCGGGACACGACTCGTCTCCGGAGCATGACGCATTGCCGGGGTTCCGGTTTGAGTGGTGGTTCTCGACCAGGAAGAGCACCAGCTGTGACAGTGCGTGGCTCTGGTTCTCCGCTGCCTGTGCCTGCCGCTCGGCCGCCTGCGCAATCCGCTGCTGGGCACTCAGCAGGTCCTGCAGCAGCGCCGTTTGCTGCAAAAGGGGGCAGTTATGATAATGATAAACACAGTCGCTTCACAAAACTCCATTTATTTGTTTATTTATTTTGTCCTGGGGGGGAAAAGCATTATAAAAGGGAATGGGCAATACATAGTAACACTGACGAAATACAAAACAAGTGCAGAGAACAAGAAATGCAAAAACAAGGATAACAGAGCAAGTGATCAACACAGTATTGCACATTACAAACAGTAACAGCACAATGGCAGCTGTGAAACACAATAGGTGGACACCACTGCCACTGACCCAAGGGAGTGAGTTATACACCTTTCCTCAAAACCAACGCAGTCCAAAGCCTAACCCCTAACCCCTTCCTTAGTTTTGAGAACAGGAAAGGCGCATAACTGCCTCATGCACCTCCATCTCACAGCGTGACTGAGGTGCCCAGTGAGCCAGTAATGTGCTATTTCTTTCCTGAAAACCGGGGGGTGGGGTTCAGACTGCGAATATGACAACACTGGGAACTAGACTACAGTTGAATCCCTTTATAACAGACAAGTACTGGAGAGGAGCTTTTATTTATTATATAAGAGATCTCTTATAAGCAGCGTCTTGTGCTTTCGTTACTTACTGATCCGTCGCTGTGTTTATGCTGCCACCCAGTGACTATGAATTTCACAAAAGAAGTCTATAGCTTGTCACAAGAGCTCATCAGCAGGAAAGGTAGCTGTTCATTCCGTCTGATTGGCATATGTCAAGATGCCATAAGCTTTCTACTGCACTGCAGCTGCACTAGTTGGCAGTCTGTGTGTACAATATTTTGTAGCAGAACAGTAGCACACCTAGCCGTTGGTAACTTCAAGTCGTAAAAACAAAAATTTTCTGAGATAAATGTGGTTCAGAGATGTGCAAAGTATCTAAATTTGTCTAGTTTACTGACCGTGAATTGTAGAAATTTGTAAGCATTACATTGTAGAACAAACTCAGTCATGCAAAGCGAGAACTGAATTATAATAAAAGTTGCCCCATGTAGCAGCACTGTAGCGCATGAAATATGGCCCACGAAAAGCGCGCCTGCTTTGAGCGCACGATCGCATACTGATAAGGCGGCCGCCGCTATTTGAGAAGGCATGCTTCTTCCCATGTGTCCCCTCCTTAGATCAGCACGCCCATCGTTGCAGTGGGAAACAGACTCGCTCCACACCCTGTTTACGTTCTCCAGGGTCTCCGCCGTAGCTTTAAAGCCTGGAGTGGAGGCTGCACGTCGGCTATTAGCGCAGCACCGAAATCATACCAACTTCAGAGTACTGCAGTGCGCTAGCGGAGTCGTGCCCGCTGGCTTGTCGCCCAACCTGTGGGCCGTGCAAGCCGTTGACTGAGTCTTTTTTTTTTTTTTCAGGTTTCGAGCTTCTTGATTGCGGGAGTAGCGCGAGCAGCTCCAATGTGCGCTACTACCATTCTAGGCATGTACAGACACCTGCGCACTCGCACCCGTATTCCGCTGGCCACTCTTCATGCAGCAATCGCAATTAATGTGCCGTCATAGAAGTTTTACATCTAGCTGGCCCATTCTACATTAGTTTCAGTCTTAACAAATATCACAGGAGCGATCATATCTTGCCTTCTCCCTCGTGAACGGAAACAGTTTGCGAGTGATGGCACAGCATCTGCGGAGTGGGTAAGTGACCCCACAAGTTATGCATTTACTCGCGCAATGAACGCACTTTTTTTCCAGAAAAGTTCACATCAACTTGTGGCGGGGGTTTATTATGGGAGGAAAAAAAAAGAGTTTCGGCACATTTTTTGCGAGTCGATTTTTATTATACATCTGCCCACCCGCCCGTCCGTTTGTCTGTCCGTCAACAGAGCACTCGGTCAGCCACGTTCGTGTCACCGGTGTTTAGCATCGCTCGCTTTGAAAAGTGTTTGCTGTATCAGAGCATGACCCAACGATTTTGTGACAGTCGCTGGCACCAACCAATCGATAGTCAACGGTGCCAGACAATCGTGGCGAAATAAAGCGGACATGCTGAACACCGCACGCGCCTGTAGATAGGGAGTGCCTTTTTTTATGAGACTAAAAAAAAAGAGCAGGATGATTGCAGGTGTGTAATGTGAATGTCTAAGCGCCAGCTGTGGCATGAGAGAGGTTAGGTATTTTTGCTCCCAATTCTGAGCCCAACAAATCTCTTGGGAGTCTGAAAGTCCTGCCTTCATAGCATTTCAGTGTAAAGTATGTTTCATAGCGTTCTGGTTTAAACTGCTACCCCCCTCTTCAATGCTCGAGCGCTGGCCAACATTGTAATCATATACTGGTGCAACCGGACGTGGCAGCCGGTGCCAGCCGGTGCTTGGAGCGGCAGTGCACCAAGCATTCTGCGCCGTCGATGCTGCTTTGCAGGGCACTCAGCATCTTGGTGCTTCGCCAAGTTCGCCGCACCACTCCCACGACGTGTTGAGCTCATTTGGGTGCCCGCACACTTGGGAAATCCTGGCAACGAGGCTGACGGGGAGTCAACGGAGGACGCTGCTACCACGTGCTACGGCCAGGGGTGTCTCCAGCGCTGTTGCCACCCATCCGGGTGGTGCCCCCAATGCCAACAACACCGGCATCACCTCCACGGGCGCTTGGACCGGGAGCTTGTACGACACAGCGAACGACGGCACCAGCGACGCCAGCCTGAGCTCGTCGAATGCCATCTCGACGCTGGCTACTGGATCCATACAACGCCGGATCCGCACCAAACCAACCGTGAGCACGAACGCCGACCGCTACCAGTAGAATGCTAGTAGTAGATGCTAGTAGCAGTGTTACCGGGTTATGTGTATTGACTGCTCTCTAGTTTTGTGCGCCAGTGTTCGTGTCACGTAGGATGTATTAGACGTGTGTCTGTGTGGGTACACCTGTCACCTAGTACATTCTTTCGGCCCGAGTGTTCTCCGGGGACATCTGTGACAAGGACACTCAGAGCAACATTATTTTCCAGAGTTATCATCGAAAGGATGGCCTTGTCCGTCGAAAGCGTGAGCAGCTGGGATAGCAGGTAGATGATCGCCTGACGCTGATTAAGGAAATCCATGCCCAAGATCACTTCGTGGGAGCATTGCCGTAGCACAACGAAGGTTGCAGGATAGGTGTGTCCTTGCAGAGGCGGTCCAGTGTGTCGCCGATGTGGGGGACGGGGTAGACGTCCTTCTTTGTTATGTTGTTCAAGCGGCCGTAATACACGCAGAATCGAAGTGCGCCGTCTTTCTTTCTCACTAGAACGACCGGTGCTACCCATGGGCTGTTTGAAGGCTGGATGACGGCATCACGAAGCATTTCTTCGACTTGGTCTCGGATGGCTTGTCGTTCTCGCGGTGACACACGGTACGGGCTTTGACGGAGAGGTCGGACGTGTTGGGCCGTTATAATGCGATGCTTGGCAATTTGGCGTTTGTCAGACCTTCGGCGATGTCGAAAAACACTCACTGTAGCTTCGAAGCAGATTGCGGATCTGGTCTTGTCTCTTCCGGGACAGGGCTGGGTTGATGTTGAAAGTGGGCGATTTTTTTTGGTCAGGCGAATCTTTTTTGCGGATGGGTGGGAGAGGGCGAAGGAGTCTCGTATGTCGGATATTTCGTCGGAAAAAAGAAATCGTCGTTCTGCTGTTAATGTGCCGGTATTCTTTGCTAAATTTAGTGAGCAGTACTTCGGCCTGGCCATTGCGGAAATATGCGATGCCTCTTGCGATTCTCATTCCTCGGTCTAGAAGCAAATGCATGTTCCACTCGATGATGGCTTCAGCGTTAATGGTTTTCGTGGCACCTACCTGCACGATAACGCTTGAACGGATGGGACGCTCACTTCTTCCTCCAGGACACTCAGGGCAACGGGATTTTCCAGAGTTTTCATCGAAGGGATGGCCTCGTCCGTCAAAAGCGTGATCAGCTTGGATCGCAGGTTGATGGTCGCCTGATGCTCATTAAAGAAATCCATGCCCAAGATAACTTGGCAGGAACAATGCCGTAGCACAACGAAGGACGCAGGATTGGTATGTCCTTTGACAGTCACTCGCGCTATGCATCGTCCTGATGGTGTAATGAGGTGACCCCCTGCGGTGCCAATTTGTGGGCCGTTCCAAGCGGTCGTGACTTTCCTCAGCTGCACAGCGAATGTTCCATTCATCACAGAGAAATCGGCTCCTGTGTAAACTAGAGCGGTAAATTTCCGGCCGTCGATAATTACTTCTAAGTTGGACGTCCTGGCTCTTGCGTTGCACGTCGTCCTGGGCGTCAGGTCATGGCTTCATCGGGTATGCGAATCGTGGGCAGAACGTCTCGTCGAAGCTTTTCTTGGTAGCGGAGTCGCTTTGAAGGCGGTTCGCGTCGTGGTCATGGTTGTCATTGTATGCAGCGTTGGCGTGTCGGGGGCGGCGTCTTCGTGCGGCATGGCCGTTGGAGGATCTTTGGAGTTACGCTCGGGAGCAACCTCACCACCAGAGGTTGCTGTCTTTAGTTTCCCCTACGTGGGCTGGGAGACCTTCCTCGTACCGCGGCTGCGTAGCTGCGGTGTGGTGACACAAAGCGCGAGGCTGATGGCGATGGTGAGTGCGAAAGGCGGTTGGGCGAGTACTCCTCTCGACGTAGGTACTCGTCGATTACCTGCGGAAGTTGGCCGAAGCGTTTTCGTGGTGCGTCAGTGACAAATTCACAAAGACCGATACGCTGGTACAGGCAGTGACGAAGAATATGGCTGGCCTCACTGCAATGGAAGCACAATGATCGGTTTTCATGGTTGGTGAACAGCACAACAAAGGTGGGACAAAGGCAAGAGAAGTGCTGTCAATTGTCCATGTCAGTTGTCGGAAGTCCTCCAGGCGTCGCATTTCCTGGAGCTTGAGCGTCGCTCATAGGCAGGGCGGGCGGGGGCAAGGAGGTGGTGTTCTGTAACAAGTGGCTCATCTCGGAGAGGACGTCGGGGGTATTGGGGATGCAGAGTGCGTACTGCAGCGGCATAAGTCATGGGTTGGCGTTCTGTGGGCGCCGGGATGCCAAGTGACTGTTGCACTTATTCCCGCACCACATCCATAAGAGTTGCTGCTAGGGGCTGTGCGGAGGATGGCAGCAGTTTCCGCAGCTCCTCGCGGAGGATTTCGCAGATAACTTCCCGCAAGTTGTCGCTGGTGGTGGTCGTCATGTCCAGACGGATTGCCATAGACAGTGGAAGTGGACAGTGGTTGCACTGCCGAGGGTCTTATCGGTGGTGCAGGCTTCTTGCATGAATTTCTCGATGGTTTTCGGTGGCTGGCAGACGAGACTGGCAAAGAGTTGTTCTTTGACAACGCGCAGCAGGAACTGAACTTTCTTTTCCTCAGTCATATCGGGATCAGCGCGGCAAAAGAGGCGCTTCATTTCTTCCCCGTAACCGCGTAGTCTCGTTTGGAAGCTGGATCCTGGACTTGAGGAGTCGTTTGGCTCTTTCATTCCTCATGACAATAGTGAACGTCTTCAGAAGTTCTCTCTTGAACAGCCCCATGTCGTTAGGGAAGACTCGTGGTTTTCATACCACCTGTGTACTGAGCCCTCCTGTGCGAAAAAGACGTGCCAAATTTTCGCCGCATCATCCCAGTTGTTGAATGACGCCACGCGTTCAAATCGGTCCAACCATTCTTCGGGGTCTTCGCCTAGGGCTCCATTGAAAGTTGGCGGCACCCACGACTGTTGGAGTGTGTTTGTAGTCGGCATCTTTGGTGAGGTTGCGATGCTCGTAGCAGCATCTCTTCGCTGTCTGGTGCGGTCCGGCAGGGTCCCAAACTCAGGCTCCTCTCCCTGGAGACGTCAGCTGGCTCGGTGAGCTACTGGCTCGTCCTCGGGAGCGAAGCGCAGAGGGCTGGCATCACGACTTGAAGGGGGTTTCCGGAACATGGAAGGCTACCCAGCACCTCCACCAGATGTCACAAAGTGGTGACTGCAATCCGGGGAGCAGAACGACAGTGAAAATGGTATCTAAACAAAACTATTTATTTGGGCTGACTTGCGCCCACAATGGACTGAATCGCTCGGTGGCGGCGTAGCAACAAGCATGCTCGGCGGTTGTCAAACGGAGTGCCCGCCACTGTCAGCTCAGCTCAATTGAAAGCTCATAAGAGAACTTTCGAGATAAACCGTGCAAAGTTACTCGAACATTCTGGCACAACGTAGAATCAACTCTGCCTGGATGTGATCAATAGAGATAAATCTGGTTGTGTCTTGCATCACAAACAAAGTGACAAAGCGGAATGCCGGCATCTTTGAAGAATTAAACACTGCAGAGATTCACGGCAATAATGCTAATGACATTGTCCCCCTTGTCTCTTAACGCATACATCTGGTTTTTACCTATGCCTAGTTTACTCTTCACTGCTTTTAGACTACCTCCATTCTTTAGGGCATGCTCGATTCTCTCCATATTGAACTTCCTTATGTTGGCTACCTTGCACTTGTTTATTAACATCGACAGCTCTGCTAGTTCTATCCTTTCTGTAAGGTTAGACGCCCTCATGCTTTGGCGTTATTTAATCAGATCTTTCGCCTCCTGAGATAGCTTGCCGGTATCCTGTTGAACCGTCCTAATGCCCACTTCTACTGCGCACTCCGTCATAATAGCTGTCAATATTATCGTTCATTGTATGAATATCGATGCGATCCAGGGACGTGTCCGGACGTTCCATGGCCTCGGACGCAAAGCACTCAGTAACATAGGCCACTTGGTCGGCCCACGCAACGGCAGTAGCTCAGAAAAGGTGACGAGGTTCGTTCGTAAAATTAGTAATCAGGAGTTCCGATTGGCCGTTACGGAGGTGGAGAAGGCTTCGGGCCGACCAAATGCCATGTGTCAGCAGCAAGGAAAGGTTGCCCTTGGCGAATGCAGGTCCATCACGTAGCCCATCATCGCATTTGATGCTTGCAAAAACACTGGAACGCGGCGGGATCAAGACACATTCAGTGGAAATACGAAAGGCGGAGCTGTGTTGACGAACGTCGAAGGTGTCGTCGGCTTTCGCTGTCGAAAACGTAACGGTTCTGTGCCGCAGGTTGATAATAGCACCATTCTCACGGAGAAAACCTATGTTCAAAATCAGGTCGCAAGTACAGTCACGGAGCACCAGGCAGCTAACTATGAACGTTGAGTCGCTGATCTGGACCCTAGCCGTGCACTGTCCAAGCGGAGTAATGATATGGCCCCCCGCCATCCAGATCTGTACGCCACAGCAAGGAGTTGTAACTTTCTTTAGAAGCGCTGCCAATTTGCCACTGATAATTGAAAACTCCGCTCCTGTGTCCACCAACGCGCTAATGCTGTGACCGTCGAGAAGCACGGGTATGTCGAGGGAGAAGCGGTCCTTTACTTCAGCTGCTGTCGTCGACGTCACCAAAGCTCTATCATCGGATGTCTGTGTCGTCAGGGGGTCTTTACAGCGTCGATATGCAGCGACCACGCCCCCAGAGGTCGCTGTCCTCAGTTTTCCCGGCAAGCGGTCCACCGTCGCTCGCGAGGAGTTCGGTGCATTTAGTGAAAACGATGATCGATGAGGTGGCGGTGATTGGGACTGACGGCGTGCCATGGACCACAGAGGTTGCTGGGTCATGTACTCTTCAATCTCACAGGACCGTTGGCCAAACCAGGGCCTAGGTGTATCGGAGGAAAAACCCTGCAGGCCAAGCTCTCGATATGGGCACCGGCGGAACAGGTGACCGGGCTGCCCACAGTGGAAGCACAAACACAGGCGGTCAGGGCCACGCCGGATGTCCGCTCTGCACAAGGATTGTCGATCACTCGGGACGCGGTGCTGCACTGGCTGCACGGAGGATAGCAAGACGTCGTGATGGGTTGGGAAAATTGCCTCTGGATTTGGGGCAGGGTGTCGCGGAGCGTCAGCGTAGGTCGGGTGGCAGTAGTCTGTCTGGTTGGGCGGTGGAAATGCCGGTTGATTTGGGGCAGGGCGTTGCAGAGCTTCAGCGTATGTCGGGAGGCAGTAGTCTGTCTGGATTGGCTGTGGTTCGCCGCGTAGTATCGGAGGCTTGATAGCTTGCTGAACCTCTTAGCGAATAACGCTCATAAGAGAGCTGGCTGCTGGCTGCGACGCACCACAAATCTTCTCTAGCTCGTCATGGACGTTAGCACGGATCATGTAGCGGAGAAAGTCTGTATTGCTGTTGAAAGCCGGGAGGGACTCTGTAACAGAAGCAGCAAGGACTGGCCGATTGTACGCGGTGGGACGCTGCCGGAGGACCTGCTCCATCGCGACAGCCTCCGCTAGAAACCCGGCAACAGTGCTTGGGTGCTGCGCACGAGGCCGGTGAAAAGCTGTTCTTTAACACCGCGCATTAGGTGGCGCAGCTTTTTGGCTTCCAACATGGCTGGGTCAGCCCGTCGGAAGAGCCGCGTCATGTCTTCGACGTACATGGTAACCGTTTCGTTGGACATTTGCATACGGGACTGCAGGTCGCGTTCAGCTCGCTCCCGCCAATCAGCGCTGACGTACGCGGCGAGCAGTTGACATCGGAACTAAGGCCATGATGAAAGCGTGTCCTCACGGTTTTCATACCACGTACGAGCACCGCGCTCCAAGCTGAAGAAAACGTTCCTCAGCTTGGCTGCGTCATCCCATTGGTTCAATGCGGCGACACGTTCAAACTGGAGGAGCCAATCTTCCACGTCCTCCAGTTGAGTCCCGTGAAAGGACTTTGGTAGCCGTCGGCTCTGGAGGGTGTAATACGCGGCGCCTTGCATGACTGGTTGAGTGGTAGGCGCCGAGGGAGAGTCGAATGGCCTGAGCTCAGGAGGCAGTTGGCCAGGCGTTGAGGTAGTCTCCAACAGCCCGTGCTCGGGGCAGTCCAAGATTTCGGCTGCTGACCCAGTGCACTGGCGTCGACAGGGAGAGGTCTGGGGTCCTCGGTGTTAGGAGGGGTGTGCGACATATTCCAGAGCGATTTACCGAGCACCTCCACCACAAAATGTCACGAATAGGTTGCAGAACCAAAAGGGTTAGGCACAGGCCACAAGCAGTAAAGCAGTGTCCCAGCTGCAAGAGCACGCGCGTCTCTTACTTCTTTGTCCTCAAGGCGCCGCCCAGGGACACTTGGCGGCAACATTAAGTTCGTCTTCCTCAGTTAAAGCTGAATATCTGTTCTGCAGCGATATCCTGAATTCCTCTATTTACCCTCTTATCGGTACTACGTTAATGGGTTTCCTCTTCAAGTCTAAGCTTATTCAAGACGTTACCATTCTGTGGTCGCTACAACGCACCAGCCCCGAGGACATCCAGATCCTGAACGTTGCCAGGTTGAGCGCATAGTATGAAGTCGATTTCATTTTTAGTCTCACCATTGGGGCTCTTCCAAGTCCACTTCCTGATCTCTGGTTTGCGGAAGGAGGGATATATGATCCGTAAATCATTGCTATATGTGAATTCTACTAATAACTCTCCCCTGTTATTCCTAGAACCTATCCCATAGTCGCCTACCGCCTGGTTGCGAGCCTGCTTCTAGCCCACCATGTTGGTGCCAAAACAGGCCTGTGATACGCCCAGCCAAGCAGTTGCCAGTGAAAAGTCAGAATGGGCCTGCCACTCTAAAACTCTCGGCCGCTAATGCCAATCGGCTCTCGCTGATCAATGTGCTAAGCAGGTAAGCTTAGATGTAATAATTGTTGGCGCAAGTGCTTTTCATTCTTCAGCGATGCTTTGCAATGGTGGCTGGATGACGTCACGACTCTCTCAACGAATGGAAATTTTGCCACACGGATGCCAACGGCAGCTTTTCTTGAGGAAGGGACCTCTGACGCTATTGCATTAAAAGGTGATTTCGTTTACTGCTGTGACTGGGGTAGCATGAAATTTTGCTGCCAGCTGAAGCATTCAACAACTCTGGGCAGGGGTGTAGGATGTTGGCACACTGGCATTAGCTCCATGACCAGGCTGTCTTTTGCAGGAAAACTGCTGGAGTAACCGGGTGTACAAAACACTCGTGTGGTGTGTGTGTGTGTGTGTGTGTGTGTGTGTGGGGGGGGGGGGGGGGGGTGCAACGGATAAGAGAGGTCTGCCCACCCGTATGGTCTGGTGCAGCATCTCGGCGTGGAAGTGTTCCTCAGCTGTGATGGGCTCCAGCACGGGGATGCTGTCCGGGTCTGGTGGAGGACCGCCATTGGCGAGCACGTGCTGCTGCTGCTGCTGCTGCAGAGGTGGTGGAGGAGGAGGAGGAGGAGCAGGCCTGGGGGGCTCTGGCTGCTGCTGCTGCTGGGAAGGCAGTGACTGCTCCACCAACACCCCGTTCAGCAGAGATTGTGCCTGCAGGGGCATTCCTCCTGCACGGGGTAGTGCCAGCACCAGTCACCACCGCTGCCACACACACTCTTCAGCCCATGCCTGGGCTGAGCGTCGGTGGTCATAATGAAAGCATAAGAGTGTGAGCAGAAAATGAGGAACAGGGGCTGTGCTTCTTATACCTGGGGTGGCTGCTGCCTTGTAATGGCCCACATGGCAAGCATTGGCCAAGGGCCAAAGAAAACGCAGTTGTAAGCACACACAAGCATATACACGGTCATTGCTGGGACCCTCTCATGTAGCTATCCATTACTGGCATGACTGTACCAAACTAAGACAGAAAGTACGAAGACCAATGCTGACTGCATTCTTTGGTGCAGAGCATTTAAGGCTACCTGATGAAAGGTAGTTTAATCTTTAATATGAGGAACAATGAAAACAAAACAAATAAAACTATAGGGGACAGTTAAGTTCTGCTTTAAGTGCATAGCGTGATAGTGTTAATGGGTTAATACCCATATATGCGGAATTGGCTATTCTCCCCTTTGCATTCATAGACTGCTGGGTGTCCTCGAACCACTTCTCGTGCAGTGGTTAAGCGATGCACCACTGCCCGGTGATGGCAGGAGCTGCCGTTGGTGGAGCTTGTGAGCCCTAGGTTGCTCTTTCGCGGCCAATCATTACTTTAACTGCTACCTGCCACAGTGGTCAGTTTCTTCATAATCTAGTAGGCAGGTTGTGATGACGTCACAATGCCATGTGACCTAGGAGACAGGGGGACCACCTGCTTTTTTGCTCACAATGCGGACGGCCAATTTTCTGCAGAAAGGTAGCTGTAATGGTATCACGTTAACAAGGCAAAAGCATGCCAACACGTACATGAAGGAGCCTAGCCAAGTGAACTGCAGAAATAGATCTGAATTTCTTATCTGCTGCTTAACCCGCCAAGGTGGCTCAGTGGTTAGGACGCTCGGCTACTGATCCAGACTTCCCGGGTTCGAACCCGACCACGGCAGTTGCGTTTTTATGGAGGCAAAACACTAAGGAGCCCGTCTTCTATGCAATGTCAGAGCATGTTAAAGATCCCCAGGTGGTCGAAATTATTCCAGAGACGCACCTCTTTCTTCCTTTCTTTCACTCCCTCCTTTATCCCTTCCCTTAGGGCGTGGTTCAGATGTGACAGATACTGCGCCATTTCCTTTCCCAAGAAACCAATTATTATTATTGTTATTATTATTATCTGCTGCTTATGGCCCTTTGTATAGATAGACTGCATAAGGAGGAAACCAGGCGAGTAGTTGAGAGGACAAGCAATTCAGTGCACAAAGGAGTAGCTTGGATTGGACAGGTAGCTTGGATTGCAAGTGGCGCTCGCAGGTGCCATCAATAACTAAAGGTAACATACCTCAGCTGTGTTGCTCTACATTCATATAACCGAATACCATAATTGTTGACAATTTTTTCTAGCACCAGGAAACCCAAACTGCTTTCAAAAATGCGTCAAAAAAGCCAAAATTCAATAAATATTGACTGACTGCACAGTGAAGCAGTGTGCTGTGAGTGATTACACTATGACTACTTCCGAATATGTTATGGTAGGATGTGCAGTGCAAAGTCTCAAAGCGACACAACAGCTATGCGGAACACCATAGTGGAAGGCTGCAGATTGATGTAGAAGTGCTTCTTTGTGGCCAAGTTGGTTCATAGTTTCAAATCAACAACAAGGTGTGGTAACAGAAAAGACACAGGAAACGAGGTTGACGGGACTCGTGCAAACTGAACTCAAGTTGCAAGTTTGTGCCTCGTCTCGTGTCTATCTTTTGTGTTAGCGCAATTTGTTGTCAATTTGAGATCAATTTAGACCACATGGGCTTCTTTAATATGTGCCGACATTGCACAGCATGCGGGCGTCATGCATTTTGTCTCTATCGAAACGTAGCTGCCACAGTGTGGATCGAACCCGCGTCTTTCGGGCCAACAACTGAGATTAGTACCAAAATGCAGTGGGTAAAGGGAAAGGTGGCAGCTCTGGCATAGAAGAATTTAGGTTCAAGGGAACCACTTCAATCAAACCACTGTGAGAGCCCCTTACCCAGAGGGAAAAGACACATCCAACGTGCAGGCGCACAGGGGTGCCAGGAAGTGGAAACTTCGTATTTTGCTTGGCTACTGCTCAGCACAAGACGTGCATTCAGTTAGGCAATAAAACTCTTCTCAGAACAAACATCCAAGAAATGCTGTGATAGGTTCCGTGCCAGTCTAACACCGAACATTTACTTATGTGAAATTTATTATAAGGAGTGAAAAATGCACTATCACAAGAATTTCTGCGCGCACTAGAGAGCATTACGGTGCAGCTAAGATTCTGCAGCAAAGTGCATGCTTTCTAGCCCAGCGCTAGCAAAGCCCACCACAAAGCATCCACTTCCTGACATTACTGCAGAGGCCAAAGTGGTCTCAGATGGGGGACACACTGAAGTGGGCCTCCACTGACAGATTACTGAAAACAGGCTAGTCACACTAAAACTGAGTTCTTTAAGCTAGAAAACACCAAAAAAAAAATAAAAAATGTGGGGCCACTTAAGCAAATCCTGAAAAGAAAGTTCGCTAGCATTATAGCACCGTCTTCAATTTACTTACAAAATGTCTCTGGAATGCTGGTGTTTCTGTGCGAGTTTGTTTGAATCCGAGCGCACACTCCGGCCACATTTCGGGCTCTGAGCTGCAGCACGAACTGCTGGTGTGCACATTCAATACATTTACTACAAAGGCTGTGATTACACTGTTTGAACTCTTTATTAACGCACACAATTCATCTATATCCACTTCTTCAGTGTAGTTGGGCTCTATGTCCTCCTCCATGTCAGAAGTCCAAATGAGGGAAAGCAATGGAGATCTTGGCTCCATTACTGTTTTGTAGGTGAAAGTACCCGGCTCGTTAGGGGGGCTGTTGCGCAGCCCGTTGTGACATGTCCTCTCTCGACCAAGAGCAGCTTGCGGTTGCTGGAGCCCAATTCATTTCCGTCGAAGACAAATGCTCCTCTCTAAATCTCCTACTCTCCTCTGCTTCCGTGGCCTAATGACGGCGTCTCAATTCGTTCTCCTTTGCTGCCGCTGCTCCGTCCTCTATGCGTCACAGCCTACATGTTCTTCTGCTTCCTCATGTCTTAGCTCTGGATTTGCTCGTCTCAGCAACTGCTTGGATTCACACTTGCAGCCGTCTCTTTGGCCTGCTCACCTTGAGTCATGGAAGCACGTTGAGCACGTTTCCGTATCGCAGCTTGTGAGACTCCTTCCACGATAGCATGTTTCCTAGGCCGTCCCCGACGTTTGGGTGGTCGCATCGTAGGTCCAGTAGATGGGCCCGGAGTCTCCGCAGGTACCCCTGCAACTGTGGTTCCACTTGCAGGTGACCGTCGCTCCGTTACTGTTTAGCAGGCGAAAGAACCCGATCCGTTAGGGGACCATTCCGCATCATGCTGCCACCACACTGCCGATATATACAACTTTTCCGGGAAAAATTCGGTCCCAACTCCAGATTTTCCCGCCATCTCAAATCTTGGGGTCCTAAATTCTGGAGTGGGCCAACTTGGATCCCATTTTGAAATCGGAATTTCGTGGCATCCAGTGGAGTGGTTTTGTGACAATAGCTTGCTATCTTATTAATACAGGTGTTGCCCACCACTGGCTGTTTTTGTAAGCAAACTGTGTAGCCGAGGCAGTTATAGAGTTAAGCTCTCACGTGCTCGTTCCTGGGCTCAGTGTCGGCCTCGTCCCTTGTCCAGCACAGTGAACAGGGAGGACAGTGGGGGACAAGAACTGTGGGCGAGGAGCAAAGAGGAAGAAGCATGAGGTGGAGAGGGAGGAGGAGAGTACAGAGAGGGTAGGCGTGGGTGGTATCTCTGTCTTCTGCACTGGTTGCTGCAAACCACTTTAGTCGAGCAGAGGCCCCCCCATCAATGCAGAGGTTAGGTGCAGCCGCCATTTTGCACTGCATATGCTGAGGTCGGTTCACGTACCTCAACAGCTGCACTTGAATTTCGCTTTACCGAGCATCGTAATTGTGCAGTGCTTTTTTAGCTCATGAATACTACACCGCCATTTACTTCCAAACGGTGACCATGGTGTCCTTGTTGTTCTTGATGTCACAAGTTTGAATTGAGGGACAAAAAAGACGTTCCATTCCCAAATCTGATTTTTCTTAGCTATAGGTGCATCTTTTGGTGCCGGACAAACATCAACAATGCCATAAAGAGCGATGCAATCGATGTTTGGCGAGAATGAAGTTGTTTTTGGGTGGCCCCTTAAGTGCTGCCAAGAACACACTTCTCCATCTGGGTGACTTTGAGAAACTCTAAGCTCTACGTCTTCTGCTTCAGGGCTGTCCATACTAAACAGCACCACCCAGGCCACAAGTGAGGGGGGGGGGGGGGGGTTATGCGAAAGGCAACAGGTTAAGAGCCCCGACACAGGGGTGAGCAGAAACCCCCACAGTTGCTGCCAGTAGTTGCTTCGTCAAAACACACAAGAGGCGTAGGGTGACACTCACCGCCCTCTCCCTTGATCCCTTTGCATGACATGTACCACACCTCTCATTTCCTAGTCCTCTTCCTTGAGCAGCACTGAAGTGACACTATAAAACTTAGGGGACACTTAAGCTCTTCCTCAAGTGTATAACGTGATAGCATTATTAGATTAGTGCCCATATATGTGGAATTGGTCATTCTCCACTCAACATTCATAGATCGCTGGAAGTCCTCATACCACTTCTCGCGCAGTGGTGCAGCAGTTAAGCGATGCACAACTGCCCTAGAATGGCAGGTGCTCCCATCAGTGGGGCTTGCGAGACCAGGTTGCTCTTTTCAAGGAACCCGCGTTGCCAGACAGATAGTGGTGAAATTGGTAAGTGGGGATCTTCGTTCTAGTGCACTAAAATTGCTTATTATGATAACCTCCTATTTGATGCCTCAAGAAACGGTCCTGCGAAAACATGAAAGGTTATTACACTTCGTCTTCAAAGGCAAAGTGTAATGCAAAGCATCACTGAAACAGTAACAGATGGTAAATGCATTATGGGAGTTGCCTTACCTGAGCATTTCAATGCACGTTTTGTAAACCTGGTGAAACCAACCAGCGATGAAACTGAGTCAATGCCTACGTCCAAACGTAAAACCATGGTATTTCTAGAGCCAACTGATGAACAAAAAGTTCGCAGAACATTTGTGAACACCCTCAAGGAACCAAAAACTCACCTGATGCCTATGGTCTTCAGATAAAGCCAGTCATGTTTGTAGTCACTGACATTATCCTATCTCACATCACATTAATTTTTAACGCCAGAGCATTAAGGAGCTCGTGTAGCAGAAAATCCGGCGTCGTCGTTGTCGGAGTGAAAAATCCATTAAGAATCCCCAAAGAAGCAACTTGGGAGGCACGTGGGCTGCCTAGGTCGAGTAGCCTTGTGGCATTATCACAACTGGCCCACCGGATAGTGAGCGAATTGCGCATTGTGGCAGGTAAATAGTGATTGGTCGCTCAGGAAGACAAACCTGGGTCGCACAACCCACACTGATCGCAGCACCTCCCATTGCAGGGCAGTGGCGCATCGCTTAACCACTGCGTCAGGAGTGACATAAGGACTCCCAGGGATCTATGAATATTAAGCAGAGAATGGCCAATTTTGCACATATGGGCATTAACCCACCAAGCTATCACATCACACCCTTCAGGTGGATATTAAGTGTACCCTCCAATTTTTAACGTTTTAGAGACTGCCCGTTTCCGAAGTTCCATGAATAAAGCAAAAGTATCAGCTATCTTTAAAGGCCATAATACAAATGATGTCAGTAATTACAGACCAAATCTATATAACCTGTACTTCGTAAAGGCCTAGAAGAGATAATATTAGCGCCTGAGTGGTTCTCAAGGCGGTGTCAAAGAACCATTTCCCAAGCATTTCACCCTAAATAAGCCTCGCACCAGACCAGGGGAAAGCGTGTACCCATTGTATCACCGGTGGGTACCCGGCAGCACTGGAAATCGAACCCTGCACCTCCCGCATGTGAAGCGGATGCTCAACCACTTGGCCACCGCTTCGTGTATAATCTCTGTAGTGTGTGTAAAAAAATGTTTTTCAAGACAAAACTTATAACAAGACTATCGTGATTTTCACCAAGGCAAATCAAGCAAAACAGCGCTGCTAACTCAGAAACAGCTTATAATTAAAAATACTCAGAGCAGCAAGCTTACACTCGGTATTTTCACAGATTACAGCAAAGTCCGACTTTTTAAAGCACGAAATTCTGCTGATGAAACAAAGTACTTGTGGCATCCGCAGTACGCCTCAACTGTTGACACCTACTTGCGTGATTGGAAGGTGTGTATCAGTATTAGGAACTGTATCTCGTAGGTGTGCCGCGAGGCAGTCTCTGGGACCATTTCTTTTTTAACCCATTCGCTTCCAATGATGGCGGTTCGCCACCTTCACTTTAAATACGCAGCAACAAATGGCGCAAGATGCTTGGCTGCTAGTTTTTAGATAGCAGTTTTCACGCCAGATGGAACTAGCTGCTCACTAGTTACGAAAATATACTGTAGGAAAAATATCTTTTTCTCGCCGCTTCTTTTGAACAAGACCATGGCATTGCAAGAAGACTGAAGTTTCCGGGGCACTGCAATTCATGCACTGCTGTTTGGCTGTGAGGGGGATGCAGACTGCAAATACCATATTTACTCGCATAATTCGAGCCACCCCAAATTTTTACCGAGATTCCTGAAAAAAACTTAACTCGCATATTTGCCGCTCCCTGCTGCGGCAGTCGAATAGCATGTACGCAGGTACCAGGCATGTACCAGGCTTGGAAAGGTTGGCGCAGGACCCAAAATTCACTGCGCTGGCAAGGCCGTGCTCGGACTGCAAATACCATATTTACTCGCATAATTCGAGCCACCCCAAATTTTTACCGAGATTCCTGAAAAAAACTTAACTCGCATATTTGACGCTCCCTGCTGCGGCAGTCGAATAGCATGTACGCAGGTACCAGGCATGTACCAGGCTTGGAAAGGTTGGCGCAGGACCCAAAATTCACTGCGCTGGCAAGGCCGTGCTCGCACTGTGGTGTCAACAGGTGAAGACGGGGGCGTACAATCAACATGCGCGGATGAAGCGAAAGTGTGCATGCGCATACATCCGGCTTTAGGTAACATTACCATGTGGCCTGAGTGAGTATAAATATACTGCGAAGGCAGCCTTCCCACAAGCACGCTTCATTCCTCCTCCTCCTCTTCTTATAACCTGCCTCCCCCCCCAGTCAACCCCCGCCACATATGGCTGCAAATGAGGAGTGAGCGTCGAGGGGACCTCATGATCAAGCTAGGCCTAGAATCTGAAACCACACTGCCAAGGCCAAGCCAAAACTAAGTGCGAGGTAGGGTGTAGCAGCTCCACAATGGCCGACCTTCATTGGTTTTGGTGCTTTAGTGTGCGGTAGTTTGTGTTTTGGTCAAACGATCGCGCCGTTTTGTGATGGCTATCATAACTGTCCACAAAATTCAAACTTCTTGTGATACAGCTTGCCAAGGAAAATCAGAACCGTGCCCTGCCAAGCAGTACAAAGTGAAAGAGAGCCATGTACTCTACTGGCGAAAGCAGAAGTCTGATCTGACAAATGCAAACTATGAGAAGACAAGTGTTTAGGGGACCTAAGCAAAAAAGATTTCCCACTGTTGAAGAGAAACTATTACAGTATGTTTGGGAGCATCGGTCCTCCAGATGCTTCAAATCAAGGCAAGAAAAATTGTGCATGAGAACGGGGTCCCTGCTGTGACATTCAAGGCAAGTAGAGGGTGGGTGATGCATTTCGTGAGATGCCATAACCTGTCTATGAAATGAAGGACGACTCTCTGCCAGTGTTATGAACTAAGGGCGAAAAGTGATTGCTGGTTTATTGCTTTATGGGCGTTTAACGTCCCTAAGCGACACAGGCTATGAGTGGCGCCGTAGAGAAGGGCTCGGGATAATTTCGACCACCTGAGGATCTTTAAACGTGCACTGACATTGTACAGTACACGGGCCTCTAGAATTTTGCCTCCATAAAAATGCGACTGCTGCTGTTGAGATTGAACCCATATCTTTTAGGTCACAACAGTGCAAAAAAGGGGGTCTTATCTGTTGCGGTAAAAACAACTGGATGTGAAAAACAAAGATGGACAGTGATGCTGGCAGTGACTGCTGAGCAGAGAGAACTATCGCCCTTCGTCATTTTCAAGTACAAGATCTTGCTGAAAGTGAAGGTGCAAGGATGCATTCATATCTGCGTCCACGAAAAGGATGGATAAATGAAGCATTAGAGCTTGACTGGCTGGACACTACGTGGCGAAAACACCAGGTGTTCTGCTGTGACTGCCATCAATGTTGGTTGTTGACAGCTTCAAGGGTCACCTCGTCAACAGTGTGAAGCAGAAGTTGCAGGAGATGGAAGACGAACCTGGCTGTTATCCTGGACGTCCTAACATCACTCTTGCAGCCCTTGGATGTTTCAGTTAACAAACCTTTTAAAGAGAAGGTGTGAAAGTTGTACGCGGAATGGATGGTCACCTGAGAACATGGCCTCGCTTCCAGTGGTAGGATAAAGATGCCTCCTTTGGAGACAGTCTGCGAGTGGGTTTCAGCAGCATGGGGCACGGTCTCTCCCAACGTTGAGGAATACAGTTCTAAGAAAACTGGACTATCAAATGTGCTCGACGGAACCGAGGATGATGAAATCTGGGACGCCAGTGATGACAATGTCAGGTATGGCTCACAGTTAGATTTTTCCGATAGAGACTCTGACTAGGTAAGTAGGTGTTCCATAAAATAAAGAAAAACCTTTCGGTTGTGGTACGATACTTGATTTATTAAAACGCAGCAGTCTCTGCAGCTTTCACTTTGTAATGTCACACCAGGTGCCACTAATACAGTTAAAGGTGAGAGGGAAAAAGCACGTACCTCCATGGCCAGTCCAGTGGCAGAGCCGGCATGACTGCACACTCTGGAAAATCGCGGACATTTTTTGCAACTTCTTTATATCTATTTTTAACTGTTTACATATTGCGCATTATGACCTTTGTAGATGAGTATTTAGCGCGTCTCTGCAAAATCTCCACGTAATTTGCACACCCCCTTTTGAAGCCTTAATTTTCAAAAAAAAAAAAAAGTGCGGAAATTATGCGAGTAAATACAGTACACTCAATTTTAGAAGACTCTGGGCCTGGCACTTTAGACATAGCCTGACCACTAACCGGCTGAGAAATCCGGAAGTGCGCAAAGAATTATTCACAGTATGGTGTATTTGGCTGTTCAGACCAGTTATGTAATCTACCAGAAGCAACTGAGAAAGTACCGTATTTGCTCGTGTAATGAACCCACTTTTTTTTTAGAGAAATGCTGACATCGATTTGGGGGAGGGTTCATTATACAGGGACAAAAAAAAGATTTTTTTGTGACTGTTCGTATTTACTCGCGTATAACTTGCGCCCCTAACTTTGAACTTCATGAATAAAAAAAACCTCGCGCATAACCCGCATGTTGACTTGAAGAAAAAAAAATGAGCGCTAGAAAGATGCAGCTGCACACTTAGTGATCATTTCGTTTTCAGAACATCTATTCGAACGACCGCCACCACGTCACTGTTTATCCGATTCTGAATTATCACCGCTATCCCTGCTGCCATCCGAGGCTGCCACCACTCTCAGAGACGTAGTTGTCCTCAGAACTAACCAAACTGTTACTGATAACACATTTTTTAAAGCTTTTACGCACTAAGTCGGCTGGTATCGCTTTCCACACATCCATGGTCCACTGGCACAGCAATGAAATATCGGGCCTTCACACGCGTCCCGTCGGTGCGAGGGCGTACAGGGCGTCAAGGCCATCGGCCATCCACTGGGCGTACAGCCGCTTCACGTATGCCTTGAACGGCTTAATCAGGCACATGTCGAGTGGCTGTAGCATGGACATCATGCCACCAGGTATTATAATGAGGTGAGTGCCAGTCTCTGCAAGGCGAGCTTTCACCGCATCAGTGCAGTGGCCTCGGTAGGAATCCAGTACGAGAATCGACCGGCGTGCCAGCAAGGCACCAGGTCTTCATTCCCAGATCACTCGACATTAGTCGCTGACTAGGCCACACATCGCCCAGGAGTTTTCTTCTACATGCACAACGATTCTTGGGGGCAGTGGTGTGTTAGGTAGCATCTTGCGTTTGAAAATCACATCCGGGCGTAGTTTCGTGCCCTCAGCCAAAGCACATAACATGACTGCTTGGCATTTCTGAGGGTCAGCACGCTCATTTCGAACCCTTTTTTTCCATGGTCATGTCCATCCGCATTTCAAAGTACACAGGTGTCTGATCAGAATTTCCCACCTGAGACGGCAAATAGCTGTGCTCCTTCCGAAGTGCAATGACATATCATTGAAAGTTACACAATTTTTCCTTGTAGTCATAGGAAGCTGGCGGCGGAACATGGTTGTTTGCCACCGCATAGAATATCCATGTCTTCGCATGAAGCGTTTAAGCCATCCACAGCTTGCACGAAACTTGCATGGAATGTCCATTTCCTGGGCCAACTTCGGTGCTTCCATTTCCACTATCTCAGTCAAAACAGGGTCGCCATGACTTCTCTGCTCCTCGATGAACTTAGCAAGCTGCGTCTCGAGCTGGGGGTATGCGCCAGTCTTCGGACCAAGAAATGCACGCCTGTCGCGGTTCGTTGTTTCAATACTCAAATTTTCTTCCTCCAGTCGCGAATGCACGACTCGTCGACGTCATGCCGTCTCACAGCAGCTCTGTTACCAATTTCTTCGGCAGAGGCTATAGTCTTTAGCTTCTCTTTTGTTGCGAAACACTGCCGCCGAGTCGCACTCATGATGCCAAAACAAAGCAGGCAAACAGTGCAAACTGGGGTGTAGTACACGAAACAGCGCCTGACACTAGGCTCAGCAACACTGGCTGAAGAAAACGTGGCCAGTGGCACGGGGAAGAATAAACAGACCGTGAATGCGGGGCTGTGCCTTTCGTTGGCCCCTCATCGGCTTGACAAGCGTCGATGACGATGGGGATGGTGGACTACACGGGGGAGGCCGCCACGCTTTTATTTAGAGTAGAATCTTGGTGATAAGAACCCGGTTGATACGAATTACGCAAAGATACGAATTCGCGAAATTCACCAGCCAGAGTGCACTGTGTACGATGTGCGTGATTTCGGATGTTCCGAACTCTCTCCCTTGCTTCTACGGATGATACGAATGCGCGAGCCGCGATTGCACCCTCGAGCACTAAGCGCTGCCCACACATCGCCGATGTCACGATTGCTAACCACTTAGTATGCACCGCGAGTAGTGAGCTATGGCTCCACAGCAGCGAATAAATCCTGTCGGCCATAAAGAGATCTGTGTGAATGTGTTTTTCATGCTTCTGCATAAGAATTTTGTTCATTTGGATGATACAAATTCATATCACCGAGATTCTACTATATTTATTTACCCTAAAGGCCCAGACCTGGGTACTACATAGGGGGGAATGTATCAACGAAGCAGCAACCGATAACAAATGATAGAAAATGTACAGCACGCAAAATTGAGTTAACATTCTGGCATAAGAGAAGATTCAAGAACTGTGAAAACATGTTGGTATACAAAACAAGCTCAGACATTCTTCAGCATAGCACAGGAACAACAGAACATAAGCAAAAAATTGGCTGTGGTTAAGCTCTGGTGAAACCTGGAGTGAAGCAATAGCTACAGCTGGCCGAGTAGAACTTGGTCACGTGACCAACCACGTGATCATCCACAGCGCTGCGCCGCCGGCAGCTGCTCCGCACCATGCGACCAACCACGTGACAGCGTGGCGGCGCGCAGTCACACGGTAGCAGCGCTGCCAAAGGGTGACGCCGCCACCACCGCCACGCTGAAGGCTCGAAATGCTACCGTAATGTAGCTATCACTACAAAAATGGCTGTAGGTTAGCTCTGGTTAAACTTGGATTGATGTGATAGCTACAGCTGGCCGAGTGGAACTCGCTCAGTCGAATTGCAAAGTCAGTCTTTCAGCATTCCGTTTCGCTGGGCGTTTCTTTGTCCCTGAACATGATTCACTCTCTTTCCCTCTCCACTCCCCCCCAACTTGGTTTCGCCGGCGTACCGCGCTACTGGCAGCTGCTCCGCACCACATGATCAACCACGTGACCACCGCCACGCTGAAGGCTCGAAATGCTAGCATAATGTAGCTATCGCTACAAAAGCTACCGGCAAAATGTAACGGCATTCATAACTTACACAGGAGTCAAGCACTGTATGACGCATTTTCTGTGTTCAACAGTGTTCGTAAAGCTGCTTGAAAACGCGATGGTTCAGTATGGCTGACTATGCTGGATGGCAGTGCGTTCCATTCACTTCTTGGCAATACCAGCAGTGACTTCTGATATTTTAGTGTGCGAGCGAAGATCAGGCGGACTTTATGCGCATGATCCAGGCGAGCTGAGCAAAGGGGTGCAGGAAAGATATGATTTCGGGAGAATGGCTGGTCGCTATGGTATAACGTGTGAACACGTGTATATTGTGTGCTGTGAAGCCGACGACCCCCCACCCAAAGAAAACATTTGCAGATAACCCACACCCCCACTTTTTAGACGTGTTCTTTCAAATTTTGGTGCAGGGTATATGCTAGTAAATACAGTATATCCATCCGTATGATATGAAACAACAGCCAAAGGGTGGCTGTTGTTTCCACACGGGAGAAGAAAGTGACAAATAAATTATTTACTAAGCACAGGTAATTCCAAGGAGTAGTCTATGTATGCTTTAAGGCATCCTTCCAAATAACAAAACACGCAGGCAGCCAACAGTTTGGGGTGTCCCTACTCCTCCAAAGTGTGCACTTACCAACACAGCAGTCTGTTTGTTTTGGGGGTTTTTACAGCACATAACCAACTAAGGGAAAAACCACAGCACGAAATCTGTTGCTGTGTTGAAGATCTAAAAGCTTTCTTAAAATGTCCAAGTTACCGTAGGTAAGAATGTTTGCTTCTTTTGAAAAAACACAAACGCATGAAAATTCAACGAGGGCATTTTTTCTTTGCAGTAAGCTAGGGTGGAATGGGATCTGTTCATTATAAAATCTCGTGAAACGTTTTTTTTTTTCATCATAGTCTCTCAAGTTCTGCACACAAAAGTTGGATGTTGACTGTTAGCTCATCTCCATGTGATTCACATACAGTAAAACTCATTAATTTGATCCGGATAATTCGAACTGCCTGCTCAGTCTTGACCAACACCCATGTAAGTCTATGGTATTCTATTCATGATCCATAACAGTAAAGCACAGACGGACACAAGGGAGACTTGGACAACACAGGCACTGACTTCAATTGAACTTTATCGCTATGAGTCTCGAACCGGTTAATTTAAACGAGCTCCCAAAGAGAGGCCGTGTCCAGGTATGACCAGTGGAGCAAGAGATTGTGGGAACAGCCCTACTCAAAACCTGAATTCCATGCGGCAGAGTCGCTCGTGGCCCGTGCACTTCCAACAATAGCGTGCAATGGTAGAAGTGACGATGAATGGACAGACCCGTCTCCAAGAACGGTCCGACCCCTTAGCTTTCTTTTCACTTTCTGAGCTTCAAGCCAGCCTACAGCGACAGCGGCTCAACCGGGCAGCAATAAGCCAGCCAACAGACGAATGGCCAGTTTTTTTTTCCTTCACCCCGCTTCTCCACTATTGAGCGTTTCCTTTGCTTCTATCTGCATGGTTTCATTCTTCCAGTGTGCCAAAACTGCGCGCTCATCACATGTCGTCCGCACTTAGTGCGATGAAGCCTTCTCACACATGACAGTACCCCATGTGAGCTCCACAGCTGCTGCCTCGCACAGTGAAGGATGCCAGGGAGGCCCCTTGCAATTTTAGAGCAGTTCTGTTTCAACACTCCAGACAGCATGCAAGCTATAAAGCATTGATGGAATCGTGAGACGCTGCCATGCCATTCTGATCTCAAAAGAAGGCACCCATTGCCCAATCTCTCACCAAATAAATTTACCATGATGCAAGCAGTTCCCGACAGTGTGCTGAAGCCATTAGATAATTAGAACTTTGGACAATTCTAAGATTTTTTTCAGTCCCTTCAAATTAGAATTAACGAGCTGTTACTGTACAGGTCTTTTTTTTTTTTTCACAAGTATGAAAATGGGTGTGAGATGAGCGTGTCCAATATGATGGCAGCACAAAATTACTTCAACCAACCATTCTTGATGCCTACAAGACTTCCATTTCTCGATGATTGGCATAACCACTTTTGTTCACTTCATTATCCCTTGACGACAGCCATTTAGCTCTTATTATTGTTCTGCACCTGGAAGTGACTTGGATTGGGAACAGTTGGGGATAATAGTTAATTAAAAATGCCTTAGCAATCTGTGACTTGCTGATGATGTCACCTTGCTACTTTAAGTAATTCAGGGCATGAACTGCAAAGCATGATCAATGGGTTAGACAAGCAGACCAGAACAGTGGGTCTAAAAATTAATGTACAGAAAACCAAAGTAATGTTTAACAGTCTTGGAAGGGAACAGTAGTTTAGAATTGTTAGTGGAGTGCTTGAAGTGGTAAGAGAATAAGTGTGCTTACAGCAGGTAGTGACCGCACATACGGATCGTGAGAGTGAAATAAGTAAAGAATAAAACTGGGTGGAGCGCATATGGCAGGTTTTCTCAGATCACGAATGGCAGACCAGGCTCGGCAGACCAGGCAGCGGCATGTGGCCTTACGCACCCTTCCTCTGTCTAACCCGGGTTGGTGCCTATTATTGTACGTTTAAAAGTGATTGTCGTGGTATCCTGGTTCTGCCTTGCCCCCAGCAGTGCATTCGTATCGCATGTGATGTATATCTGATGTGCGAGTTGATGTTGTGTGGTGACGTCGAACTGAATCCTGGCCCCGAGACAGACTCTGACAGTATGAGCGCGCAAGAGATGTTGAAGCAACTGATTCTGGGACAGCAAAAATTGACAGACGAAATGGCAGCATTAAGGACGCATAACGCGAAGATGGAAAAAATATGCTGCGAATTCACCCAACAGCTCAATCTATTAAAAGACCAATCAACCCGTGTAGAAAACCTGGAAAGAACAGTCACCTTCCTACGCGAAAAAATTATTGACTTGGAGGACAGAAGTAGGCGTTCCAACTTAGTTGTGTTTGGGGTAGATGAAGCCAGCGATGAAACAGAATCTGTACTTAGGAAGAAAGTCATTTCTGAGGTTTTTCAAGAGAAGCTTGGTGTGACATGCAACTCAGTCGCCAGAATCCACCGTATTGGCAAAGCTGAAAAAAAGCGACCCATCATTTTGTTCTTCCAGGACTTTAATGAAAAAAAAGAAGTAATGCGGAATGTCCGCAAGCTTAAAGGAACCAAATATTCGGTACAAAATGACTATTCGCGTGACACGCTCAGAATAAGGAAACTCTTATGGGACAGTACAAAAATCGATAGGGATCAAGGCAAGAAGCCTATTCTGGTGCATGATAAACTAAAAATGGACGGGCAGATTTTTGCGTGGGATGAGGCCAACAATTGCAGAATCAAGATACGAAATGAGCAGAGTAAAGAGTGACTCGCATCACCGCTTATCAAGGAACTCAGGCTTCTAAACATAAATGCGCGCAGCGTGGTAAATAAAAGCGATCATCTTGAATCCATAATTCTAGGGTATCAGCCACACATTGTTGTAATCACAGAGACTTGGCTGCACGAAGGAATTAATGATGAAGATGTTTTCCCTCCCCTTTACCGGGTGTTCCGTCGGGACAGATCTACCAGAGGAGGCGGTGTTGCCGTACTCGTAAAACATGGCATCGACACTTCTTTCCTAACTCAAATTGAAAGCCATGAAAGCCTTGCGTTAAATCTTTCTTGTTTTGGGCGGTCCTTTCTAGTAATTGCAGATTACAGAGCTCCCAATTCCCCTCCGCAGTTTCTACGTGAACTGTCTGATTTCATGAATGATTTTCATCATGACAGAATCTTATTAATTGGTGATTTAAACCTTCCATCAACTAACTGGGACAAGCCCTTTCTCAATCCCGATCATGCTGCTCATGAAGAGCACATATTTAATATTATGTTGAGACGTGACTTGCAGCAAGTAGTGAGGCAGCCAACACGTGTACATGGTTGTACTTCTTCTCTACTTGACCTTATCTTTGTAAGCCGATCTATTAGTGACTACCATGTTTCAATTGAGCAGGGAATTTCCGATCATGATTTGGTATATTGTTCCTTCCCTGTCCATATTGTTTGCAAAAAGCCTGTGGCCAAAGTGTGCTATGTAAAGGACTTCTCGCGTGAGAAAGATGAGAGCGTGTTGGATTATTTAGATTTTTGCCTCAGCAGTTTCCAAGGCAGTAATGCTGATGAGCTATGGAATAAATTTAAAACACTGTGCACTCACTGCCTTGAGAACTTCGTCCCTAATAAAATAATAAAATCTCGCAAAGCTTCTCCCTGGATCACACGTGAAGTCCTGCAATTGAAAAGAAAAGTGAAACGTTTGAAGCGTGGAGGCGCCAGTCGTTTCATTATTCAGTCTTTTCAAATATCCCTTAATGCAGCTCTGAGGTCCGCTAAACGTCATTACTTCGAATACAGACTGCCTAATTTCATTCGAGCTTCACCTGAAAAATTTTGGAACCACTTATGTCAAAAGAAAAAACCTATTGACTGAATAATGCACGACGGCAAACCTCTCACAGATAAAAATGATATTGCTACGCAATTTAACCGCTACTTCCACAGTGTCTTTGCTATTGCAAGTGGTGAACATTATTCTTTTGAAACGCCCTCCACTATGCCTTCTATTATGATATCAAGACCTGGCATTGTTGAATTGCTGCTAAACCTGAAAACTAAAGCATCGCCAGGCCCTGATAAAATTCCAAACGCTTTCTTGCGCCGGTATGCCGAAAAGCTTTCCCAGTTTCTGGCTGTTATTTTTTGCGCATCTCTTTCATCAGCTGTGATTCCTTCAGAGTGGAAAACTGCACGTGTTGTTCCTGTTCTAAAGAAAGGGGACGCATCACTGATATCAAATTATCGTCCCATCTCTCTCCCTTCAACCTGTTGCAAATTTATTAGAACACATAATCGCCAAGTACATCATCGGTTTTCTTGACGATAACAATATCCTTTCTAACGTTCAACACGGGTTTAGGAAGGGCTTTTCTACTGTAACTCAACTAACATCGGTTGTTCATAGTTTTGCATCTGTACTTGATAAATCCGGCCAGGCTGATATTATTTTTATGGATTTTAGTAAAGCATTTACCTCGTCTCCCATTCTAAATTAATTGACAAGCTTAAACAAGTTGGTCTTCCTAACTTTATAGTTAACTGGGTTTCAGCTTACTTATCTAACCGACAGCAGTTTGTTAGTATTGACGACCATTATTCAAACAGCCTGCCTGTCTCTTCTGGTGTTCCCCAAGGAAGTGTCCTCGGTCCCCTGTTATATTTAATATATGTGAATGACATTGTAAAAGTAGTTACTCATGCCGTTCAAATCCGGCTATTTGCAGATGACTGTGTTTTGTTTAATGTAATTACTTGTCGTGAAGACCAACTATTACTCAATTTAAACCTAAAGAATATTTTGGATTGGTGCAACCAGTGGGACATGAAACTTAACGCTCAGAAAACTGTATTTATGAGATTAACCAAAAAAAAAAAACAGCCTTTTATACCCTTACGCTCTTCCATCATTTCCACTTTCGGAGGTAACTGAATATAAATATCTTGGCGTGACGATAACTAATAATCTAAGCTGGAACAAACATATAGGTAACGTATGTGCATCAGGTTTTCGTAAACTTTGTGTCCTCAAGCACAAATTGAAGCATGCTCCTGCAGACTTGAAATTTTTAGCCTATTCATCATTAATCAGACCCAAGTTAGAATACGCTTGCATTGTCTGGGACCCATTTACTAAAACTAACCTTCAAGCGCTTGAAATGATCCAGCGCAAGGCCATTCGATTCATCTTTTCAAAATACCGTTCAACCGATTCACCTACTGCCATAATGCGAGCACACCGAATTCAAACATTGCAGGTACGATGTAAAATTCTCAGATTAAAATTTCTTTTCCTTCTCAAACATAACAAGTTGTCAATGTGCCCGGATCCCTACGTTAAGCCATTTTCCGCTCCACGACCAACAAGACATCGCCACTCTGATTCACTAACTCCATGCACCGCCAGAACTAACCTATTTAAATACTCCTTCTTCCCTCGCACCGTAACTGAATGGAATACTTTACCTTTAACAGCACTATGTGACATAGATTCCATTGAAAAAATAGAAGATTGATGCCATCAAACTTATTTTGCTTTGTGTTTCAAATTTTCTTTCAGTGTTTTTTTGTATATTCATGTTGCACTGTATTGCCCCTCCTGCTAGGGCCCAGAAGGGCCTGCAGTATTCTGTAAATAAATAAATAAATAAATATCCCTCAGGAGAAAAGTGTACAACAGCTGTATCTTAACGGTACTCACCTACGGGGCAGAAATGTGGAGGCTAAAAGGGTTCAGCTTAAGTTAAGGACAACACAGCGAGCCATGGAAAGAAAAAATGATAGGTGTAACATTAAGAGACCAGATGTGGGCAGAGTGGTTCAGGGAACAAATGAAAGTTAAAGACATTATAGTTGAAACTGAGGAAGAAATGGGCTTGGGTAGGGCATGTAATGTGAGGGCAAGATAACCGATGGTCATTTAAGGTAACAGACTGGATTCCAAGGGAAGGCAAGTGTAGCAAGGGGCAGCAGAAAGTTAAGTGCGCGGATGAGATTGTGACGTTTACAGGGACAGGGTAGCCACAGCTGGCACAGGACAGGGTTAATTGGAGATACATGGGGGAGGCCTTTGCCCTGCAGTGGGCGTAGTCAGGCTGATGATGAAGATGACACTGCACGAGAAGCGGTGGGGCAGCATCAGCTTACGTGCTGTGGTGACTTCCTTGTGGACGGCCCGTGGCGGAGGGCAGTCTGCGGTGGCCATGAACATTGTGGGCGGTTCACCAGGGGCACCCATGTGCAGCAGGACCTGGAACACCACCACAGAGAACATCCCCGTGTCATCGTCCTCACCCCACAAAAGCCACCACTCAGACAAGGACGAAGGCTGGTCACCTCCACTCTGCCCTATCAACTATACTTCCTTCCTGCTTATACACAATTGCCCACAGTCACACCCAGTTAGAACACACATAATTGGTCATATGAAGTATTTCGGTACAACCATCATCATCATCAGCCTGACTACAACCACTGCAGGGCAATGGCCTTTCCCATGTCCCTCCAATTAAGCCTGTCCTGTGCCAGCTGCGCCCACCCTATGCCTGCAAACTTCCTAATCTCATCCGCCAGCCAAACATTCTGCCGCCCCCCACTATGCTTACCTTCTCTTGGAATCCACTCCGTTACCCTTGAGGACCAGCGGTTATCTTGCCATCGCATTACATGCCCTGCCCAAGCACATTTCTTCCTGTTGATTTCGACTAGGAGGTCATTAACACGCATTTGTTCTCTCACGCATTCTGCCCGCTTCCCGTCTCTTTTAACAAAAGCAGAAGCAAAAGCGACAAGCAAGAACGAGTAAAGCAGCAAAAGATTACGATAAAAAATGGTTACGGTGGTTGCTAGGCCACTCACTGCAAAAGCTGCAAATGACGTCCGAGTGTTGAAGACACAAGATTCATTGCGAGGTTCAAAGACAGATCAAAACGTGAAATAATTGAAGCACATTACATCAAGCAGAGGGGGCCTATGTGCATGAGCAAGCGGTCTGTGTCACTGTCAGAAGAAGAAATAAGTTTTCTTAGCTGATTACTGCCAGTATTGTAATCACTGCTTCTGTCATTTTGGCAGGCTGTCTTTTGTTAAGCCAGATTTTTTTTCCTTTTTGCTTGCATCTTTTTGCATGTATCTTTGGCTCGTGCGGTTATGAAGTGGCTTTTTTGAATAATAAACACAGTTGGAAGCTGGCACCAGTCCTGTCTTGTGTGTTTGTCTCCGTCTTTTCGCGGCAGTCGCCTTTGCACAAATTATGACATGGTAACAGTACTTTGGTGAAGCAAGGAGGCACACTTTACAAGGCAGAAAAGGGAGCATTAAAAATGAATTACTTTGTTTGCACAGAGACCCAGTGTGTGGTGAGCAAGAATTTAGGCAAAAATTCACTGCAGAATTAAAAATCCTGAAAGTGCCCAAAAGTGAGCAAGAAATTGATTTCTGAATACGGCTGTACCCACTTGTACATCTACTTTTTATGCTGTCCCTAAGTTTCATTGCTGAAAATCAGCCGGGAAGTAGTCCAAAAAAACTGTTTCCTAAACGGTTTCCTGCCTGGATACTCGCCTTGTGCAACAGCTTTCTCCACAACTGTTTTATCTATTTTGACCCCATTTGTTTGTTGCAGGTCAAAAAATTCTTTGTTTTCAAATTGTGAATTTCAAATTTCTTGCATGAAATTTTCTTCTTACTCTAGATGCATAAAAAATTCAAAACCAAAATTTGTGCTTTCTGAAAAAAAAAAAGTCGCATAACATCTCGACCTGAAGCGCGGCAGTAGAAACGCAGTGAATGTTGAACCAGCCTTCTGCCACATTTTCTTAAATCTGCAGCCTTTTCACAAGATTGAGAGAAAAAATATATATTTGAAAACAATTTTCTGGAGATGCAGCAGAGAAATTTTGTGAGAGTGGTCATAAAAGTATTTATGATATGCTAAAAAATCTGATGTAACTACATTAAGAAAAAATCTTTTCTGCATCCTCCTAAACAAGGTACTGGACCCTAGCATGTGTCTGTGGGCTTGCATTTGATTTCCTCGCAGCTCAGACCATTGGTGGTGAATCACCTGATGCTGTGGTGCAGGTCCTGGCCGGGGCAGCAGGATGCGTCCCTGGGTGTTGATGGCCGGAGTGCCATCCTGCTTCAGCAACAGCAGGATCTGATCAGTAGGAGGGCGCGGAGGTGGAGGCAGTGGAGGGGGCCGCGGAGGCTGCCTGCTCTCCTCCCTGCACACCGTGCGGTAGCACATCTGAGCGTCATAGCACCACTGTTCCCATTTGGAACCACTCGATCTGCTGTGGTGCATACAAGCACCACCCGTACTCCGCGGCAACTTTGCTTAGCAACACACACAGACTAAAAACGCCCTTTCGTTCCACGCAATGGAATACAGTCCACCCAATTTTGGTTGCATGTTTTCTGCTTTTGATGCATTAGGCATTAGAACACATGGATCACAGCATGGTGCGTGCTTATGACAGCTAAACAATTTATTAATGAATTTCTTCTCTCATGCTCTTGTGGTTTCGGTTTCATCACCCGAACGATGGCTGTGAGTAACGGGTAGTTGGTGTTTAAATCATGTGAGACAGAAAACAAACTGCAATGTAAACGCTGATGTGTAGTTTTAATTCACTACAACACTTAAACCAGCCTCCTTCAAGAGCTGGAATGACAATACAATACAATACAATTCCATAAACAGAAGTCAGCTGGTCAGCCTAAGCACATAGCGCTTGTTGGCTGACCTGGCAGACGATGGATACATCATCAGTAAAACTGCAATTTTATATAATGGAATGATCAGACAGCAGAAGTGTCCTGCCCAGAAATAAAAATCAGATCAAGGAAAAGACCAGTAATACTCAACTAGCACAGAGAAGGCGGCCAGACACATGAGGTATAAAAAAAACACACACACACACACAACGGTTCAGACCTGCAACGGCACATAGAAACTTCAGTCTTGCATTGTTGCTAAGTGTCACTTCCTAATGCTTTTCATAATTGTTCTCCTTTTTTTCAATATTGCATAATTGTAATTAAGCTCATTAAATACCGTAGGAACATAATAGCTCCTAGTCTTTTTCCCATAGTTTGTGAAAGCTCTTGGTTTAATGTACCTTTCTGTTTTCCTGAGAGTGGCATCTTTGTGTACAGGTATTCTGAAATCACTCGAGAAATAGTTTCGCAACGAAAGGAAAACCAAAGCCTAGTTTGGAGTACTTTTCTTTTGTAGGGGTCGTGTGTAAGTCTGTGCCATAATTTATACTCTTTACTATTTTTTTTTATGAGCATGCTAATCATTTGCATTTTGTATTCTGAGCATGCGCCATACATTGTAATCCACTTATAACGACCCCATATATAATGATATACCACTTGTAACAATCAAATTCTTTAGATTCATCAATTCTCCCATTGCCCCTATGTAAAAATAAACCACATAAAACGATACAATTATCAGCGAAATAACAGATACAACAATAGGACTCTGGCCACCCAGATGGTGTTTAATGACTAAAATTTGTCTGAAAGTTTGATAAAAAATAGAATACTTTAAAGTATTGCTTGGCCACTGCCGCGCAACGCTGTCTCACACAAGCGTAGTTTCCACCCGAGGTGGTTGAGAATTTGTTTTTTTAAGCGATCACTTTTTTTGCACGCTCCCCCTTTTCGCGCTGTCCGCAGTGCAGTCCTTGGCAGCGTGCCAAGATACTGTGCGCCAATAACACCACAGCGTGTTTATTCATAGCCTCCAGTATACTTTTCTGCCTGGCAACAGCGGACTCCGTGGTGGTCGTTGCCCCCCTCCACCAGAGAGAGATTGCGCCACTACCTGCCGAGAGATGGTGACAGCGATGTAGTGTGCGTAGTGTCGCAGGCAGTCGCGTTTGGCATTCTGTCATGCTTTTGGTGTTTCGTGCACCACCATTGCTTCCTGCTTTGACGTCTCCGCGCTTCTCTTGCTGCTTTTGGAGAGAGATATCTTCTCGCTTGAAGAAGCTATATGAAATGCAAAAGGAAAGGGTAGTAAAGCCAGTGATGAATTTAACTAGGAAACGTGTTTCCCAACAACACTGAGAAATTAACGTGAGGAGAGCAGTGGAGGTGCTTTCACCTAATGTTACCTCTGCCCTCAGTTTTTTAAAAGAACAAGCAGGACACATTTGTCATCCTTCATTTGGGTATGCGGGACAACAAGCAGCGACATATTGAGCAAAGGTGCCCTGATGTCAGGCACTTTGGTGATGCAAACGATGGCAGGCTTGAATGGCTGGAAGTGACCTTTCCGCTGTATATCAATGAAGTAAAGAAAGATGTGAGTTATGCACGTGGCTTTTTGATGCACGTGGCTTTTTGACAGCTAAAACTTATGAAGCCCTCATGCTGACAACATACTCAACTGCTGCCTGCATTCGCTACTTATTAGTCGAGCAAAAGTTCTTTTCTCACTAGAAAATTCAGCAGTGACCCTACTGAGCCTTTATTTGGAAGTTTGAGGCAGTCACTGTGCCGCAATGATCAACTGGATGTGCGCTGCACTAATTACTGTCGGGTCTGCAGAAAACCTTGAATGCTGGTATCGCAGCGGCCTCGGAATACAGCAATGTGCTACACCGTGAAGAAGATGAGGAGCACAGCAAAGCACTTACGGCTGCAAATGCCACGGGCATCTGAGAGCACTGATGAGCTGCCAGCGGCAGCTGTGCTGTGTGTGCTTAAATGTACAGAGTGTCCCTGCAGCTCTCCCTACATTGCAGTTGCCTGCTATGGAGTATATGTAGGCAGGTACATAGCTCATGTAGTAAATGAGCATATATAGATTGTGAGAAATGCTGTGCGCTTACTACAGAGCCACCCACTAATCAGCCACTTCAGCAGTTTACTCGGCTGCAGGACAGAGGTGGACTACTTTAACCATTGGATCAGCTGGTGTACACTTTAGGAACATTGCTGTTGAAGCAGCTTTAAAAGAGAAGCCACAACTTCAGAAGCCATTGAAGGCCTGGACAGAGGCAGCAGTGCCAGCTGAAACTTTGGCTGAACTCATGACCACCAGGTTCATCAGGCCACTGCTAGTGAACTATGCCAGTGCAGTAATGGACAAAAATGACTTGTACAAGCCATTCAGCCAGAAACCTCTTTCGCGGAAATGCATGAAACTGTAGAGCAGCTGCTTTCGATTTGAAACTTGTAAATAATACTTCTACTGAATTCTGTATTACACAAGTGTATTATGAATACTCATTTATTCTAGCTATCTGTGCAGAACAGGCAGAACACTGTTGATGAATCATGTAGCGTTCTGTGCAATTAAGGAAATTGCACATGTCAAAAATTTCACAAGCGTCGGAAACAAATGCGCTAATTGGCTCTTATGCACTAAGGATACGTCCGCCTTTCAAGTATAACAGAAAGATGTAATACAGATTTATAACAAATAATCCGCATGTGGCAAATAGCAATGCCGCGTCTAGCCAGCACACTCGTCACCGCAGTGGCCCCGACACTTATGTCAGTGAGAACGGCGGCGCCCTGCAACATCTGCGACAGCGCCGCACCATTGTTATCACGTTGGGCTGACAGGCACTGAGGTATACAGGAGGCCACGGTTTATCTTTTGAAGGGAGCTCCGGAGGGGATGGGGGTGGCTTGCTTGGCGAACTTGGCAGGGCGCCAAGACGCTGTTGCGCCCTTGACAGGAGCACCGGTGGCGGTGGCTACATGCATGAGGTAATACCTGCATGCATGGGGGAATATATGGGTGTGTTTTGTTTGCTTTTCATTGCCAGTCCAGATATAACGACAATCGGTTATAATGATCAGATTTTCCGGTTTTCTCGATACTGTTATAAGTGGATTGCACCATACAAGGTGATTCCATAGCATAAAACAGACTCCACTAATGCTTTATATATTGTAATTCTTCAGTCAAGAGGACGTTTCCCTTGCAGGTTGTAAATTAAAGCCGCCATATTTCGTATCCTTTTGCGCAAGTGTTCCACATAGTTATTCCAGGTTAAGCGTTGGTCTAAACAGAGACAACAAACGACATATCAGCAGTTATATTGCCGTTTTGTTTCCATGCTTTAAATCGCCTACACAAGTCTCACACATCACAGCCATTGCTCATTTGATGAAACCGAGACCAAAGCAGCATCAAGAAAAAATTAAATGACAAATTATTTAATGGTCGGCGGTAAATATAAAGGGGTCAACCATGTTTAATGCATCATTTGAAGTAGGAAAACGTGAAAGCAAAACCTTGGTGTCTATAGTCCTTATTAAATTTCTTCTTTTAACACACAGTGTACTAGTAATGCTTGTTATACCCTTGTCACATGGCATAGTTCATATTTCAAACGTAAGTGCACATTTTCAACGCTAGGACAGCCATGACAAAAACGCCTTTTTTTGACTACAACCCATTTTTTGTGTGCGTCTGGTTACATGAAAATTCCAAAATGGTGCCAACTTATACCATTGATGAAATGAAGCAGCCACGCAACAAGCAACATGCCAGGAGGCCTACAGGCAAACTGACAGAGAGACAGACGCTCCACCTATGTACCTTTGTCTTCATTGCTAAAAAAAAGTTGTCACCAAGTATACAGTCCAATCTGTACATATTGAACTCGAAGGCGATCCCAAAATAACACACTTCCCATTGAACCCACAGCTAGCCACTGCCTATCGAAAGATACTATAAGAATGTAAAAAAAAAACATACCGTAAATAAAATAATCTCATTACTGTTCAGATACAGTTGGTTTTCGCAACACTTTCGGCAGTGAAGCATGCCAGGTGAGGACAGCGGATAGGCTTCTTAGGTTGGCATCACCGCATGACAACGATGTGGCATGGAAAGCGTGTAGAAGTGAAAGAAGGCCATCCTCCCGCACATCGCATGTTCACCTTGTCATGTGGTTTCACAGTGCTAGCGCTGCTGGCAGATGTCCAAGGCCACACACGTGACCTACCTCTGCTTGCGAAAATTGTTTGAAGAGTGCCGTTAGGAAAAGCGCTACTTGCAGGTATGTGGTGCGTTGTTTGGTAAATGAAAACTGCAGTTCTATACTTATGCACGGGATCTTCAAGCGGTGTTCAGATTCGTTTGATATAAACAAATAACCAGGCCTGAATGCAGTGCCACGTAACATCTAAATCATCAACATTCCAACCATGTCCAGTGGAGGACAAAGGCCTCTCCCATAACCCTCTGTTTAAACCCATCCTATGACAGCTGCGGCCAGCTTATCCTCCACAAACTTCCCACTATCATCCAATCACCTGACTCCTGACGCCCGCTGCTGTGCTTGCCTTCCAAGCAAGTGCACATGTCATCATCATCATCAGCCTGACTACACCCACTGCAGGGCAAAGGCCTCACCCATGTCTCTCTAACTAACCCTGTCCTTTGCCAGCTGCGCCCACCATATTCCCGCAGATTTCTTAATCCCATCCACCCACTTAAGCTTCTGCCGCCCCCTGCTACGCTTGCCTTCTCTTGGAACCCACTCCGTTACCCTTAAGGACCAGTGGTTATCTTGCCTTCGCATTACAGGCCCTGCCGAAGCCCATTTCCTCCTTCTGATTTCGACTAAGATGTCACTGCCCTACGTTTGTTCCCTCCCCCACTCTGCTCTCATAGTGTCTTTTAATGTTACACCTAAGAGATGGGAAGAGAGCAAGGTGGGTCGGGGAACACGTACCACCACAAAAAAGTCTTAACGTTCCTGAAACAGACTAACATGCAACCACACTGACAAAACCATTGGCACGCTCTCAAGAATACCTCTAGACAGTTTCCTCTCTTCCCTAAAATGTTTTCGTCAGCTAGTTAGTTTGGAAGCATCACAATCCATAGAGCGCAATAGAAGACTAGCAGTGAAGGATGAAGAACATGAGACACTGTTTCATCTTATGTTGTGTGTTCTTCACTGTTCATCTCCTGTGGTGCCTTATGCTTCCTGATGCTTCCTTCCTTCTTTGCTTGAGGGGATGCTTGCAGCACGACAAAAAAACAGACAAGGGCAGAAGATGAACAGGACAAGGGCTTGTCCTGTTCATCTTCTGTCCCTTGTCTGTTTTTTTGTCGTGCTGCAAGCTTCCCCTCAAGCAAAATGAACCAATTCGCCCAGAAAAAAGTTTTATTTAACTTCCTTCTTTGTTTTGGCCTACTTGGCAATTATGACTCTAGGCCCTTCCCACTCTGCCCATCAAAGCTTGTTGGTTCCCTCAAAGAGAGCTGTTAGACACTAGGGTCTGTACAGGTTTTTATAAAATAAAATTAATAAAATTAAAGAACGAGGGCTATCAACATATCTGCTGGCAGTGACCTGTCCATCTCATCCTCACTGTCAGTCTCTGAGACTGCCTCAGCCAGTGCTTAAAATCGGAAGGGTCTGGGGGGGATCTCAGACCCATCCATCAGTTTTGAAAAGGGATCAGCGACCCCCTCATGCTAGAATGTAGGGACTGCATGAATTCGAAGCAGGCAACTATTTTTTATTCTTCTTGATCCCTTTTCTTCTTCTCTATAGTTTCAAGAATTTCACTTTTATTTCCAACAAGAATCATTAACATGTTTTCTAAAACCTGTGAAGAAAAATAAAAAATTGGCAGCACTACACAAAGGCTGGAAGCAAAAGGGAAACCTGTGCCCTCAAACCATGAGTTAGTCCAGAGCTGGCCACTCAGTTCCAAGGCTAAATAATGATGAGCACACTGGATGAGTGTGGGGACCAGGACTGTCATAAATTGGCCAAACAATGGTCTTTAAAAATAATTTTTCCCCTTTGTATAAATGATGTGTAAAACAGGCTGCTTCTCTAATTCCCTTTCCATCTATGCTCGAATCTAGCATAAGGGATCCCCCTACGATGGAACCAGGCTTTTAAGCACTGGCCTCGGCTGCCCACCTGCTGAGTGCAGGAAGCATTTTATAGGCCGGATTTATTTATTTATTTATTTACCCACAGTGCCACAGTGGCATTACAGTGGGGCAGTGGGGGGGGGGGGGGGGGTAGGTTGTACAAGGCAAAAAAAATTAATACAAGGGCAGTCACAATGACAATGCAAACACTTCATTGTCAGTAATATTAACAAGAAATGAAGACAAAGCATTTCATTCTCGAACAGTGTGAGGAAAAAACGACATCTTGAACAAATCGGTACTTGACCTGAATTCGCGCACTTTATGGCTATGATCAGCCTCGGATGTGTAGTGTGGATGAAAAATGTACTTCTCCCTAGGAATAGCAATCCTGTTGCAATATATATTATGAAAAAATTTAAGCCTTAGCTTTCTTCTTCTTATTCAAGGGGTTCCCATTCTAATTCCTGTTTCATGCCAGACACACTAATGTGCAGTAAATAATTCCCAGAAACATAGCAGGCCGCTAAGTTCTGGACTCTAATTTTTGTCTGTCGGTCTTTGCCAGCGGGTCCCATACAGTACCAGCAAATTCCAGCGTGGACCTAATATACGTTTTAAATAGTAAATCCTTTGAGACTTGCGGACACATTCTCGTGTTGCAGCGCAAAAAACCCAAAATTTTGCAAGCTTTCCCAGCAACATAATCAACATGTCGATGCCAACATAGTTTCGAGGTGATGTACACACCTAAATACTTATATTCGAGAACAGTTTCCAATAAGTGGCCGTTTATGTTAAAGACGTAATTAGGTACATTCTTCTTCTTCGTGAAACGCACGTGCACTGTTTTTTGCAAATTTATATTCATGTGCCACTGTTCGGACCACCGGTGCAATGTATTCAGGTCTTCCTGCAAAGCAAGTTAATCCAGGGAATTTTTCACTTCTCTGTAGACTACACAGTCATCAGCGAAGAGTCACATGTAGGAAGTAATATTCTCCGATATGTCATTAATGAACACAAGAAAAAGCAAAGGTCCCGAAACTGACCCTTGTGGGATGCCTGACGGAAGTTACATTTGATTTGGCTCCATTTATTGTGACATACTGACACCTTAAACTTAAAATATTCCCAAATCCATTCAACAACCTTCTCATTCACATTTAAACAACGCAACTTGTGGACTAAGAGACCATGATCTACTACGTCAAAAGCCTTTTTAAAATCAATGGATACGCAGTCAATGATGCTACAACGATCCAAAGCTTCGCATACCTCACGAACAAACTCGGTTAGTTGTGTAAGACAGGATGTTTCCTGCCGAAAGCCAACCTGATTTGGATTTAATAAGGGATTGAGGTGATTCATTATGAGATAATTCATTATTTTGCAGTGGTGAAGAGGAGTCGGCCATGAGATGATTCATTATGAGATAATTCATTATTTTGCAGTGGTGAAGAGGAGCCGGCCATGATAATTGCCATGTTCACACAGCATCACTCGGGACTCTCTAGTCAACTGAAAATGACAAGTTTAAAATAGTCCCACTATGTCAAGCAGTGTTTGTTACTGGTGGCCAACAGATGATGCTAGCTTCTGACGTGCAATAAAGCTGGGCACGGATGCAACTCATGAACTCAGTCACAAATGCCCCTCAAAAGAGGCCCTGCAGCCAACACTGTCAACAGATTCCCATGACATTGGGGTTAATCCCTTTCCATCTGTTAGCTTGACATCGCAGGAGGCTGACAGGTGCAAGGGGATTAAGCAAAGATTAACCACTTAACCGGATTAACTACGATGTCATGACAATCGGTCAACGCTACCGGCTGGAGCGACTCCTTTGAGCGGCATTTGCGACTGCGTGCTAGAGTTGTATCTGACTGCAGTGCTGTGAGGGGGTATAGTGTTCAACCATTGCTCATAAAAAGTGTTGACTGTTGAACGGACTCACAATTCAGCTTTAAGGACCCAGTTTTTTTAGGTGCACCAGGAAAGTGTTAAGGCAGTCATTTCTGCAGTGGTTTTGTTATGCATATTTTGTTTTATTTCTTTGTTCACAAATGCTGCTATCCCGTGACATTAGGACACTGCAAGAGTGATTAGAAAATTTTTTGCATAAAACAGAACAACATTAAGAAAGTACACAATCAGGTAATTTTCGCGAAAACTGATTGATAAGTACAAGGATTTTTTGGTTACATAGCACGCAACATCACTGACATGTCCAGACAAAAGCTCAGTTCATGTTAGTGATTGTAACAATAAACATGAATAATACTATTCCCAAGGTTGGGTAGTTTCCTGATCAGACATAAGGACAGTTTGGCAGATTGAATTGCATTGGGTAAATCTGCAGATCTTAATGGCGCAGTCATAACTTACAAATGCCAAGAATATGCCACAGCAATAGGATGGCATTGATTGTTCACAAACCTTGATGACTAAGCATGAGGCATTTATTCAGAGCTGGGAACACCCATGCTTCATGCACATGCTGAAACAATTTAGCCGAGTCACATTCCACGCTTGCAATGGTCTTTTGGACTCTGAGTGTCCCAGACCTTGACAACAACTTCAAATGCAATCAAAAGCTTCAGCACTCACTGTCTATGCTTCAGCAATGTTGGTCCCATTTATTTTAGCTTTGATAGCTTTAGTCAAACTATAGAAGAACGTAGCTCTGCTAAAAGTACAACAAACAATGACAAATGCACAGCTCTGTTACACTTAGAAAGGTTTACACAAATAAATACACCGCTTGAAAAATCATAGGTTCCAACGCAATATTGCATGACCGAGCTGTCATCATATTTCTGGGAGATACACAGAGTCGGCTTTCGAATGGCGTTTCGAAACAAGGACCGTATTTGAAATTCCCGCACCGAACACACGCCATGTAAACAGGGGGACCACCGAACACATTCGGCGCGGCTTCCCCCCAACCTATTACAAAAAAAAAAAAAAAAGATAGGCGCCGACGAGGAGCACAACGCGACGACGGCTCCTGCCCGCATTCCCACGTTCTGACAACTGCAAGTTTCTGGCCACACTGCGACAGTCCCATTGGCTGCGCGACCGCTGACGTCAGTCGGCCCCAGTGACGCCAAGGGCGTGCCGACCAACGAGTGGCGAACAAGACTGCATCTGCGACGAAGACCTCATCACGATAACGTGACTGCCCAGATCGAACAGCGACCACAACAGTGGGGGCCACAAAATGCAATAAACGTCGACCTCCATCGGGACGAACGCAGGCCGCCGTGGCCGGTCCCGCGACGATGAGACGAGGCCCCGAGGAGGCAATTTCAAAAGCGCGAGATGCCGCGCAGAGAAGCGAGCTATCGGCCCGACCATTGTCTCGGTCCCTCCGTGGGCACAGCGGGGCCTCACCTCATCTTGGCGATCCGCGCGACGGTCCTCTTGATCTGCGAAGATCGGCTGGACCAGAACTTGCGCCAGGAAGAGCGCGACTTGACAGCCGGTCCCTTGGCGTTGAGTTTGTTGGCCGCCTCTTCCCAGAGCCGTTCGCGCTCCCACGGCTCGACTTCCCTGCTCTTCTCTTTGGAGGTACTCGCCAGATACGGGTGCTGGTTCAGAAACTCCAGCAGAATTTCCATCTGCCGCGGAGACACGCGTGGCCCCAGTTTGCGCGTGCCTATTTCGGGCACCGAAGGTGGCGCGGCCGGAGACGAGCCATTCTCCGCCGCCATATCGTTTTCTAATTGGCAGCCGCCGGCTTTGGTATGGATGGTGGATACGTGCTGCGGATTAAGGTGATGCAAGTGAAAAAATAACTCAAAAAATAAAGTCGTAAACAAATTTTTTCTTGAAGCATTATTGCACGTTCTTACTATTTAGTCATGTTTTATGGTTACTTTGTTACACGTTCTGGCGTTACAGGCAGCTTCTGCTTCTATTGCAGCAAGCCGCAAACAAGCCAAGTTGATCCATAAAACTAGCTTCTGTTTGTATCGCTTGTATCCATGCAAATCTTTGATTAGGTGTTCCGTGCATCAGCTAGCAGAGTCCACGCTTAAGCTTGAGCTTTGCTCTTAGCGTGTTACCGTGTTGGATCCGGTCGCAGGTTCGGTAGCTTGTACGCCGCTACACCTGTGCAGTCGTCTGGGCAGTTCGCATGGTGAGTGTCACGCTCTCCGAGCTGTCGTTTCCCCCGACACGAAACTTGGGGCCATGTTTTGATGCGTTGACAAGTGTGGTTTGGTGTCGCCGCGTCACTTATCGCCGGCGGCACAACCGGGAAGTTTTGGGACCGCCGCAACTGCGGCCGCTAGCTGCATGGTAGCGCCCGCTGTCGTTTCGACGCGCTGCTGCTGGTTCGCGAATTGTGCTACCAGAAAGCGGTCGGTGACGCGCTGACAACACAGCTTTCTTTTCAATCTTGCACCCATCTGCGTGATATGCCGGTTTCGTGATACGCTTGATACCTTGCCTTTCGCTGTATCTAGTTTTTCTTCCGCAGCGTCCGGAAAGGGATAAACGGATGTGTGAGGTGTGTGGAAGTGCTTCCGCCCGGAGGCTTGATAGCATTGAGCGAGCAAGGAAAAAGAGGCCAGAGACGGGGTTGACTCAGCCGCCTTGAGCGCCGCCGAGTGTGTTAACTTCCATAAGCCTGGCCTTCTCGTCCCTCGGCAGTCCTCGAAGTCTCCCCGACTTTTTCGGAGCCCGTCGCCGGGGCCCAGAATTGGCACATTTTGAAGCGAAACTGTCACGAGGGCTGGTTACATCAGGCAATGACGCCTTTTGGTCTCGGCACCAATTGTTTCTGTTGGGGGGGGGGAAAAATGGCCCTAACGCCGATTACATTTCTCCGTTGGATGTTGGTTGTGGGGTATTTATTTAGTTATTCAGCGGGGGTGGGGTGGGGGGGGGGGGGGGGGGGTAGCAATACATAATCCTTAAATATGCTTATTACATAAAAAGAAGGCGATAACGATGCGGTAATAGACAACATATGCAGCAATACAAAAAAAGTACAGCACAACCAACAACAAAACAAAAAAATTCAAAATAAAATTAGAAAAGGTGAAAGGCATTAAGCATGAGTGCCTGAGCACTAGAGCTCCTGAAATTTAGATACGTTTATTCGGTTATGTACATTCGGTTTTAATGGATGATAGCAGGTTATTCCAGTCAACTATTGTGCATGGAATAAATGACTTAGAGTACAGGGATGTGCGGCATGTTATACGGTTTATTTTGAAGGGGTGATGGTGGCGTGGAAAGAAGAATTGGGGAAATTGGAAGAAGTTGGCTTGAAGTGACGGGTGGTAATGCAGTTTATGGAAAAGTACGAGACTGTCCACTTCTGTGTCGTCCGTGTCCTTTTTGCGCTATGTTTTCTAAGAACTGTTACCAACTAGCCCAAACCAAGCTACTGAGACTCTTAAGCTCGCAGTGATGTGATTAAGAGTTCGGCACACTTTTTTGATGCTGTGTCAGTGGTGAAACGTAATTTGAGAAAATGAAACAAGCGGCACTGCTCCGGAAGGATTCATTGTTGCTAACGATGTATGCGGGGTCCGGATCCCAGATGGCTGTTGCATACTCCACTTTCGGATGAATTAATGTGATGTAAGCAAGTTACTATAGCTGTGCAGGGCCTTGTTTGAGATTTCGTTTTGAAAGACCAAGTGAATGGCTAGCCAAAGCTAGAGTAAGGTTAATATGGGGATTCCATGATAGGTCAGATGAAAGGTGAACTCAAAGTCATTTATACTTACTTGTAGACTCAATAATGCTTCCATTCAGATGATAAGTGGTAGGAATCAAGGAAGACTAGTTGATGAAAGTCATAACTTTAGTTTTGGTGATGCTAAGTCTCGTAACCCAGGATGAGCACCATGCATTTACTGTGTTGAGGTCAGTTTGTAAGGAAAGGCGGTCAGTGTCGCAAGAAATGTTACAATCTATCACGCAGTCATCTGCAAATAGTCGAACTTAGGATGACGAAGTGTAAACCATTAATATAAATTAAAAATAGCAAAGGACCCATTACACTGCCCTGAGGTTTGCCAGAAGTCATGTTGACTAAACTGGAATTAGAATTATTAATGCATTTAAACTGGACTTTGGATGAAAGAAAACATTTAATCCATGGGATTTTATTAGGATGAATGTTTAAATGTTTTAGTTTGAGTAGAAGCCTGTGATGAGGAACACGGTGAAACTGGTGCACTTGCTGGTTAGTCCAGCAAGTGCCCCTGCTGGACAAGCCACCTCCATCCAAACAGTGAGATGGGATGCACATTTGAGGCACTCATGAGACAGGCAGGTGCACTTTCGACTGAATTTTATTCGAGGATAAAAGCTAGGTGGGGAAAGGTCTTAGTAGGTGCATAACATGAACACCATAGGTAGGAGACAGTGTTGTCGGTAAGGCATTACAAGTAACGGCGTTACCGGTGATGCGTTACTTTTTTCGGTAACTTAGTAACGTACTCATTACCAATTCGGAACTGTAACGGGTAACGTACTTATGCTAACATTTTTCGGTAACGTTAGGTGTCGCCTTACTAGTTACTTTTTGTTCCAGTTGTGATCCACTCTGCCCCCTTTTTAAAAAAAAAAAAGCGCAGAGTACCTAAAGTGATGTAAAGAAACAAAATGTACAGGTGCTCCCGACAACCCTTGTTGGGGTTCGCATGCATGCCAGAAAACAGCTGCCCTTGGCAACGCACCGAACTAATAAAAAAAGAGAATAGCCATAAAGCACGAAACACCTGCCCGAACACGCATTCACACACCTGCCTTCACCTACCTCCCCTTCCCGAACCACTCACACACACAACTCTCTACAGAGTGGAAGCATGCCGAGCATTTTGGAACATGACATTTTTCAGAATTACTCTAAATTTGTTGAGAGTTCAGCGATGTTTTCTTTGTGAAGTTAGAATTGATGATGGAGTGTCATTTTGTGTTTAATGCCACATTCAGAAGATGGCTTCATCATGTGCCACACAGTTAGAATCCAACACATGTAACTCTACAGGCAACTTTATGCCACTATAACATTGCTAAGCTACTGCACTTTGTGCACAGTATTCTCGTTAAATCAGGATATCGTGTAAAATTGTTGTTTGGGCTAGATGCTATATGTGAAATGTGAGCTATTTAAAAAATTTTTATCGTAAGATCTTAAGGTGGCGAAAGCTTAACATTTACGGCCATGAAGTAACGGCAAAGTAACGTGCGGTACTTTTTTCGGTAACGGTAACGATAACGTGTTACCTTTTTTATGTAGGTAACGTAGAGCGGTAACGCGTTCCTTTTTTTTTTACGTAATGAGTAACGTATTTTGTTACTTTTTTTTGGTAACGCCTACAACACTGGTTGGAGAACACATTGTACTCTTACAGACAAAAAAGTAAGGTTTCAGAAGTTTCGACCCTCCATGCACGCAATATCTTGAACATGTCAGTCTGTCAGTGCAATATTAAGATGAATTTTCTTGAACCCATACTTGTATGATTTCTTTAATGTTCCTATTCTTTCCTATCAGGTCTGTTTACTCTGCATGTTTTGCTCTGACATCCTTCCATGATGCCTGTGCAACCTTTGTATGTGTGTTTATATGCACCTTGAATGAAATCCATTTGAAAATTTGCACTGTCCTGTCTGTCTTTTCTCAAATGTGCATGCCATCTCACTGGTTCTGACATGGGCCCAATAGTGCATCCTGCTGAAGCAATTTCTGTTTGTGTGAAATTGAGATCCTACAGGACAGAACATTTTGATCGGTGAAGGATACATTGGCATGTGGGAGCAACGGTTACTGTCTGTCTAGTGCACTTATTAGTTGTCAAATCAGAAGACCTGCCCAGCTAGAAGCAAGCATCAATCACAGACAAAGAACACATACTAATTGTGTGTTGGTGCTGCCTGCTTTAATGGGGCACTGAGGACAGTGCCGTTCCAATTTTTATTCTTGTTGAAACTTGATTCTGTGGTTCTTTCTGGCTATGTTGATGTTTGTCTGGCTGCAAAAGATGCATTTTTTTTTTTTTTTGCTAATAAGATTGGTCAAGAAGCTGCCTGCTGTTCTGTAATCTTAGATGGACATTGAGAACAAATTAGGTTAGCCATGAGCAACACAATACTGCGTTGTAACAGCAGAGCCTACTCTCAATGAGAGCGAAGCATCTGTAAGCTACAAAAACCCAAAAAATAAATACTGGTGTCACTAACACCAGCCGATTTTGTAAGCACACTACAGTGCGTCAAGAGTTCTCACACAAATCTTTGAGGCTAGGCTACACCGCCACTCATTTCCTGACAGTGACTACGGAGTCCCTTTTTAATCTTGATACACGCAGAGTTTCGCGCCAGTGGGGGGGGAAAAATGTGCCATTCTCAATGACACATTTTAACGGTCATGGCAGCTGCGACCAGCAGTAGCAAAGACCATTGAAGGGAAGACAAATCGAAGTTGACCTGTATCCATGGGTTACCGCATTATAATGGCATAAGAGGCTAGTGCAGTGAACACAGAGCTCCAGAAGATACCAGAGAATAAAAAAAATCAGGGACACTTAAGCTTTGCCTTAAAGGTGTACAGATGCAAGTTTTAGTGTGTTCTTTTTTTTTGTCATGAAAGAGGCTTATAGGAATAGTAAATATGAAAATGAACTCAGAACACCAGTGCACAGTGTTAATAGTTGCTTAGAAGCAATTATGTTTTTCTATTGCAGTTTTTCATGTCAGTATCTGCCATGCGTGCTGTCTGCTGCTGGGTGCTGCCACTTGAAAGAGAAAATAAAAAAAATTTATTATATTATTATTGTGTACCGCCAGCTTCACTCTTAGTCGCCACCAGCACTGACGAGCACCTTGACGTCACAGTCGGCCAGTAAACCCGGACGACCACATTCCTGATGACGTCACCAACAGTCACTGGTTGTTCTTGAGAATAGCTACTGGGTTCGGTGACTTCACAGTAATTGGGCCAAGTGCACCTTGACGTCACTCGTGGAGGAAATGCCGAGGAGATGCCTGGACAACATTCAAAATAAGATGAAATTATGTTCCACTCGCCGCCTGTGACTGAAACTTGCGAGATGTCATCTTCTTACGCCCATTAAACAAATCATATTGCTTGTTTGCGTTTGTATCTGTGTTAAGGGTACGATGAAATAGCGTTAACAGGTCCGTTCAGTGGCCTTGGGTCCTATTTTCATATTACTCTGCAGACACGGACTCTGTGCTTTTTTATTTTTCTTTACTTTTTATACTTTGCTAACTATGCACAAGAGGTGGTCACATAAAGCCCCTAAACCATCGCACTGAACGAATGTTCCTTAGTGGTCAATGGAAGGCGCACTCAGTTAATCGCCCAAGGGGTAGTGGTTCAAGTTCCGGCTTGATCATTTTTCTTTTCAGTGCAGTTGCTTTTTTTCTTTAGAGGCACTACATAATGGTGGTCAAATGACGTCATGACTCTGTAGACCAACAAGGAATTGTGTATCGACGTCATCACTGTTGTACTGTGTGATCGTTGTGGGGTGCTTGAATTGCGAGAGATTAGGTGGTTGTGATACCACGTCCAGCCGCCGCGGTGGCTGAGTGCTTATGGTGGTCGGCTGCTGGCCCGAAAGACGTGGGTTCGATCCCGGCCGCGGCGGTCGAATTTCGATGGAGGCGAAATTCTAGAGGCCCGTGTGCTGTGCGATGTCAGTGCACGTTAAAGAACCCCAGGTGGTCGAAATTTCCGGAGCCCTTCACTACGGCGTCTCTCATAGCCTGAGTCGCTTTGGGATGTTAAACCCCTATAAACCTAAACCTGTGATGCCATGACCCTCTTGACCAGTCCCGATTTTCTCGACAGGCCATCGCAGCTACAGCGGTTCCTCCGCTACATGGGACCCTTAATGCTGTCCTCTTAATACCTGTATTCCCACCACCGGCCGTTCTCACAAACAGGCAGTGGTGACATGGAGGCAGTTTTTTGTGCGTGGATCCCTGAGACTACATTGGCACTTTTGTTACCCTTTTGGAAATCACAAAGTCCCTTTTGGGTCGACGTCACAAATTTGGTGGGAGAAAAAAAAATGACATTTTTAAATCAAGTTAATCTGCTACAAACGCGTCTTTCGCTGCCCAACAAACACAGCCAGAAAGAGCTACACAGTCGACTTTTACTGAGAACAAAGATTGGATCGAGTTGTGCTCAGTGTCCTTTTATTAGAAAAAAATTAGTTTGCTTAGGGAATACAATGAGCGAGTATTTTCACATCCCTGAAAGGTGCCAAGCATGCTGTTAGTCATGCAATGCCTGGTGCATTACAAGCAGATACGCCTGTATTGGCGTAAAAGTGGAGTAATCTGTTGTCTCTTTCGTGAAAGGGAGTGCAGCTTACTCTTTTTACTCCTTTCTGCTTAGAGCGTAGTAGTAAAAACGCAAATGAATTTCATTTGTGGTTGCAGTACAACATGATTTGCTTACATACTTGCAGAAATGCCCTTATCTAACATATTTACCAAAGCAAAGTGTCAGCTGTCACAGGGAGGCTGGAGGTGTGCTGGAAGATTGATGCAAAAGCTCATGCTAATGGCACACCAGTCTGAAATTTATTCTGTGGTCATACTGCTACATTGGCAGTTTTATAGCTGTTTTAATTTTGCTCGTAATTTATTGTGTGTGCCTGCTTAGTGACGTCCAGTTTTTTCATCCTCAGATGTTCAGAAGCGTAAAAATTAGCTATACAGTAATTATCTTTTTCTTCGTAAATCGCCCAGTTTTTATCTGTTTGCAATGAAGGGATCATTAGAGATGAAATCTAGAATTGATCGATCAGAGTGGCTGTTCAGGGTGTTGGTTCGTTGCAACGAAACTTGTAGTGCATGGACGACACATGCAAATACACGAAGTTGGTGCTTCAAGTTTCATACATCCTGGACATTCATAAATTTTATCTGACATTTTCAATGCCTTGGCTTAAGAGAGTTAGGCCAGGTATTTCATGGAAACAGCCCAGTGGCCGTCCTCATTTTGAACTGCACTTTCAGCCTACATGACATTTCAGGATGTCATCTCAAGGTGATTGTGCGGCTAGTTGGCGTTTAATGCTTTTAGACCACAGATGACTGTGCACAAATGAAGTTAAGGATGGACACAAACACAGATGCTCTTTTTTATGCCAGGTGTTTCAGCGAAGCTCGTCACCAATAATCGAGTGGCTGTAGGTCAAGAGGATGCACTCCCTCTCTTGACGAGTCTGTATTCCTGGCCAGAAAAAATAGAGAACTAACAAGAGAAGTTTTGGTAGCAGTGGTGATTGTGAATCACAAGGATTCCTGCATTAGCACTCTGTCCCTCGCACTGACCGATAAAGAATTCAGTTATCTTTGAAGACCACCGGTTTTAACCTTTTACCTTACTTCCAGTGGTGTTCCTTTACACCCCCTGTTTTATGTTGTTTGTATAATTTTCACTTTTTGATGTTTTTTTTTATCCTATTGACGTGACTACTTCTGTTTGCCCGCCATTGCACAGCATACCTTCCCCTCTGTTATTTCTGTGTGTTTTGACAAACACACTGCAATGAATCGCAAGCATCAGTGCCTACGACTGACTACATGTGCCGCGTGACCTGCTCTGTCCGGCCCCTGCTGTGATGCTTGCTGCTGCTCACTGTTCCAGCCCACTTTGAAAGGAGCTTGTCGCATGGGACGTGTCGGTTGCAATTTTTGGACCTTGCTTTTTTTTCACTGCATGGCATTTGGACTGGCAGTGGGCCCAAAAAGCAGCAAAACCCCTTCTGAAGTTCAGCTCTCAGCACTAGAGAGTTCTGGAAGATGGTTTGTAATAACGTGCCTGAAAGCAACACTCGGAGAAGGTTTCTCGCCTACAGAATACTGTATTCATCTCGCAATTCTTTTGCTGCACTATGAAAGGTACAGCTCTCTCGTTCATTCAGGTCCAAGGAAGACAACAAAAGTCCTTCGAATATTTAAAGGGGCACTGAGGAGAAATTGAAGTTGGCTTGTCTCAATAGAGTACCAGCTCCCAAACATAAAACACCACTATTTCTGAAAAAAAGCTCTTGTAAGGTAGAAAAGAGCAAGAACTAAAATACAGGTATCACTGGCACAGGACAATCTCGCAAGTACATCCATGATAAGGAAATAAGAAAAAGATTCCACTGACAAACGTGCATGAAGGTTACGTGTTTGATCGATATTGAAGCATATAATTTTTGTTTTGAAACAACTAGTCCATTTTTATCACATGAACAAGACTGAAAGAAGACAACCTGAATGTTGGAAGTCAAAGAAAACCTGCAATTAGCGGTGCAACAGGCAGCCAGCTAAGTTCTGATATGTTATGCTATACGTTATGTGGGCCCACATGGTTTTGTTATGCACCTCGATTTATAAGTGCGGAGCAGCAGAGGACCTCCAAGTGGCTCTCAAAATTGTCCTCAAATGAATTTCGTGCAACGGCACACAGCTGCGAGAAGGAAAAAGAGCTGTGTATAGCCAGTGTTCAACGCATCTCCACGTTAGCAAACGCACCGCTCGCCATGTTCACATCGTCAACGTACCAAGCCTTGCGAGGACTTTATTACGGAATTTAAATACGCTCACAGGTGCCAGTTGCTACACATCAGTCACGACGTTGGCTCGGCGGTGACAGCGACACTCCCGAGTCCTCGGCGCTGGGAAGTTCTTGCTAGACCCGGCGCCTCGGCGCCTCAGCGGGAACCAGCAGCGATTCTTTCCTGTCTTTGCTGGAATTCTACCTTGCGTCCACAGCTATCTTTTCAGAAGGACATTTCTATATTCAAAAAAGAGGCATTTGTATAGGTTCCTCTGTTGCGCCTGTGTTATGTGACCTATTTTTATCCGCGATTGACAAACGCATTCAAGCTAATCTTTCTGACCTTCCTGTTTTAAAAGTGTTCAGATACGTTGATGATTTCCTTATTATTTTTAGAAAATGTCATGGAAGAAAATGCGATGTTGACAAGGAAGTGTTGAGAATTTTTTCGGAGCACGGTGCCGGGTTAAATTTTACGTGGGAATCGCCTACAGATGGCCGCATTCAGTTCTTAGATATTGAATTAGATTTCACCAACCTTAATATCTGCTGGATGTACCATCCACGAACCAAAAAACGTCTGTTACGCTTTGACAGCGCGCACTCTAAAGTTGTTAAGCGGGGTATCGTGTCTTCATGTCTCCACGGAGCAGCTACAAAATCCTGCACGCACCGTATGGCCGCCAGCATCCATGAGCAATTCAGGCGCCTGCAGGAGGCTGGATTCCCCGTAGTCCTTCTACTGGCAGTGTGTGAAAGCCTTCTGCAAAAGCTGAAAGCCCCCAAGGTTTCTTGTAGTGAGCAGGGAAGTGAAGAGATAAAAGGCAAGACTCCTGTCCAGGTAATACCATATTATCATAGGTTTTCACATAATTTCAAGAAGCTGGCAGCGCGTTATAATGTACAAGTAGTTTTCTCTGCCCCATGTAAGCTTTCCAAGGTCTGCACTAAGAAAATGGTAAAACGAGATGACTGCACGACGAAACATCAAACAAAGTTTACGGAATGTAAGGCGAACGTTGTGTACAGAATTCCTATCAGTTGCGGGCGTCATTACATTAGGCAGACAGGAAGATGCTTCAATGACAGGGCCGACCATTGCAAAGCATGTGACACAGAGCAAAAGAGTGGATGCTATCCAAAAATAGATAAAACAGAATTCTTAACATCAGCTAAAGGAAAAACGGAGCGTGAAGTCATGGAGGCGTATTTTATAAGAAAAGCTGGGAAAAAGTGCGTCAGCGCACCTTCTATTCAATTACTGGACAGTGAAGTTGAATTCCTTGATGGCTATCTGTAGGTGTGAACCATGTGCCAAGAATATTTATGGTGTTGTGAACTGGAACGGTTCCGCTTTTCCTTTGGGTTTTCCTGCTGTTTCTATTCCTTGGCATTTTATTGACTTTTACTTCAGTTGTTATTTCCTTTCTCATATTTGCATCCCCCCCCCCTCGTTGTTTTAGCGTGGAGCCCTCTACACTCGTGTTTTATACTTCTGGTTTTATCCTTTTTTAGTTTAGGTCTTTCTGTATTTTTCATATACATATATTTCATTGTTTCCTAGTTTCAAACTTTTTCAATTTTTTTCATTTGATTATGTATAGTATCACAGCCCTTATCTGTTTTTGGCCTAAATTTCCCCATTGTCATTCTGTCTTTCTTCACCACTTGCTTGTCTCAGTGTGGAGCCTTGTACACTCCCCTCATCTTTTAGTCGATCTGTTTATCTCCCTTTTGCCGCGTTATCTGTTTGGTTCTTAACCTTGACAAGCTTGTAAAGCGCTTTTTGCAGTAAGTTTCAGTACACGATGTCTCTTTTCTTTCAGTGTTCCCCCAGCACCGTGCTTTCATTTTGTTATTTTATCGTAATTTTTTGCTTATTTTTCACACGCTGTAATCCTGATTGTGCTCTTCTTTGCGCATGCTCATCGCTTGATGGTGGTGATCGGCTCCTATATATTAGACGTGGTGGCTTTTCGAAATATAAAGTTGCAAGTTAGCGCCTGTCCTGTCCACTTCTGTGTCGTCCATGTCCTTTTTGCGCTATGTTTTCTAAGAACTGTTACCAACTAGCCCAAACCAAGCTACTGTTACCTCAAAAGCATCGCACGCTGTGTAGGGTTAAGGCCGCTAAATGCAGACTGCAGTTTTTTTGTGAGAACTTCGTTGACTGGAAGCAATCACGGAGTCCTCGTTTCTGTTTCTGCCGCTTTACGTTGCTTTTCTCCTTTTTTTCATCAGAGTCTCAAGTTTGAATCGTAGCGGCGGGAAAAAGTTTTTCAACTTCGAATCCAAATCTCTTAGCAATAAATGCCCCTTTCACTGCCAGACAAGCGGCAACAAAGCCGTGAAATCCTGAAATGTCTTATTTTATTAACAAAAAAATTTGATACCGTTGTCTTTACTGTCCCTTTAAGCTGGGTTGTGACCGTTTCTCAAACATACATTGCAGTAATTGAAAAGGTAGTCTAGAATGGTATTTTAAAAGTACAGCGAGAGTTTCACTTAGTCGATAAGTTAGCAGAGAAATTCCACACAAACACAGCACTGTGGAGTCCTGCTGCAAAGTGGTGTACCCCCTTCGAAAGCACGACGGCCATTAAGTCGGCCAAGCCTTCTGTGTGCAGCAGCTGGACACGGGTGCTCTTTCCTTCCCAGGGATAGAGCCACCAGTCGCAGGGTGATTGGAAGTGGAAGAACACGTTTTGCAGTGCATATCATTCCGATTGGCTCAGATTGTCGCAGCCTTCACACCGTTGCAAACAGCTTGTGAGATGGAGTATAGTTTTCTTAGCGCAGCTATTGCTTGGCGTTTGGGGCAGCCTTCACACCGTTGCAAACAGCTTGTGAGATGGAGTATAGTTTTCTTAGCGCAGCTATTGCTTGGCGTTTGGGGCAGCCTTCACACCGTTGCAAACAGCTTGTGAGATGGAGTATAGTTTTCTTAGCGCAGCTATTGCTTGGCGTTTGGGGCAGCCTTCACATCGTTGCAAACAGCTTGTGAGATGGAGTATAGTTTTCTTAGCGCAGCTATTGCTTGGCGTTTGGGGCAGCCTTCACACCGTTGCAAACAGCTTGTGAGATGTAGTATAGTTTTCTTAGCGCAGCTATTGCTTGGCGTTTGGGAAGTCTCCAATCAAAACGAAAAAGCATGCTAGCTACCGAGAAAAATCATCACCGTTTGGACGAAAGAATGGTTGTGATTCCTTTTTTGCATGCGGTGTCACATTGTCTTGATGAAGTGGCCTTGAACTTTGATGCACAGGTGGCGTTTACAGCTGAAAAATAAGATCGGCAAGGTGCGTGTGGCCATAAAGAAAAAGTTCGATAGGGAAAGGCGCATCATTCGAAAAACCTGCTTAGTGTCGCATGTACACTGAAGCACTGATTGTGCAGAGTTGGTGGTGCACAATGCTCCGCTTTGATGTGGGTGCAGTTATTATGGACAAATGGCAAGGTGCTTTAAAGGTACTGTGGGGACAGCACCATTCTTGTACTCAGAATCAGAATCATGTTTGTTTATATGTAAAAAATAATACAACATATTCATATAAAGCAAGAGGTCTCAAAATGAAAAACTGTAGTGAAGACACATACAGGCGCTTGTATGTGTCTGTCCTTTCCCTGGTCCTTCATTTTAGTTGCGCTGTTTTGTTCTTTCAAGATTAGGCAACAGTGGCATAACTGAAAAGTAATTAGGTGAAATGGAAATAAGATATTCTAAGATCAGCATTACCGTGCATTATACAAAATGTAGGAAACAAAAAAAGGGGGTGTAAGCACCCTGTGAGCAACTAAAAAAATTTATACTAGAGGATAAAGTAGAGCTGCTGAGCATTCCTTTAAATTCATTGGTCTGATGATTTGATATCCAGCAGGAGTGTATTTCAGAATGCAATAAATGAAAAACAAAGCCGCTGTTTACTTTAGTTGGTACAACTTGAGGCAAAATATAATTATTGTTCGAAGCAAATCTGACGACATTAGTATTTTCTGTGAGGTATCAAGGTGTCACAGAAGAGGGTTATTGATTTTTTTTAAATAAAAAAATATGAAGGTTAAATTTAACATTTCTGCATTGATAGAATGCCATGGGCTCATAATAATATTTGGTCATTTTGATAATATGAACTAAAAGATAGTATCCTTATATTTATTGGAAAGGTAATCAGATTTAAAAATAGAACTTTGTTTCCCACTGCCTGATTCAAACTTGTGGCGCCAAGATTAACCTGCCGCAGTGGCTCAGCGGTTAGGGCGCTTGTCTACTAAGCCAAAGTTCCCGGGTTCAATCCCGGCCGCGACGGGCCGCATATTGATGGCAGCGAAACACAAAAGCCGCCCATGTACTGTGGGATGTCAGTGCACATTAAAGATCCCCAGGTGGTCAAAATTAGTCCGGATACGGCACCTCTTTTTTCCTTTCTTCTTTCACTCCCACCTTTATCCCTTCCCTTACACCTCTTTTTTCCTTTCTTCTTTCACTCCCACCTTTATCCCTTCCCTTACAGCGTTCGGTTCGGGCGTGGACCGAGATAAGCGAGACAGTTGCTGCATCATTTCCTTTCGCCAAAGCAGATTTTAGTTTTGTTTTCAAGACTGAAAAAAAAACTGGAGGAGACACTTAAAGTCAGCCTTAATGGTATGACACAATAGCATTAATGTGTTAATGCCCATATACACAAAATTGGTCATTTTCGACTACATTCATAGATCCCTGGGAATCCTCATATCACTCCTGGTGCAGCAGTTAAGCGAAGCGCTACTGCCTTGCGATGGCAGCTGCTGCCACCAGTGGGGCTTGTGTGACCCCGGCTACTCTTTCTGAGCAACCTCTCGTGACCAATCATGAATTTGACCGCCACATGCCACGGTGGTCAGTTTGCTCACAATCCAATGGGCCGGTTGTGATGACGCCACAAGGTCACATTACCTAGTTGGCCCACCTAGGTTGCGACGCCTCAGACAGTCGCAGACAGCAATGCTGACACCAGACAATTTTTGCTGACATGGGGATACTAACACTCTCGCGTTGAAACTCCATGGTCACCATTGAAATGCGAATGGCTACGTAGCATGGCCTCAAGGATTTGTGTGAAAAAACTGTCTCAACGGCATCGCAGTTTGCTTGTGAAAACAGCTGATGGTGCAGACACTTGTATTTAAAGGTGCACTAAAGAGGATTCTGAGCTTGTCTTTTTACCGCATCAACTCGGTCTACACGCTCCAACCATTCTTAGAAACTGCAAAATTATTTTCTTGTTTGGCCGATTCCCCATTAAATCGAGTTAAACATCTCAGCTGCCTCTTTCTGTAGAAAAAATAGAGGAGAAATATCCCACCCTTTTTCTTTTAACTCACCTCCGAAAGTAGGTGGAGTCAACTAACGCATGGAGTGTCTTTCAGCCAGTCGCGTGGCGGCATGCCACTCTGCCATCGGCGGAGTGATACGTAAAGCTGAGTCGACGCGCATTTTTTATTTCCGTGGGCCTAATTTGCGGCTATGTTGTCTGCAACTGAAGCTTTTTATTAACTAAAACCTAAAGAACAAAATAAAAGCGAAAGCAGCTGGCTGAAAGGCACTCTGTGAGCTCTGTGAGTGCTCCTACTTTCGGAGGCGAGTTAAAAAAAAAAGGCGGAAGCAGGGACGTTTAATTCAATTTGGTAGGGAAATCGGCCGCACAGGACAATAATTCACTGTTTCTAAGATTGCTCGGAGTGATTAGATAAACTTCCTGCCGTAAAAAGATGAGCTCAGAATCGTCTTTAGTGCACCTTCAAGTTTTTGACCTCTTCTACTGTATAAAAGCTCTGGTTGGAACGGAAGTAGCCCCTCTGTGATCGGAACGTGGTAGTCAGTCGATATGGGTCAACCTCAGTGTGCCTCCAGATTCATTGAAGAGAACGCTGTTTACCAATGTCGTGCCTGACCTTTGGGAAGTGTTTGCTGTTGCCTGATGAAGCGTGGTGCTTAGTGCCGTAACCTAGCTGAAGCATCCCTTATCTCTCAGTATGAGCTGATCTGTGGCACAGACATCAGTGGCATTGCAAGCACATAGAATGACTCTCTCACATGCACACTTGGTATCTCCTGGCTCTGATACATGATATGGCGGATTCATTGATGTACAACCAAGTGCATTCTTTCACCCTTTTTTTTTCACTCTTTTTATCATCCTTGGCTATGGTGCATTCTGTAAAATACCGAGCATCCACCCATGTTCAGATAAGCACCCACCCCTTTTTCTTGAGATTTAGAATTTTTCTAAAAACTGAGGGGGCGCCCATGCGATTATCTCATGTCTGGGAGAAGTTCATAAAAACGGCAGACTCATCAAGCGGCCATTGTTCGGTATCTCTGCTTATCACGGAGGGAGCAGGGGAAGAGTGGTTCAGTGGATTCAGTGATGAAGATTAGCCGTCCGTTAATTGCCTGGTTTTTTCATCTCTGAATAAATTGTACGAATTCTTATTTTTTCTCCGGCATTTTCTGTGTTTATGTGGTGCCAAGCTACCCCTGCCCCGCTTGTGGCTGCTATCTTGAATTTAGCAATCGGTCATCATTCTATAGTTGTAACAAGTAAGGGCCTACTCCAAGTGCCCATTCGGGATCATCTTCAAACTATAGGTGGGCACTTGTTTAGTATTTTACAGTATATACATATACAGATGTACATGCCTTTTGCAGTAAAAAATTTGACTGTAGCAGTGTGTGTGTCCTCTTCTACCCCTTTTAAGCTCACAGCATTGAAGGGGGGTTTAAATGTTATGACAACAGACAGTGTTATGTGAATGAAGCATGCTGTCGAGGTAGGCTAACTGACGTTGTTGCTCTTCGCGCTTGCATCCCATTTAAAGAGCATTCTGCTGAGTTGGGCCTAGAGTATATTCGCAAGAGCATGCCACAAAATGCCATCAGTTGCTCGTTTTGCTGGATCAGCCGTGTGTTGCATGTCTCATTGCGTGCTCATGTAGATGCAGTTCGGTGTGTATGGGCATGGTCTTGTCATCCGTCCAACAAATGCTGGGAGATAAGAATTAAATGTTGCAAGTACTGGGGACCCTGTGGATATCGTCGGGGACTCTGAGGGGCAAGTGGATCTCTAATTTGGAGCTGTTGATTTCAAATTTCTGTTCAACTTTTGTCTGCATTGAACAAAATACCATCCAAGTCAACATCAGCAGTGTTAGACCATTAACAACGAGCAAATGGAGCTTCTACTTTCCGAAAATTGCTTGGGGGTGGTACAACATAGTTAATTGGTGTGTTCTTTAATGGAAGCGGGCATGATAGACGCATGAATTTTCTTAGTGCAGTCATTTTGTGTATGCCTTAGTCATATTGTGCTGCTTGTACGTTGCCAGTAGCAGTACAATACAACTTTGGAGTACTGTAGAGTATTTTGCTTGCCCAGAGACAATTATTCAAATGCGGCGATCAGGTGTGGCTGTGGCCAGGTTTCTTCTGTGGAGCATGACGGTGTTCAGTTCCTAGCTGACTGAAAACTCTGGGCGGATGTAGCATATCGTTTACATCAAGACAGCCGTGTCGGTCTTCCGGCTTGTTATTAAAAAGCACTCGGCTGCTGGTTGAGGTTGTGTTCGCTTGGGGACATTTTTTTACTGCCTGCCCGGGGGGAACATGGGGGAAGAAATGATCGATTCCACTCATGCAGTAGAGCCTGTGTTGTGTCTTCCCTTGTATTTGTCTGAGTTTAGAGTGAAGGTATGTCTGATGTCAGTGAGGGTTCTTTTTTCCATCAGGCCTTTTAGAGCCAAAAGCATGAAATCAAATTGAGGACAGTGCAGTGAGCTATGGAAAGGTAATTTGAAAGGGGAGCTGGAGCACTCTGATCTGCAGGGCTTGCAACAGGCACCATGAAAGCTTTATCCTGTTTGTCTTGCATGTTTTCTGTTTTTTGTCTCCACACCCAGACGCAGGGTTTCCTTGGCCAGGCGTGATTGGCAGCCGGCCGACCAATGGGAGACAGCCACTGCCCTGAAGGGGGCGGGTTGCCGGTGTCCCTGGGCGGAGGGTCACGGGGTGGACGCCCCTCCAGCCCCGCCGAAGAACGGCTCCTGGGTGGTGGCCGGGTGGGTAGTGATGGTGCCGGCTCAAACGGTGCCAGTGGGGAGTCCTCCTACGGGGAGCTGAACCACGTGGGCTGGCTGGCTGAGCACATTGGGCGCCTCTGCCTGCAGCCAGAGTACAGCGACGTCACGCTGGTCGTCGAGGACGTTCGCCTGCCGGCGCACCGGCTCGTGTTGGCCTCCTGCAGCAGCTACTTCCGGTGAGGCGCCACACTTCAACAACAACAAGTCCATTGGAAAAAAAAATGGTCTGTCTCCTGAAGGGGTAGAGATTTGTGTGTCCTTCCTTTATAATGATGCCAAAGACATTAGTATGCATGTATCGCCACATGTTGGAAGAGCAGTGGCACTCGCCGCATTCACTTAGTGCGCAGACCACAGTTGGTGTCCAGGCACATGTGTGCAATGGTGGCCCCTGTTGTGCCACCTTGTGTTGACAATGCGGGGTCCCATGGAGTTGCATGCAGCAACTTTCGTTCACTTAGCCACAGAGGGTGCTCGACTGGCCTGTTCTGCAGGGGTGGTCAATACCTGCTATTTTGTGCTTGTAATTTTGGTGCGTTTACTTTGGCTTTTTCTGCTCTCTCAAAATCGCCGATGGAAACACCCATACTGACAGTTTTTTTTCTACAATAGGATAGAGAAAATGCCTCTTTTCTCTGGCATCTCTTCGCCTAGCAATTTAAAGGGGGATGAGGGGCTTAAAAACTTGCTTGCTGAAACCTGTCATGCAGGTGTATCATAGAGTGCTGATTTTGAAATGCAGTAAAACCTCATTAATTCGGAGCCACTGGGACCCCGAAAAATATTCGTATAGCCGGGTTTTCAAATTAACTGAAAAATTTCACTGCAGGAATGTGCCACCTATGTTCGACAAACTTTGAGATTACCAATACCACAAAGCATTTTACCGCGCCCTGAGTGCTTGATTTCGCTATGTGTGTATTTATGTTTTTTGTGTATCATGTTCATTGTACCTACAAGTGTATTAATGTTTGCCCCCCCCCCCCTACTGTAATGCCACAAAGGCAAAGCAGGTATTCGGTAAATAAATAAAATATAAATACTGCGACGTAAAAGTCTACCCCCAGCTTGTAAGCCCCTATTGACAAAAAAAGAAATTCTCTAAACACACTCCATTCTGTCTTCCATTCTCACGTGCAGCCCGACTGTAGCGGCAAACTGAACTGCATAGTCCTGTAGTTTCAAGTTTCGGCGCGACACATGCCTCGGAGATTATCTGCAGTTCGCTCTCATGCTGCTGATCGCTCCTCCGGGGAAGCATTCACCAGCATGAATGAACCCAGTAAACGGCACACAATTTGAATTTTCTTTGCATGCAACTTTTTTTTTTTGCCTGGGGCCTCATGTGTCCTACCGTCAATGGACGCAGGTATGGGGCGCATACTACCAGTCACTCTTACGAAACTACCTCAGGCCAACCCTCCATTATCGTATGGTTGTTTTTCCAAAAAAAGGTTAACTTGCACGTGACGCTGTTAACGTAATTCGAGATGCCGGTAGCCTAACCCTCTAACCCTGACACGCCACGCAAAGAAAAGACTCGGGCCGGTGTTGGGCGCAGTCAATCTGTTGCGGGCTCGGAGCAGGAAGAGTCGCGTCGCAAGACAAGCGCAAGCGCACATTTTGGTGTTCCTCAAGCCATACCGTAGATTGGTTTGTTTTGCGAGTATTGGGGCTGGGATGCTTTGCATATCAAGCATCCGCATCGCTCAATGGCACCGCCTCGCTGCTGCGATGAGCTGGTGCTCCACTGGTTTGCCACGAAATCATGATCGAGGATTCCTGTGTAGTACTTCAGATCTTCGAAATAAATGGGCTGGTGCAGGCAGCCATTTCGAATTACCGGTTAACTTTTCATTAGAAATTACAGGACCGCAGAAATTCTTCAAATTGCCCAGGATTTCTAATCAACAGAGTTAGAATTATCGAGATTTTACTCTATGCATTTTTATTTGAAATATCTCACCTCAAAAGAAATGCACGGCAAAATAACATTCCCAAAACATTCAGCAAAATAACAGTTAGGCCATTTCCTACGAGCTTTTATAATAATTTCTCAGTTAAAAAGAGCGTTTTTAACAATATGTAGCCATTTTTAAAGGTCCAGTTCACATCCTAAAGCTTTCTCTTTTGCTTTAAGCATAATAGATTAGCAATTAGATGAAATGTGGGCTGTTTTTTCCAGCTTTGTCATTTGTTTATGATCAACAAAATGAGTTTGTAGGCATTTTGATAGCTTTAGGATGTGTGGTGGGCTTTTGCGAATGTCTTCTTTTTTTAAAGTTTTCTTCAACAGAGAAATTACCATAAAGAACCCGCAAGAAATGATCTACTAATTAAGATATGTTACTTTGACATACACAGTCGAACCTCGTTATAACAAACCTGTTTATAACAAAATAATGGATGTAACAATGGAATGTCCATTCCCCTTAGAGGCTTGGTCAACATGGGCTATAGAGAAGCTACGGCTATAACAAAGTAATCGCCAGGCCCCATCGGCTTCATTAGAATGAGGTTCAACTGTACTATTTCCTTCCAGGTGAGATGTTTGAAATCTAAATGCGTATTTGAAATCTGCATTCTATGGTATGCGTGCTTGTTAAGTTTCATCAAGATATGTTGATAAATGAAACAATTTTTAAGACCCTCATCCCTCCTTAAAGAGGTTAAAGCTAAAGCACGGCATCTCCGTTGCAGTGCTGAGAAAGCTTCCTGGCAAAGCTATGTATCATCCGCAAAACAGTTCATTCGCATCGAAAGAAATGTGGGAGCGAGTTCATAGATCAATGGCGGCTCCTCTCCATTCACAGTTTTTCTTCTATCAGCCCCTGGTGCACAACAAATATTGATAAACGGGTAGACATGCTACGGGCACATTTTTCTAGAGTTTCTCGTTCCTCAAACTACACACAGTCATTTTTAAAGTACAGAAACACTGCCGAGAAACAGATGTTTAACAAGTGGCACTACAAACAAGCCTTACATTAATTTAACGAGGTCCGTAGAGTACTATCTGCCAATGAACAGACAGCACCCGGCCGTGATGAAATACATTATGAAACGCTAAGCCACCTCTCTGAACTTGCTGTTGAAGTGGTTTTGAAACTTTTTAACAAAACTTGAGTACTAGGAAAATGATGGAGGCTTGAAAAAAAGCCGTTATTGTACCATTCCTGAAACCTGGCAAGCTGCCATCTTTCGTTAGTAGTTGTAAGTGCATAGCCCTCACTAGCTGTCTAGCCCAAAGTTTTGATTGTTCTGAACATTAGGTTAATATTTATTCTCAAAACCTTGAAGTCCTGTGTGGTTTAAAAAAAAACATGCTCAACTATAGACCATTTTGTCTGCTTTGAAAACAGTCTGAGAAGCATCCATACGGAAATGATAGCCATATTGAAATATTGAGTTTTCAGTTTGAAGCGAATACAAAGCATATAGTTTGTGACTGGAATGTAGTAGTAAAAAAAAAATAGGTAGTTCATTAGAGCTCAGTAGCATATGCTGAAAGATGCGGTTTGCACAATTCAGTAAGGCAACTGATATAAAAATAGAAATAAAAAAAATTCTAACTTTCGTTCCGCAATGTTCAATCAGCAGCAACAGCCCCCATGGTGGCTCAGTGGTTATGGCACTCGGCTGCTGTACCGAAAGACGCAGGTTCGATCCCAGCCGCGATGGTCGAATTTCGATGGAGGTGAAATTCTAGAGGCTTGTGTATTATGCGATACAGTCATGCGATGGTCACGAATGATCGCGTGTTCGTACCACCGCTGAAGAAGCCTATGGCCTGAGTCATTGGCTGTGCGAAAATCAGCGAAGTCTCCTCACAATTCATGCCCTCGCCACTCTCACCTTTTGCAACTGCACACGGCAACGCGGCCGCACCGATCTTCCCAAGCCTGCCTTGTGCACATACGTGTACATGCTGGTGGTCTGGTGCAGCAGAGAGCACAGAATGTAAGATTTTTTTTCATAAATTCAGGTAAAAAGTTGGGGGTGCGCAAATTATGCACGGGCGCAAATTATGCAAGTAAATACTGCAGAATATCTAACCTCCACCTTTGTCGCTGTATTTGCTGAGCAGGGCGCTGCTCTATGGGGGCATGCGGGAGTCCAAGCAGCAGGAGGTGGTGCTGCAGGACACTCCACTACGAGCCTTTGAGCTCCTCCTGCGGTACATCTACACGGGCCAGCTGCGCCTCTCGGGGCTACAGGAGTGCGTGGTGCTGGAGGTGCTGGAGCTGGCCCACCAGTACGGCTTCCTGGAGCTGGAGTCCGGCGTCTCTGGCTACCTGGAGCGGGTGCTGGGCGTGCGCAACGTGTGCCGCATCTATGACCGGGCCTGCCTCTACCAGCTGGCGCCCCTGGCGAGGGCCTGCCGGCGCTTTGCCGACCGCCATGCACCGGCCATCCTCCAGAGCGATGCCTTCTTGCAGCTTTCTCCCGTGCGTTCCTTCCCTCCTCGCATTCACTTGTACCGCAGCACTAGCTGTACTAGGCTTTGTTGTTGGCTTTGTCAGTGTTCGGTCTGCATGCAACATTCCGCACTTAAAAAATGGACAACTCTATATCTTTGTATAAGATGTCGGCTCGGAGGCACAGTTGCTCTAGACTGGACTCCACTGTCCTGTGAGGCCAGCTGAATTTGAACCAGAGGTGCCAACCCGGGCCCTGATGTAGCATACGCTTCCCCTTAGCTACGAGTTCGCCGAATTGCTCATAAAGGCGGAAATTTGGTCGAGTTGGTAAGTATTCATCGTTTTGCTCACAGCACAACAAGAACGGGATGCAAGTCGCGTTAGTCTTCCGTCTCGCGTCCCGTTCTTGTTGTGGTGTGAGCAAAATGATAATTGCTCATAGCTGACTCTGGCTATTGGTGTTTGATCAGAGGTTATCATGTGTGGCAATGTCATTGTAATAATCATTTTGCAGATCAGCGGTGTTCGGCTACAACTCAAAAACAAAGTGGCAGATACCCCTCAAAGGACACCTTCCAGCCAACGGCATGGATTGGTCGTCTTGACTCGTCTGTAATCTGGTTAATTAGTGGTTAATCCCTCGCACCCGCCTAGCCCCTGTCATGCTAGCAGGTGCAAGCGCATTGACCCCCACGTCGTGGCGATCAGCCAACGGCCAATTGCCACAACGAAAATCTGGTTTCAGTGGCTGTTTGGTTCCTTCACGTGTATGTTCATACTGAGTGTTGTGTGGCTTAAAAAAAACTGGAAAAAAATCTCTTCTTAATTGCATTGTTTCGCCTAAATTTTGCGGAGGTGGCATTTGGCCATAAATTTTTTTTTATGTATACTGCATTTGGGTCGGATACTTGCCTGAATCGAGCTGAATGAAAAGTCCACCGGACCAAAAAAAAGACTCTTGCAACAGCTGTACCATCTTCACTCGCCTCCAAAGGGTTTGGGAGCATTGTTTGCTTTACATTTCGTGTGCATCTGCCTTTGCCATTCTGCCTCTGAGAAGAGCTGGCGCTGCTGATACCTTTACTGTTTTACTGTTGTAAAACGGTGTTTTTGCTCTGGCATCAGCGCATAAGATGCAGACTTTCGGTCCCTTCTCACCATTTCAGGCGAGTACTGGTACCAAATAGTACAGTAAAGTGCGTTTAATTCGGATGGTTTGGACTGCTGTCGGACTCCTGCCAAGTGCCCGTGTTTGCCTATGGCATCGGAAGCTCATTTGTCCATGCGCCCTGCGACTGGCATCGGTTAATTCAGTCTGGTTCCTGAAGTAGCGCAGTTTTGAGGAATGGCCTGCTCGACAAATGATCGGCGAAATATTAGTCCATGAGCTTGAACTGAATCTTGCATTGCCTTGCGTGCCCCTCTGACATGCGTGCAATGGCAGGCGCCTTGACGATTGGCAGGCACCCGCTGACAGGCCCGATAGTCTGGCTGCATAGTTTCGTTCTTGGGGCGTCGCCGCCACGGTGGCTGTTGGTTGCTTTTATCAGCCAGCCAGAGCCGAGCCCATAGCTGCACGCCCATTTAGAACAATAAAATTACCTTGTCGCTGACCTTTCTTTTTCCTTTTTGTGTCTCGAAGCAGTCATGCCACTTTGGTGCCAATGCACGCTTCCATCTGTGTGCACTTCAGTTCTTTCAGAGGGCCCAAACTCCGCTCTCGTCACACGTTTTTTGCAGTTTGTGTGGTAATGCCTCCTCACGTGCGACGCCACTTGCAAAGAAGCTCCAGCACCACCGCGTCGCACATTGAACAAAGCCGTGGAGACCTTCACCATTATGGAGCAGTTCTGCTTCCAACATTCCTGATAGTGTGCACGAATTAAAGCACTTTATCAACATGCGGTATATGAACGTAAAAAGCCACACAATGGAACAGAAACTAGTTTTCCTCTGGAACGCTCGGTATTTGTCTGAGAGCAAAAAAAAAATGGATTTATTGCCGAGAAAATTCAGTTAAAATTTTTTGTCAAAATTTGTCTCGACTTCCATCTGCTTCTGCTTCCTCTTTCCCCCTCCACGTGTGTTGGTGACTGCAGTCGGTGCTGGAAGAGATGATCGGCCGCGACTCGTTCTTTGCACCGGAGGTGGACATCTTCCGGGCTGTCTGCTCCTGGGCCGGCCACAACCCGAGCGTCCAGCCCCGGCCCATCCTGGACAAGGTGAGCTAGAGGACACCGCTCTCACTCCTGGCTAGCATTTCCAGTAGCCTGATACCCATGTCGCTTGCGCATATTGGACAGAAATTCGTTCCGGCTAGGAAGGAGAATTTACGTTGCACTAAAATGATCCGATGGAAATGCAGTATCTCTCTTTAAGACAAACTTGGAGACTGAAAAATTTATTTCGTCTTATCAGAAAATTGTATTACAAGAAATGCCCCTAAAAATAGGTATGTGAGCACACTAGCTGTGTCCTATTGCAGTAAAACCTCGTTGATACGTTTTTTCTTATTGCAGGAAAAAGCGTATAATCTGGGAAAACATACGATCCAAACCGCCTGATTTTGAGAAATTTAACTTTTGAATGTGGTAAAAAGACATTTGTTGACAATATCACTTTATAAAAATGTCGATTGGCATTTCTTGGCACAAGAGCTGAACAGATAGTATTCCAGTGCTGACTGAATTTAGTCCTCGTTCGCGCTGTCTTTAGTGCAGCAGGGAATTCGTATCGCATCCAGTCCGTCGACGGCAGTGACGAAAGTAACCAAAATCTCTTCCTTGTCATTTTTGGATGCTTTGCCCCTTTGTATCCAAGTATTGTGGGAAAGCCACCGCGGTGACTGATTCTCGTAGTTTCTGCTTTTTAAGCTGTGTCTCCCAGACCTGGCCCGTTCGTATATACCGTATTTACACGATTGTAAGTCGACCTACTTTTCAAAATTTGAAGGGGGGGGGGGGGGGGGGGGGGTGGACTTACAATCGAAACCAAAGCATGACACCATAAATAAAGGCTCGACAAACGAGATCTCAGGCAGGCTACAGCGCAATTGCATTTTTGCTGCGCAGCTTTGTCACATCGCTCTTGGTGCTGGCCTTGAACAACTGCTATGTCAATGCGCATAACGAGCGTCCCCTGCCCGCGTGCAGCGGCCGATGGCGGCCGTTGATAAGCAGCAAACCGGGACCCCCCCCACTCCCCACCACATGGCTGCAGATCACGGCTGATAAGTGGCGGCGGCCCAATAACTCATTCGCGTTCTACTCAGCTGCCATTTCTCTCTCTCTCTCTGTTTTTTTTTTTTGTTTTTGCTTTCCATCCTACTCGGGAGTTGGCCAACAGGGCAGCCTTTTGTCTCTAACCGCACTCGTTCTGCAGCGTAGCTGTTAACAACTGCATGAACACATGCCCATCACAGTGCACTCCGATATGCATCGGGCTATGCGTGCAGCCCCACTATCTAGCCACCTGTGTGCTGCGACAACAAGAGTTGCGACACTGCGTCGATTAAAATGCAGCCCGAAGTTTCTAAACAAGCCTCATGTCAACAAGCAGGTGCACTTTGTGCATACGCACCTTTGAGTCTGTGGGAGGGGAACACACGGTAATTGATGCGCGCACTGTGCCGAGATCTGACCATGTCAGGTCTCTGCGCCAACGCACGTGCAGTAATGCCATTCCTTCTCCGCTCCACCAAGAAAGTGCCCTTCCCCACAGTTTTGCACCAAGCTGCGGAAGCCATCTTGTGGGGGTGCACTTTCTTTTGTAGAAGCGTTTACTTTTTTTCTTTCCTGGACATTGCCACAGGAGTGCTCTACACGGCGGGGGGGGTCTCCGTGATTTGTGGTCACCATGAAATTTGTCCTAACCGAAAGGCATGCAAACCAATTCGTCTCAAGTAGATTTTTTTTGTATTGAGTCCTGAGGGACTCATCTTAATGATCTTAATGAGAGTCAACTGGAGTGGCAATATTGTTGGCCATCTCGTTGAACACAGGCTTCTCTGGGGTCACTTTGGAGGTTAAGATGCCCCACACTGTTGTCGCAATCATCGGTAACGTTGCGTTATAGAGGCAATTGAAGAGGGTGCTCGGATAAACACCGATCATCTGCAGACAGGTAATGATTTGGTGCTGCACACAAACCTTTGACCGTAATCCCACAGGTCTCCACTTTGCCTAGTGGGCCTGCTGATGTTGACGAGTAGTATCGGACCGTTCCAGTTGGATTTACTGTAGACAGACAGTCATCAATGCAAACTTCATGCGAACAGAGATTTTTGTTTGAATTATCAAAAAGGCTAAATATGATTTGCTTTATAGATATCTATGCACGCAATTGGTATTTTCGAATTATTTCTGCGTGCAAATGCAGCTAAAAGTATTAGTTAGTACAAAATAAAATATAGGTGAAAGGCACTACTCAACCAGCAGTCTCCAACTGGTTGTGTGGTTGAAAAAAGTTATCAATAATTCACCAATTACCTAATGTAATCAAACCACATTAACTGGCATCAAGAAGCTGAAAATAAACTTCCGAATTATCCAATGTTTGAATCATCAATGGCTGCAAAAAAAGAAAACATTTCACACCGCACGAAATTTAATGGATGAAAAAGTTGGCACCGGTCATCTGCCTTTGAGTGAAAGCTGTGCAGCAATGGCTATTTTTCGCAATTCTGCCCCGTGTTGCGATTGGCTTCCCTTCAGTTTCAACCATGGTCCCCATTTCAAATTAAATTATAGAGATTTGACCACTTTTGACCATTTAGTATGTGTGAAGAGTACAGCATTTACTGACAACATAATGAATACATCACCTGGTTTGGCTGTCAAAAAGTGAAGTTTTGTAGCGATAGCTACATTACGGTAGCATTTCAAGCCTTCAGCGTGGCGGTGCGCCACCACAGGGTGGCACGCAACCCTGTGGCAGCGGTGCCACACTGTCGCGTGGTTGGTCACGTGGTGCGGAGCAGCTGCCGGCGGTGCGGCACTGTGGCTGATCACGTGGTTGGTCATGTGACCGAGTTCCACCCGGCCAGCTGTAGCTTTCGCATCACTCCAGGTTTAACCAGAGCTAAACCACCGCCAGTTTTTCTCACTACAGTAAAAGCTCATTAAATCAAACTCGGTTAAGTTGAACTTACGGTTGATTCGAACTGATGCCAGAGTCCTGGCACTACTATTCAATGGAGGAAAACTAGGTAATTCGAACATGTTGGAATCTGCAGAGGATAATTCGAATTAAGAGCCCTTGGCTTGCACCGCTCCTTGCAGATATAAATCGGTCCATAGTGAGTGCCAACATGCTGCAAATCTACTAGAGACTCTAAACAGTGAAATATGCCTGCACTCCGGTGCATGCCATAACAGCTCTTCACTGCCAAAGCACTGGCTGGTCCATCAGGCACTGCCAATACTTTGGTGCAAGCTGTTGCAGGTTTTTGTTGTGCCACAGTCACAGGGCCTGTGATCACATAGTGTGCAATGAACACAATTCTTTCAGTGCCCAACAAAAGAAAAAAATATTGACAGACAACTATGGTAGCGAGTAATGCAAAATTTGGACGCAGCTGTTCACACTCCACCTGCCACGGCTGGCTGGTGACGTGCCATGGGATCTCCCTTCTGGTTGTTCATTCTTCCACTCTCACCATGGCAGATGGCGTTTTGTTCTTCTACTTCCTGCCAACCACGCCACTTGTCAGGTGGCATGTTATGCTGACTACATTGACACCAGATACGGCTCGGAACACAGGAACGGGTTCTTAATAGCTGTGCTCCAAGATGCTCAGAGTACCACCAAAGCAGGGTTCTCCTTCGCGCATTGCACGCTTGCTTGTATCGTGTACACACGAAAGTGTGTTTGTACAGTATAAAAGTTTGTTAATTCGACCCCGCTTGATTCGGAATTCTGCATAATTCTAACTACGGGTATGGTCCCGGCCAGTGGCCATGTAGGTCTGCGGCGTCAGGTGCTTGCCAGTTTGGGTGCAGCAGGTCTCAAGCCAGCCAATTCATGAGGATGCCATGTCCAGCTGACCAGCATGGCAAGCTTTCATGAAAATTGCCCTACTCAAACATGAATTGCATGCTGCAGAATTCTGCGCACCTGTGATGTGTGCGCAGGTGCAGAAGTAATGAAAAACTGATGGCCCTGTTTCCGAGAATAATCTGACCCCTTAATTTCAATATGGTACCATAGTTTCGGTTCCACTTTTCTGAGCTTGATGCCAGTCCACGGTGACGGCGGCGGCTATTGGCTGCTGCACATCAGCCAGTCAGCTGAGCTCTCTGATTGGCGCTGCTGTGTGTTTCTTACCTCCCTTCCATTCACGCGAGTCTTTCCATAACAGTGAGGGTGCCAAAAGTGCAGATTCGTCGCATGCCGGCCGCTGTTTGTGCAGTGAAGCCTTTCCACAGAGGGCTGCACGACATCGCACTGCGAAGGATGCCGCAGGGGCCGCAATCATTATGGAGCGGTTCTGCTTCGACGCTCTCATCAGTGTGAACGCAGTAGAGCATTGATAAAAATGTGAATAATATAATAGTCACTCTCAGACTGTGCCCATCTCAGAAGCGGACGACTATTATGCAGTCTTTCACCAAAAAAAATTTATTGCAATAACAGTGGTTCTTGTCAGTTACTTCAGGGTCAGTCAGTAATTCGAAATTTGGTTAATGTAAACATTTTTCTGGTCCCTTAAAGTTGGAATTATCGAGCTTTTGCTGTATTTTACCCCACGTAATAAAAATAACCCCCAGATTATTACAAAAATTTGGCAAAAAAGAGCACGCATTATGCCAGTAAATACGGTAAAAACAAGTGAAAAACTTCCAGTTTTAAAGTATTTAATCTGCACCTGGACACTGTGAGAGCACAGCTGGGTCTTTCCGTCAAGTTTGGGAGCCTACACAAAGAGTTCGGGACGGGGTCTTTTTTGATTGCACGGAGTGGTGGTGATGCTTGCCGGTTTGCCCTTGCAGGTGCGGCTTCCCCTGCTGACGGTGCAGGAGCTGCTGAACGTGGTGCGCCCCACAGGGCTGGTCTGCCCCAACACACTGCTGGACGCCATCAAGCTCCGCACGGAGACACGCGACGCCGACCGCCCCTACCGGGGGTGCCTGCGTCAGTTTCCCTCCTTTGCCTGTTTCTTCCCGCTCACATGCAGCTACTGTTGATCCCATAGTTATCAGGGGACTGCAAAATAGTTTGATATATCGATCAATGGATATATCATATATGGCAGCAGATAAGCTGGTCTATTACCTAGAAGCCTGAATACGGTGCACACATGCAATCGACGCACCTCCGGCCAGTAGTCTGGCAGCACGCTGCTCGGGTGTCACAAACTTCCACCTCAGGCTGGTTAAGACACATATCCTCACCTCCCTTCTGCGCAGCCTTGAGATGCAGTAACGTAGTTCAGCTGGTTGGCCTTTGCGTCTTGCGGATTGAAAGGAGTTTACATAACTACAGTTTGCACACATAAATAAAGCTCGTCAGGAATATATGCGAGAAAAGAAAAAAAAGTTGTCTTGCGTCCCAGCATCATGGTGGCGATCGGAGTTGATGGCGAGGCGGTTACAGCAGGGTTGCGTATGAAAGACGGCGGACGGTCAGTTCCACGAGAGTCACCCGAGAGGCTGAATTCCCCAAAGCGCACTGCCCTGATGGGTTAGAGCCCGCCTTTTTATACCCTTCATCAAGGTTGCGCAGCGTGGCTGACAAGGCCATGAGCTGCCAGGTCGCTGCTTCAAGGACCCTGTTGGAACATATTAGAATGTGGGGGTGGCCCACACATATATTCCAGGATTTAGGAGGCAGCTTGCAACAGCACGCCTAGCTCAGTTCGTATCAAAGTCGCAGTGAACAGTGCTGTGGAACCAGCCACCACCTGCTGTAAGAGGTCTAGCCTGTTAGTGGTACAATATTTCGTTAAAATTAAGGTGCATTTGATTTCCGCAGAACCTTCAGCAACGAAGGAGGCCATGCGAGATCCACTGCAAGCCTTTGGTCGGCTGGGCTGGCTTCGCTGCATGACAGCAGTGTTGCATTAAAAACATATGCACACCTCGCTAAGGCCTGTCCACAACTACACCCTGCAATCCCCTTATTGTGCAGTTTTATGTCTTCATGTGGCCAGTGCTGTCAGCAGGTGCCTGAACCCACACAGGTGCATTGACTGCATGCATAAAAAGTGATTGTGGAAGTGTCGTTAGGTGAAGTGCTACTTGTAGGGGGGTAGCACACCATTCGGTATATCCAGTGTTGCACACTGAACAGGAGTTTAATGAATGTGCAAAACAGTAGTAATAGCCTTTTGCATGGGATTTCCAAGGGGATATCTTGACTCTGTGATATAAATACTTCGATTACATCTATTATCAACTCTGCTTGCTTTGGGAGAAATGCCTAGCTTACCCAAATGCCGTTTTAGTGACAGGTCAACAAGAATGAAATTATGTCGGTTTCACCAAAGGCAGCATGTGTGTCGCTTGCTTTCTTGCGGAAATATCGGCAGTTGCAGCAGTGACGTTTCTGAATTGCAGTAAGGGCTGGGCAGCTCACGTGTGGGCAGCTCAAAGCACAGCACCAACAAGGAAAGGGGACCAGTGCAGTTTGCTGTGATAACGGTAATATTTTAATCCGATAGCACTTTGGTTGTTGTCTTGCAAAGACCAATTGGTTTATGCGTAAGGAAATTCTCCGATTGGTCGAGAAGGTCCTGACGTTAAGAGCTCTGCCAAATTCGAAAATCTGAGAACTAGAACCTTCCAAGTACCTTCCACTGGATTATCATGCGTGATTATACTCTTCCACCTTAACCACCAAGCCACCTTAATCCACCGACTAATTCACCCCAATCTATCCTCTAATCTTTGCTAATCCACCTTAATCCATTTTTTGGGGGTGGGCCTACTTCCAACACCTATCGCATTTTCTCTTCTCTAAGAAGGCTGACAAGTTGTTTCTTATGGCAGGGTGCCTCTTGGCGTTTCTTGTTGTGGTGTGCAGTGCCCGGGGAGAACGTGGCAACACAGCTGCACGGGGCACAGGTGCTGCAGGGGGAGATGCGGTCAGCGCTGCTTGACGGCGACACGCAGGGCTACGACATGGAGCGTGGCTTCACACGACACCCCATTGACGAGGCACAGCCCCCTCAGGGGATCCTGGTGCGGCTCGGCGCCCCCTGCATCCTGAACCACCTGCTGCTGCTCCTGTGGGACAAGGACAACCGGGCCTACTCCTACTACATAGAGGTCTCAGTCGACCAGCAGGACTGGGTGCGCGTGGTCGACCACTCGCGCTACCTGTGCCGCTCCTGGCAGAGGCTGTACTTCAAGCCACGCGTGGTGCAGTACATCCACATAGTGGTGGGTCCCCCTCTTCTGAGGCTTGAGCATTTGCGGTGGGGGGTTATGAAAGGGGGCACAAATGCGTTTTCCCTGCTTAACCGTGGCTGACAGTTGAAAATCGCCGACCCCACCCCGTGATCACGAGCACTGCCAAGCGCACGCCGACCACGGTGGGTCTTGTTCTAAGGGGGAACAGAGGCACGACACTCTGGCTGACACAAGCAAGGCATTTATTGGTACAACAACAAAAATGTGAGCTAGCAACAAAATACGCTAAAGAATCGAGGTCGTCTGACTGACTAGCAAGGTTACGAGCAAGTGTTTGCCCCGCACTAGGGCATATGAGAAACTCTGAGGCTGGACGGGACCAGATGCGGGAGCGCCGCGCCAACACGTCAGCGTGTGTCGAGTTCCCGAGCCGAAGAGGGAGTCATCTTTTGCATGCGCAGACCAAAAATGGGCAGAGTGGCTCAGGGAACAAGCATGGGTCAATGACATCCTAGTCAAAAATAAAAATGGCTGCGGTGGCTTGGTGGTGATGGCACTCGGCTGCTGACCCTAAAGACTTGGGTTTGATCCCGGTTACCGCGGCCACATTTCAATGGAGGCGAATTGTTAAAGGGCCATATACTGTGCAATGTCAGTGCAGGTTAAAGAATTCCAGGTGGTCGAAATTATCTGGAGCCCTCCACTATGGCATCACTCATAGCTTGAGTCACTTTGGGACATTAAGCCCCAATAAGCCAAACCAAAATAAAAAAAAGTAAGCTTGGACAAGGCATGTAATGTGACGGCAAGATAAATGATGATCATTAAGGGTAACGGAATTCCACGAGAACGCAAACATAACGGGGGTGGGGCAGCAGGAAGTTAGTTGGGTGAATGAAAGTATAAGAAGTTTTCGGGGATAGGGTGTCCACGGCTGGCCCAAGGCAGGGTTAATTGGAGAGGTATGGGAGAGGCATTTGCTGTGCAGTGTGTGCAGTCAGGCTGATAATGATGATGACGGTAAAACCTCGATAACTTGAACTCATTTAATTCGAAGAATGTCTGCGGTGCCATAATTTTTTATGTAAATTTGACCGAATAGTTGAAAGTAGCAGCCTGCAACAGCCAATTTAATTTGAAGCCATAGATACTGGTTTCAAATTGCTCTCGGTGCTTCGTCAAGGTACAATCGAGGCACGGCAGGACTGCAGGCAGTAGTAAACATGTTTAATCTAGCAGAGGCACTGGCATTGAAGTGCCTCCCATGTGTGCTTGCCACAATGCGACCGTTCTTGCTCAGGACTACAGTGCAACGTGCCTACAATGGGCTGACTGCACGCAGCATTGGTCTGCGCCATTTTCTTGAGTTGTGTGCCATGATTAGTAGGTTATATTACCAGCATCTCTGATTACTACAAGAACCGTCACGTTTAAAAGGAGATGCGGGTCTTGAAATGATTAGAAAATGCGGAAATTTAGATTTTGCAGAAGTTGCATATTCGGGATCTATATACTCTAAAGTATCTGCCTGAAAAGTTGAAAAACCTGATTTGACCTCCAATTACTAAAAAATGTTACTTTTCTCACCAACGAAAAGCAGAAATGGCGATTTCGGGTCAAAATGCGGCAGAACTTGGCGCCCGTTGCTTCCCACGACTGCGTCCTTGATGGCCATCGTCTTGTTTTGTTTGAAAACTGGGACCCTTCCCCGACATCCTGGTATTGCTCGCTGCCATGAAATATTTTTGGAATGTTCGCATTCCACTGTTTTTTGAGGCCTCTACAGCGTCCTCCGAATGGCTGGCACGCTCACTTCAAATGCAATTTTCTCACTTTCGTGTTTTTGCCAACGTGATTAGCCTTACGTATGTTTTTATTATGTTTTTATGGTGCAATTTTATTTAGTCTTATACCTTTGAATTCATAAAGAACAAAACTGTATAGCTATGCTATTTTTAGTCTAAGATTACAATTTTTGTGAACCAAGTATGTATTGCCCTTTCTGCTTGGTCCTCAATGACTGCAGTATGCTTTAAATAAATAAATACTGTAAATAAATAAAATGTCACCAGCTATATTTCATAATTCTGGTGCTTGGACATAATTGAATATTTACATGATGATGTACGTCAGAAACAGCATGATTAGCACAGCTCCGCATGGCAGGTTTTTGGCTACGGCTGCATTTCAGTCAAAACAAGAAAATGTTGAAAGCAAGTGTCTTAATGACCTGTAAGAATTTAGCTAATTACTAGTAAGCTTGTGCGAATATTCGATATTTTCGAATAGTTGAACGAATAATGCGCTATTCGATATTTGCTTCGATCCGAATTTTGTTATTCGGAAACTTCTAAGTATTCGGCTCGAACGAATAGCCACATGCTGCAAGGAAAAGGCGTTTTCGGAAGTTTCGGTTATGGGTTCAGTAATGCTTTTGTCAATCCAAGCCAGGAAAACAGAACTATACTCAGAAGGCGTTCAAAAACGCATCTCGTCTGCGTGGTGGTGGGGTCAATTGCGTTTAGTGGGCAACTCTGTCTCTGCTGCGGTGGCATTTGATCAACCCCAGACGCCTTGGACCACTCCAGAGAGCACCATGGGGGACTTCCATGCGGCCACCGGGAACCGAAGCTCGATTTCATAAATGCAAGGCACTCCTGAAGACCCCGTCAAGTATGACAGTAACCCTAGCGACGCATTTAAGTAGACACACGGACTTGCAAAAGGACTACCAAGAGAAGCGGGACGCACGTGAAAGGCCATCCAAGCGCAAGGGGGCAAGCAAGGCAAGTGGTCAACAGCCACCCCTAGCCGACAGTTTCAAGCCGAAAATGAAGGCGTCAGCCCCAAGAGCCCAACAGAAGACAAAAATGATAGCTCGCTTCGTAGCTTGTGGTATGCACCCCTACAACATTGTCGAAGAGCCGGGTTTCTTCAACATGATGAAGGTCGCTATGCCAGATTATGCCGGGCCATCTTGGACAGCGTTCTTGAGAACCATCATTCGGACCTCTACGCATCAAGCAAAGAGAAGGTGAAAAAGAAGCTCGGGGACATTTTTGCCAGCGGAGTGGAGTCGTTTTCAATCACAACTGATGGTTGGACATCGCAGGCAAATGATGGACAGTGACTTCGTGCAACACGTGCATGCATTGGCTTGCACGGAGATGACAGACTCTCACACTGCAGAAAACCTGGAGCTATTTATAGCAGGTGTCATCGAAAAGTGGGAACTTACAGCCCACGATACTGTGTGCCAATCTTCATCGTTACAGATAACGGAAGGAACTTTACTTCTGCACTAGCGCGGTCATTCTGGAGTGGTGTGCAGTGTTTCGGACACACCCTTCAGTTGTGTGTCAGTGATGCCAAAAGAGAAGTTTCAGGGTTTTTGCAGCTCTGTGCTAAGGCCAGAGCGATTGTGGCTAGATACAAACTGATTGCCAAGGACCGAGGACGGCTTCAGGAAATTCAGAGAAACATGCAGCTGGACCCTCTCGAGGTTATACAAGACGTCCCGACGCAATGGAACAGTGAGTGTGCCATGATGGTCAGGCTCGTGAAGCTCCGTGCGGTCATCACTGCAGAACTTTCAGAATCTGATGCAGTTCCAAACTTCAACGCAAGTGAAAGAAAGCTTATGAATGCAGCTGTGCAAGTCTTGAAGCCACTTGACCATGCCACAACTGAACTGTCTGGGGACAATTATCCCACACTGATACAAGTCATTCCCCTCTTGCAGTATACCGAGGTGGTTCTAGCTGAACATGTTTCTGAAGGTGGTGAAGCAGCATAGCTTGCCTCAAGCCTTTTTGTGTAGCATCAAGACTAGGTTCCCTGATATCAAGATGTCACGTGACGCCTTCCTGCATTGGCAATGTTGGTCGATCCTAGATACAAAGATTCCTGTTATGCTGAACAACCCGCAAAGCAGTGGGCGTCCACTCTACCCACAACGGCAGCAGAAGAGACTGTGCCAGTTGATCAACATGGTACAGCAACAAGTGAGAACAGCACCTGCTCTGCATACCCATCAGGGGACTCTGTGTGGAGTGCTTTACAAACTTCAGTTCGCGTGCACATCATCAGTCAAGCCGTACAATCTCGGATGAGGTTGCAGGGTACTTGACCCCCCTTCTGTCCCGGTCCGAAGACCCCTTTGTGTGTTTCGGAAAAGCAAGGGCAGCTACCTTTAGCCAACCCTGGTTGCAGCTGCCCGTAGGTATCTTTCGACACCAGCCACCCAGACAAGAAGTGAAAGGCTTTTTTCGACTGCAGGAGCCGTTGTAAGCTGCAGAAGGGAGCACCTCAAACCCCAGCATGTGGAACAGCTAGTGTTATTGCACAAAAATTTGTAGATTTTTGTAAATAATCAAGTTGTTTACTTTCCTTGAATAAATCCCAGACCTTAGCCCTCTGCCATTTTTTTTTCTTTACATGCTACTATTCGAAGTATTTGCTTCAAAATTATTCAAGAAGAATTACTGTTTGCTTCGAATTCGCTTCGAACCAAAAAAGCACTATTCACACAAGCCTAGTTATTAGGCTTCAGTTATTTTCATATATTATGGGAACTAATTTAGATATACTGAAACTAATTATATTTTTGTAAAAAGGAAGAAGAAGAAACAGATATGCACACCCAATTTCAATAGGATATCTTTAATAATAAAAGTTTTCATTTCAAGACCCATGTCTCCCAACCTTTCTCCGTAACAGCGTGGTCTAAGGTAGTTTTGGATGAGCTGTGAGTAGAATGCGCTGTGTGCCTGTTCCTGGCAGGACATCCGCATGTCTAAAAAAATTTAATCTTATGCAAATTGGTTCTGCTGAAGAAAATTTGAATTGCATCGTGCTTACCCGGCTCGTTTGTGCTGGTGGTTGCTTCCTCATACAAGCGGTAGGTAGCGCGAGAATAAATTTCTGATAATCTCCAGGGTGTTCGTTTCACTGGAATCTGAAACTACAGAACCGTTTTCAGTTCATTGGGTCTCTGGTTAGTTGGGCTGCACACGAGTGTGGAAGGCACTGCGTTTTTTCTTTGGGTCTTCATTTGCTTCAGACTGTTGTCCTTGCAATCGCATCGTTGTACGTTTATTGCTTTGCATAACAGTCAACGATCAAAATTTCGGACCCCTGTTTTTTCAGACATGCTAGATTATTCGGACTTTCTCGCGGCACTGCGACATGGCCCATAGAGCCAATGTATAAGAGCGCCTGAAATTTTGGACGCACCGCATCTGACAACTCGATTTTCAGATCTCGTTCACACTCGCCTGCAGAACCCAAGCCGCCATATAATGTGTACTATGGAACCTCATTAATTCAAACTGCAGAGGGATCAAAAACTTGTTCAAACAAAACGAAATTCAAGCTTAAAGGGAGCCTCTTGCGGTGCTAAAGTTCTGCACGAGCCGGCACGTTGCACCTACGTGGTTTTCAATTCGTACTTTTCTTGAATATCTCCTGCCGTACGAACTTGAACAATAGTCGGAGTTCGTGGAACTCATCTGTGCAGAGTCTTTCATCTCGAATACGGAAAGAGGTAGCAGCGAAGAGGCTTGCGGCTTCACAGAAGCGGCGAGCGCGGAAGGAAATAGGGGTGCATTTCAAAGCGAATTCAGCATGCCCACGGCAAAACGCACCACAGTCCTGGCGTTTCAATGACAGGCAAGACATCTCTCATTATACTTGAGCCACCGCTGGATGCATATTGCCCGACATGATGCCGATTTTGGCTCTAGTCGCTACGCGTAATGACGAAGGCCAACACCGACAGAGCGCTCACTTTGGCTGTTTCTCGGGTCTTATTGTTTTGCCATCTCCGCGCTGTAGTTACGGGCCCATCGTACAGCAGGCGCAACACGGTTCTCGCAGCGGCGTGTTCGCTTTCCCGTTTAGACTTTGTCCCATTCCGTGCGTCCATCAGCAACATGTCGAGGGTAGATAGCCAGGCCTTGCTCGTGAAAGTGGCCGCCTAACGTCGTCTGTGCACATGTTGCGCAGCAAAATTTGGTCATGAGGAGCTTCCAATGTGTGCAATACAAATGACCCTTTCCTCCGGCATATTGGTAAATAGTTAGTGATTTTTCTGGTGAAATTTGATTTTCCAGACTGCTTGATTTTTCGGTCATTTTCGCAGTCTGTAGAGTGTTCGAAAAATCAGTCGTCGACTGTACAGTGCCATCCTAAGGGAGACTACTAAACAAGGTGTGGTGGTGGAATGAAGCACAGGGCTATGCGTCAACTTAAATTTGGGAGTAAACATTTTTTCGGCCATCAAGGACTACAAGTTGTGGGGTCGACTTTTATACAGCAGTAATCGCAAAATTTGCCCAATAAAGGTAATGCATTTCCTGTAACGAAATTTTTTGCCTGAGTGCACGGTTAATTCAAAAACCCGGTTAATGATATATTTCGGTCCCAGTGAAGATGAATTAACGAGGTTTTGCTGTATAAGTCATGAAACTCTGCCTTCAATAAAACGGAAGCGTTGAGTGAGTTGGTACATACTGCTGGGAATAACAGCGCGTAGACGAGGGACAAAGAAAGAAGAAGACGACAGGACCGGCGCTGACTAACAACTGAAAGTTTATTAGAAAAAACACGCAAAATATACTCATTTGACAACCACGGGCGCGTGCGCAACACCAAAAGCCACAGTGATAAATCAATCACTGAAATCCAGATACATTAGTTCACAGTCATGAACTGTTACAAAGGGGGTGCTCACGCATGAGTCAATGTTTTTATGAATATGAAACGCTTCACTGATTCTCTTGTTAGTTTATCTTTGTGTTTGCACAGGATTCTAGTTTTATTAAAGATGGGTGTACATGATTTTTCAGAAGAATCAGGCTGGTTATTCCGGGGACAGTTCCTATAATGTAAAGCCAGATTTGAGGACGGAGCCCCTTTCAGAGATGTGTTGTGGTCTCGTAGGCGGGTATTTACGCACCTTCCTGTTTGACCTATGTAGGTCTTCCCGCACTGTGAACAGCACTTCATACACAACCCCTTCAGCACAAGGGACAAACCTCAGGCCATGCTTTATCTGGCACCTTCTTTTTGTTTTCCTTCGTTTCTTTTCCTCTTCCCTGGCCTTTCTATCTACAATGGCACACAATTTGCCGAGCTTGTTAGGTGCAGAAAATAAAACATCAACTCCATACCTGCTGCCCACTTGCTTCAAACGGTGTGAAGTTTGATGAATGTACGGAAGAACAGCAAATTTCTTTTTATCTTTTTGTGAATGATCCTGAGATTCTCCCCTTTTGACCTTTTTAATTATTTTACTACAAGCAAGTACTAAGACATCATCTGGAAAGCCCGCAATTCTTAGCCTCTGAACCTGCTGATTAAAACTTGTGCTGATACCATGCACGCATGACTTGGCAATGGCAGCACCTAGGCAAGAAACTGCAATGCCACATTTAACCACCTTCGAATGCGCCGAACGAATGGCAAATTGTGTGCCATTGTAGATAGAAAGGCCAGGGAAGAGGAAAAGAAACGAAGAAAAACAAAAAGAGGGTGCCAGATAAAGCATGGCCTGAGGTTTGTCCCTTGTGCTGAATGGGTTGTGTATGAAGTGCCGTTCACGTGCGGGAAGACCTACATAGGTCAAACAGGAAGGTGCTTAAATACCCGCCTACGAGACCACAACACTTCTCTGAAAGGGGCTCCGTCCTCAAATCTGGCTTTACATTATAGGAACTGTCCCCCGGAATAACCAGCCTGATTCTTCTGAAAAATCATGTACACCCATCTTTAATAATACTAGAATCCTGTACAAACACAAAGATAAACTGACAAGGGAAATCAGTGAAGCGTTTCATATTCATAAAAACATTGACTCATGCGTGAGCACCCCCTCTGTAACAGTTCATGACTGTGAACTAATGTATCTGGATTTAAGTGATTGATTTATCACTGTGGCTTTTGGTGTTGCGCACGCGCCCGTGGTTGTCAAATGAGTATATTTTGCGTGTTTTTTCTAATAAACTTTCAGTTGTTAGTCAGCGCCGGTCCTGTCGTCTTCTTCTTTCTTTGTCCCTCGTCTACGCGCTGTTATTCCCAGCAAACTCTGCCTTGCAGAAGTGTGGTCTACCATGTCTAGTCAGCTTACTGCAAACATTAAGATTTAACAAGCGGATGGTGCCTGACAGTCATATTTGTTGTGAGTGGGTTCGACTGTGTGTGTAGGGGCCACTGTGGCCGCCATTTTGGCATACATGGAGCTCGGTGGGAGCCTGTGTGCATGTCTAATCTGCTTATGGCCTGCTGCTTCGTGCAAAGCTGAAGCCGCGCTCAAAACTCTCAAACGGTGTCCATGGCTTGGATGTGATTGGCCTTCTATGTATAGTGATATGATAGGCCTATGATAGGCCTCTTGTATAGTGCCCCCCATGTGACATGTGGTCACCTCACCTGCACGGGGTGCCATTGTTCCCTCGGCCGCAGGGCACGCACAACACGGTGAACCGGGTGTTCCACGCGGTGTCCCTCGAGTGCAAGCATGTCGGGGGAGGCGTGGTGCTGTCGCTGGAGGGTGCGGAGGAGCCCTTCCCCGAGCTGGAGGAGGGTCTGGTGGTACCACGAGAGAACGTGGCCACTGTGGCCCAGTCGGCCTACGTGGTGGAGGGGGTGAGCCGCAGCCGTAATGCGCTCATCAATGGGGACACGGCCAAGTATGATTGGGACTCCGGCTATACCTGCCACCAGCTGGGCAATGGAGCCATCGTGGTGCAGTTGGCACAGCCCTATCGGGTCGACTCCATGCGGTCAGTCGCCTTGCTGAGTGACCTCTCTCGGCAGTTAGCACTTTGCTATGCTGCTGTGTTGTTCCTGTCCATATGCATTGCACATTGTTTGTCAACTTATTGGTGCTGTTCGTCTGTGATTAATACAGTAAAAGTTTGTTTATTCAAACTCAAAAAGGACTGAAAAATTGTTCAAATTAAGTGAAGTTCGAATTATCGAATGGGCGCTAGAACAAATAGTTATTGTGCCTCACCTCACAGGCTGAATCCAAAGCATCTAGACTCCTTATCACGAGCTCGGTGCTATTACACGTTTGTGGTGAACGATTCCAGGAATCAAATTCATGCGGTCCTAATGGGCAAATGAAATAAATTGATCAGCCAGTTACGTGCCAGAAACAAGTACAAGAATGCATTCGCATGAGCAGCGAGCTTTATTCCTGGATAATAGGACGCTATTTATGCTCCAAAAGATGTTTATTTACAGGGAAGGGCTATCAAAACTAAAAGTAATCGGTGATGTGCATTTTCTTGCGTTTCTTCTGCTGAGACTCTGTCAGCATCAACGATGCTAAACACTAGCGGCACACGAACGTGTTTGACCACGTGTGTTTGTTGATGACGGGAGGACGGACAGAGATATATGAAATCTCGACCCTTCCAAAAAAATCTGCTGGAAACTTTTTTTTCCCGCATAATGAACCCTCCCCCCATACTGATGTCAACTTTTCTGGAAAAAAAATGGTTCCATTACGCGAGTAAATACGGTATGTCGCGAGCCGCCTCAGCACCTCCATTGCGCCGACCACCTCATGGGTGACGGGAATGACGCACTCGTCTCGAGTTTTGGTTTTTCTGTCATCATCCTCTTGTAAGTGCCCCAAGCACAGTGCAGATACAATGTCACGTTCCGCCGCTGTCACCACTGCGACCTCGTGGCTGTCGATGGCGGCCCCCCCAATTTCCTTACTCTTCTGTCATTCTTCATGTCGACGAGAACGAGGAGAGTGTCCTTCAGCCACCAACGATTTGAATGAAATCGGGCCAAACCCGCTGCTCATTTTCTGCCATAAGCGCGAGTGTGTGTGTTGTTGCACGTACGCGCATCGTCTGAGTTTGAAGCAAGGTCAGGTGTGAAGCGCACTACAGGCTTCACAACTGGCAGGGGTGCCAACAGCACTGACCTTCCATTCCTTTTACCAAGCTTTGGGCATCCGTAAACGTGATGAACGCAACGCGCCGACTTCGAGCACAAGCAGCGCGTCACTTTCTCCGCCGATTCGGCAATTTTGGACGAGGTAGCGGGAGCTGCAGGTTGGCCTGGCAGGCTGCCAAGGCAGCGCAGACGCTCGTGCCAGCCTCGCCCGTACTGCCCCAAATGGCGCGGCCGGTGGCGCGCTCAGCGCTATGATCGTTGTCATATTTACGTCTGCCATGCCGCCGTGCGCTCAGTATGTGAGAGCAGTGTGTCGCCCATATTATGGACACGCTCCGCTCAACCACTCCCGCCCACGATACACTTTTTCCGCAGGTTCGTTACCAGCCAGCAATGAAATTTCGTTGCATTGAAAGTGTGCGAAAATCTACTTCGTTATAGTGAGGCTAAAAATACATGGTGTTGTATGGACGCGAAGTTATGAAAACTGGAATACTTCGTTATATTGAGGATTTCATTATATTGAGGTTCGTTATATCGAGGTTTAACTGTACATGCACTTGGCTGTGGCATAGGCTCGTCGCCAAACTCTGACTCATCACTGTTGGCTGTGTTCACCACACGTGAGCCCTGTGGCTTCTGCTGACAGTATGCTGCCTCAGTTATATATCGGCGTCACTCAAGGGCTCCAGCGTCTCCACACTGCTGTACATGTAGCTCACGGCACCAACAAAGAGCATGACAGCAGTGCCTGAACCACAATACTGCGTTGCGTACACCATGTGATTGCGACCCAGCGACCACGGCACTATGAAAACCTGGAACGGCGTGCGCCAGAGCATTGGGGGCGCGGCCGAGTGCTCCGGCAGTGACAACTTGCTTTGGCATGCACTGGAACGCAGGCTCCACCAGCGTCGTGCAGTGGGCTTTGTTTTCTTTTCCATTGTTTTACATCTCTAGTAAATTTGGAGCGTGTTTTACTCGCTATGGGCCAACATCTGTCTACAAGGAGTAGTGTCAGCCAGGGGCTCCTGGTTCGAATTAACCGTAGCAGATGCCAACTTGTTCGAATTACTGGGAGTTTTCCCCCATTGAAATACACAGGGCTGTGCCGGGGACGACCCAGGCTTCAGTTCGAATTAACGAGCTTTTACTGTAGTGTTGTGCTCTTGCAGTTGTCTGGTCTGGCAACCTGTTGCCGGACATGTTTGCTGTCTGGAAATTTAGGTAAATCTTACTAAGCTTTGCTTTAGCTGTCGCTTGTGACGTTTTAGCTGCTGTCCCAAGGTGTTTCTGGAAGTGTCTTGCAATATTCTATGGTTAAGGTTCCTAATTTTCTTCGGTAAAGTTCGAAATTCCACGGATGCAAAATAGAGATTCTGCAAAATTCTAGAAATGCACAGTGCAGTGGTACATTGTCCATTCACAGCACAAAAGCATTTGCAGAGCACAGGAAATCTAGCCACTTCTTTTGAGTGCTGATGTATGCATCAAAAGACTCACTGCTCATCTTGAGGCTGTCCAAGCATGTCTGGCTATGTTCAGATCACCAGCAGTAGCCTTACTACACCCACTGCAGGGCAGAGGCCTCTCCCATGTCTCTCTAATTAAACCTTGTGCCAGCTGCGGCCACCTTATTGCCGAAAACTTTCTAATTGCATCTGTTCACTGGACTCTCTCTCACTCCCTGCTACACTTGCCATCCCTTGGAATTCAAATTCCTTTATTTCTCTCTTGTAGAGATACAGACACAGAAGGTGCAGAAAAAGCTGTCAGATACAGCTTGACAGAGCTGTATCGCTTGGCGGAGGATTGATAGCAAGGCTTTTAAAACAAATCCACTCTGTTAACCCTTAAAGGCACAGTCTACTTACTTTTATCGACCAAATTTTTTCTGGCAATGAAAAGTTCCCTTCCCAAATAATCAAATACCGAACTGTGGCACGAAGAAACACAGCAGAACGATTTACTTATTTTTCCACATGGTAATCTGACTTTCTCGTGGTAGACAACGTCTGTGAACCCTGACATCAGGATCACAAAATGCAGTTGGACCCCGCTATTATGTTCCTGGGTGCTGTCTTTCTGGCTGCTACATTTTCAAGAGCTCGTCCTGTTCAAGCTACCATTGAAACCCATGCAACACAGACTCTGCTGTTAAGTAAAGCAGAAATTTGGGCAAGTTGGTACGTATCCATTTTGAAACAGCGCAACAAAGACGGGACGTGGAAACTGAGGTGTAAAGACAAACATGCGCTGACTAACAACTGGGTTTATTGAAAAAAACACACAAAATATATACAGAGTTAGGAAAGATTAGTCGCCACCATAGTCAACTCATGCCACATGTGACGCCAGATATCCAATCTCCCCTTCGGAAAGGGCGACCGATGGGCAACTAATGGCAACTAATGCAAGATGACGCGAGAAGTGTTTGAAGCTTTTCTTATACGTGAGAAAGGCGCAACGTGCATTAGTTGCCATTAGTTGCCCATCGGTCGCCCTTTCCGAAGGGGAGATTGGATATCTGGCGTCACATGTGGCATGAGTTGACTATGGTGGCGACTAATCTTTCCTAACTCTGTATATATTTTGTGTGTTTTTTTCAATAAACCCAGTTGTTAGTCAGCGCATGTTTGTCTTTACACCTCAGTTTCCACGTCCCGTCTTTGTTGCGCTGTTTCAAAATGGACTCTGCTGTTATGTTGGCACTGTGGTAGCATTCCCACATGGCGCATCGCGAATATAACTTTGCAATAGCACTTTGCCCCGTGCTGGAATTTTGAAAACCTATGTTTAGCGCGCGTGGTAAGGCGACGGCAGACCGGCCAAGGCAGGACTCTAGACTCCACCAGTTCTTGCCTGCCACCATGCTTGGTGGCTGACGGTGAGCACACTTACAGGCGGTGTGAATCTTGTTGCAGCAGTTGGTGCAGTTCCATCGTTGCTGTGGCGTGAGCATGAATGACCAAAGTTGCAAAAACGAAACTACCGTATTTACACGCATAATTTGCGCACTTTTTATTCAGAAATTAGGGCTCGAAGAAGGGGGTGCGCAAATTAGGCGGGGATTTCGTGAGCGCAAATTAAAAAACTCCACAAAGGTCATAACACGCAATATAGGTATAGTGTATGTTGCTGCGTATATGTCAGCACCCGGACCCGCAGCCCATGCTGGCCGGCCCCCGAAAAAAAGTTCACTCGAAATGAAAAACTGCGCCCCCCCCCCCCCCCCCTTGCTGGATGGCATGAAGGTGCGTGCATGAAGCTGAATACGGCGCTAAAACAGCGTCATCGCTTGCGGTCCAGCCAATTGTTCGGTAGTTCTGGATTCTGTAAGTTTGCTTTCGCAACTTCGTCCGGGATAGGAAGTGCGGATCAATAAATCAATTATCACACCACACAATTCTTTAACAGTACCGCGGGAGCGTCGACCAAACTGCTTGTCGGTGCCTTATCACGGTGCAGAGCTGCGAAGCCAGCGAGAATAGCCATGTGTGCACAAGTTTTCCGACACAATGATTGTCGTCTATGGGCAAACTTGTGCGCACGCGGTTATTCTCGCTGGCTTTGCCGCTCCGCACCGTGATAAGGCGCTGACAAGCAGTTTGAAACTTGCCGTATAGTTGTGATATCCCATCACAAGACACGACCGAACAACCAAACACAAGCCGTCAGAGCCACCAAGAAAAGCGCAGCTGGCAGTCGAGTCACATGCATGAACCAAAGAGCAGTGTTGGCTTTTCTATCAGCTGCCGATCCTCCCCGGAAGCGCTGCTGGCCGTTCCGAGTAGCGATGCCGCTGGTGCCGCCGCGATTGTAACAGCGGCCTCTGACACCACCATGAATGCCCAATGCACAAAAGATTGAAAAAACCTTCCAAACAAACACGCGACATAGCCAAATGCTGCTCGGTAGAGTGATAGGGTAGAGCCCGCGTGCATGATGTATGTCTAGCGCAGCGCGGTGCATAAAATATGCGAGTAAAAAATGTTGTTTGTAAACCCAGGTGATAAGTTAAGGGTGCGCAAATTATGCGCGTAAATACAGTATGCGTCAATGCATGAGACTCGGTTGTGCGGGTTGGCTCTCAGACACGTTTATATTATCTATGTTTTCCTTGCCTCCTGCCTCTGTCCTGTGTCTCTTGAGACTTTTTATTGTTTCAATATCTCACCAACTGGCTTACGGCTATACCCTGCTTCTTGAATGCACAGTTTCTTGGTTCCACTAGACCAGGGCTGCATAAAACTAAAGAGGCTGCCCCAGAAATTGCATAGAAGCACGCATGCTGAAACTGTGCCCACCCTCTTCTCTGCTGCCTCCGGTCTACCAGCAGCTGCTCAGGCAGAGGGGGAGCCATTGCATTCTGTGCTTGGGAATGATCGCGAATACTGGCCTTGCTAGATCACGATGTGCATCTTTCTCATGCGCACTTCCCAGCTGCTGCATTTCACAGCCAGTGTGTTCTTCTTTTGGGGTCCCACGAAAAACATAACATCAGGGTTCTACTCTACTGAAGTCAAACCCAGATATATCGAATTTTAAGGGGATCGCGAAATAATTCGATATATCCATAATTCAATATTAAAAAATGGCGATAGATAAGCTTAACTGTCGCCTGGAAGAAAGAATAGGTTGCACTCACGCTCATGACGTGCTTATTTCTGCAATGTGCCACCCTTCAGCGTGCTGACAGCACACAACTCTCTAGGCATGGCTATACGTAACCTGCTTTTCGTCGGATGTCACAGCGGATGGTTCTTTAGAACTAGCCACTGCCTATCATAAGATGTGGAATCCTGTTGCAAGTGTACTATAGATAGAATAATCTTGCATCAAAATGGAGGTGTGCAATTGGTTTCAGCAACGCTTTCAGCAGCGACGTGTACCAGGTGAGAGCTGCCGCTAGGCTTTAGTTAGCTTGGTTGTCCTCACCAGTGAGTACAAGAAATCAAAGGCCGCCCTCGAGCACTCCCAACGTTCAACACGTCACATGGTTTCTCTGCGCTAGTGCTGCCAGCAGGTAGCGAAGGCCGCGCAGCTGGCCCTTTTCACACTCGAAAGTGTTCGAAAACCGCTGATAGGAGAAGTTCCACTTGCAGGGTCGTGGCGCAGTTCGATATATTGAATGTCCAGCAAAATTGCAGTTTGATGCATTACGCGACTCTCCTATGCTTTTGCATAGGATTTTCAAGGAGATAATCATTGTGTTCTATATAGCCAATAATTCGAAATATCCGAGTTCAACTATGAGCAGTACAGTGACTCTATACAACTCCGTGGACCCAACAACTGCCATGTCACCTAGACGGCGTACAATGAGAATAGTGAATGTTGCATTAACCGAGATGCATAGGTGTTAATAAAACTGAGATGGTTTTAAAAATAACACCAACGAAATCATACAGGTGAGGTCTATCGCAGATGCCAGCACCTGCATTTGATCGGCAGCAAGCAAGGTTAAATAGTGAAAGCAGCTGTAATCTATTGAACAAACAAAAAGTAGTCTGCCAAACACTGAAGTACTTTTTTCGAGAATTATAAGAGATTCAAGGATTCAAATGTATGAAGCTTTAGGTAAAGCACCCAAATGATTTTTACGCTTCTAATAAAGCTGCGATGTAGTCACCTATTAAAACCGCTATCATGTGCAGTCGTCTCCTCACAGCTTTGTGTTGTGCAGAGGAGTTTGGTGACAGCGTCATGTTCAGGAGCATTTGAGAACTCTGGTGCCTTCGCCTACCCATTTTTGGGCTTTGTCGAATGTGATGTCATCATGTGCCCCTTTTCCCGGCGCTGTAAATTGCAGAGAAGCTTGAACACGCAGTCGCCAATTTGGGTATTCACCGATTACGTCTGAATTTCAGATGCGAGCCCCAAAAGATTTCGTATGCTACCGCAGCAAATATTACGCATTTGATTCCTTTAAGTTTGTCAAATTCTTAAAAACCTCTTCAGTTGCCCTTTAGGTTGATATGAACAAAAGTAACGTCTGCATGGCAGTAGAGCATACAGTTAAACCTCGATGTAATGAAGTATTTCAGTTTTCGTTACTTTGTGTTCATACCGTATACCGTAAAAACATGCATATAATACGAGGTGTAATTTGGGAATAGCAAAAACGGAAAAAAGTTTCATCCGCATATAATGCGGCAGGCAGCTCGAAGACATTCCAAAAGTCACGAAAGCCGAACGTACTCCAGTTATTTGTGTGCGCCAGCGCGCCAGATATGACACATGCGTAGCGGGGGTGCCGGATATCTGGAAGATATCTGGAAGATATCCGGCACCCCCAGAGCACATCGGGCACCGTGCTAACGCCTACTCGTGTCCCGCGCCGTGAGCATGTGCAGACCGGTTCCGGCGTACGCGCAGGTGCTCGCGCTTCGGAAGTGCGCAGTCGGTGCTTTAGTGATGTCGTAAGATGTGTCGTCTTACGAAAAGCCCTTGTCAGAGATATCTTTCTACAGAAACACGTCTTCGGTACCGAGAGCGCATTTTATATCCCATTTTTCTTGAAATTACAACTGGTCAGCTCGGGAACACTAGCCCAAGAGTCCACCGTCCAACTGCACAGCATGGCTAGAGAGGCCCGTGGCGGTAACTACTGCAGGCTCTCCCTATCTCATCTAGGCCATGTAGCAGCACTTGATACAGTACCACTGCTTTCGGCAGCTACAATTACTTTCCTTTTAAAAGCAGCCAAGGACTGCTTTCACGGTCCCGATACCATGGGAAGTGCGATAGTCCTGGGCGTCGCGAGATCAGGCCAGCATAGTGACCACGTGTCGAAATCGAAACTACCAACCTATGCCACCACTAGATAGCAGCTGTTTTCGCTCGAAGCATCATGGTAACGGCGCTTGAGAATAACGAATCGCAGCCGAAAATTGTTTGGATCCGCATATAATGCGAGGTGGAAATTTGACATGCCAAATTCCGGAAAAAACCTTGTATTAGACACGGGCTTTTATGGTATTTTCAGCTCCACTATAACGAAGTAGATTTTGCCACACTTTCAATGTTATGAAATTACAATGCTGGCCGGAAACTAACCTGAGTAAAAATTGTATCGCGGTTACAAGTGGTTGAGCGGAGCACGTGCCGAAGCACACATCAGAGCGCGTGCGTAATATGGGCGCCGCCCAGCTTTCACATACACAGCGCACAGGCAGACGCAAATATGATGACGATCATAGTGATGAGCGCGCCGCCAGCCGCGCCATCTGGGATAGTGCAGGTGAGGCTGGCACGATCGTCTGCGCAGCCTTGACAGCCTTCCAGGCCAGCCTGTGGCTCTCGCTATCTCGCCCATAATCGGCATTGAATGCGACACGCTGTCTGTGCACAAAGGCAGCACACTACGCTTATCGCGTTTACAAATGCCCAAAGCTTGGTTTTTAAAAGGACTGGAAGGGTCAGTGCCATTGGCACACCCGTCAGCTGTGAAGCCCATTGCAACTTCACAACTGACAACCTCGCTTCTCTTTGAGACGATGTGCGTATACGTGTAAAGTGACACACACATGCGCTTACGGCAGAAAACTCGAGGAGAGGGGTGGGCCTGATTTCATTTTATTGGTTGGTGTTGGTGGTGTAAGCGGTGTGCTCGGGGCTCTTACAACTCAACACTGGTTCGTTGTCCTTGTCACCCATGAGGTGGTTGGTGCCATAGACGTGCTGAGGCAGCTCGTAACGTAAGCAAGATGCTGCGTAATACCACTGCTGCTGGCGAAGAAAGGGCAGAAGTAAGGGACCACTTAATCACAAATAAAGACTTTCCCCGTTAGTTATCCGCAGTGTTTTTGGCAGATTTCTAGCATGCTAGGAGACCAATTTTTATGTAGCAGAATTTCAGTATTACAAAGTTGAACTGCTGATTTTACAGATTTCTTTAAATCGGGGTTTAGCTGTAGTCATGAAATGCAGTGTATTCACTCCAGGTGTCTGCCATGTTATCCGTAGGATGAGGATGAGAGCATAGCATGGCACTACCAACTGCTCAGACCTGACTTTTTTTGACAATTTAAAATATATATTCCTGCCTAACTCCCGAGCCGTGTCCTCATTATTGCCACCATGGGGTGAGATGTACCAGAATATGCCAGTAGTATTTTTATGCTGTTCTCAGACTTTTGACTGTCGCTTTAGTAATTTAGTAATGACCATCGGTCTGCATTGCCTTCACATTATGTGCCCTGCCACTGCCCATTTCTTCCTGATTTCGACTACAACGTCGTTAAGGTTTCTTTGTTCCCTGACCCACTCTGCTCTCTTCCTGTCTCTTAATGTTACGCCGATCATTTTCCTTTCCAGCCTCTTTTTTTTTTCCTGAGTGATTATGGTGCTTGGTTGCTGATCCCGAGAGATGTGGGTTCGATCCCGGCCATGGTAGTTGCATTTCGAGAGTCCTGTGTACTTTGAGATGTCACTGCATGCTAAGGAATGTCAGGTGGTCTAAATTATCCGGAGCCCTCCACTACGGTGTCTCTTATAGCCTGAGTGTCTTTGGGACATTAAACCCCATAAAACCAAACCTTTCCAGCCTTTTTGTTCACTCCCAGGACTTGATGAGGTTTTTTGGTTGTTGTTTTTGCTGGGGTCAGACTGCTTCACAACCTGGTTGCTTGCTCAGTGAGGTGTGCCACTCCACAGCAGCCACACGTGTGCGCACAAGATTGCGCTGGCAGCTGACTGCTCTCTTCTGCCTTCCTGCAGGCTCCTGCTGTGGGACTGTGACTCTCGCCAGTACAGCTACTACGTCGAGGTGTCCGTCGACCAACAAAACTGGAACATGGTGGCTGACAAGCGCAACGAGCTCTGCAGGTGACATTCCCTTTGGTCTTGGTCAGCCACTGCTGTGGCCATGCTGGGCAAAGCTTATGTCCCATGTAAACCCCTGTAAGCCCCTTTATGGGCCGCACCCTGTTTTATCCAAGAAAAAAAAAAAGTTCCTTGTGAGGGCTGCACCCAACCTTTTCATGACCCATGCAGGGGTAGCTTGTGACCCCCCCTGGAACTTCAGACGCATTCAATGGGTTCACCACCCATGGATGGCATGTTATTCCACATGTCGTCATTATTTTCATCAACTTTCTTCTTCCTTCTGCAGCCTCTCGCCATCCATATCAGCATCAGTATCACCAGCCCCAGCTTTTTATGACTTACATGTGCTGTTTGCTTCTTTTTTTTCATGGACTGCCATCGAGCGTTGGAATTTTAGCACAATGAGCAAGCACCTTAACATAACTACACAGCTGGGTTTAAAGTGAAAGTTGTAGAGTGTGCTCTCGAACATAGCAAGCATGTGGCGGGCAGGAAATTCGACATGTACGTGAAGTGCTTTCGACAATGGTGCAACCAAAAGGGTGCACTGAGGAAAAAAAGAAATACTTTCTCACACATCTTTTTTGTGAAAATTGGCCCTCTAATCTGGAAAAAAAAGTGCTGCCCGAACACGTATTTGTGAAGTATGTGTATTTATTTTACAGGAGCTCACTCTGAGTTGTAATGTGACTGAAGCCTCTTGTAGATGTAGATTGTAAAAGCGCTCAAAAGGACAAGGACACAGAAAGAGATGGACACACAATGCGCTTGTCTGGTAAGCAACCAGCAAAACTTACATCCGTTTTCAAAAACAAGGTTTCAATTCGGGGCATATTCCACTGAGAGAGAGAATGCATCACTGGAGGTAACAGTTTATTCCATGCAGTGATTGTTCTTGGGGAAAAGACATCCTGGCAAAGTCCATTTTGCATCTTGTTTCTCTTTTATAGCATGTCCACTTGCCCCTGTGTATCTTTTGCAAATGTCCGAGATCTCGTTGGCAGCAAAATGAGAGAGAGAAAGTCAAATGTGAAGTAGGTGCGCTAGCACTGCTTGCCTCTGCTGTACTTTTCTATGCATTTTTACACTTTGTTATGCTTCTTTTGCTTTGGTATTAAAGGCGGGATTATAAGGGAGAGGGAAACAATGAGTAAAGAGTGGGCAGAGAGGGAGATATGAGAGGAGAATGCAAGGGACATGAGCAAAGCCGATGCTCTAGACTTTCGGCATCACCACATCTCGAGCAGTGAAAGAAGGTCCCCAGGGCGAACAAAGCGTTATCGAAGAGCAAGGAAGTGTGCCTGAAGGCAAGCTTTACCTGTTAAGGGGGAAGACTGCTTCTGGAGGAAAGATATTTATTTCTCCACCAAACTTGATGAAATTGCATATCGTTCACCAGCTCCTCGTGCTGATTTCAAAAATGCAACTACTTTATTGGGAGGTTAATTAGTTCTCAAGATATAATCAATTAACCCCCATTGTTCACCAGAACATTGAGAGAAAAAAAGTAAAGCATAAAAGCTCGAAAACGGCACATTGTTAGACTCCAGAAAGAAAGTGGAATGCAATGTTGGAGACAATTTTCTAATTTTACCATCATTAGTGATTTCACAGTACAATGAAATTCATGCAATAAACTGTGGCTAACATGCAATCAGGAACTAGATCATTAAAAAAATTTCTGAGGCTTAATTGAAAAATCTGCTTCCAACATTGCATGCTCAGATCACCTAGGTACACACTAAAAAAAAAATGGTTCTGTCAGCTATAGATGCTGAAATATGCCACTTAGAAATTTGCTCAGAGACCAAAATTTGCATTCTGAGAAAAAGGAGAAAAACGATCAGAGTGCTGTTTATTGAAGAAAAATTCAAAATTATTGGTCCAGTGGCGTTGGGCAATTCCTAATAGCCTCCTGGAATGTAGTCTGATTCCTTGCTATCATTGAAGTGGCGCTTTTTCAGCATGCGCTGCACATTTTCTGCCGATTTGTGCTTTTGTGCACATGCAACTTTCCTTTGTTTGTCTTTCTCTTGCATGCGCTTGGTTGCCTGGGGGCTGGAGGTCAGGTTCAGCTCTTTCAGAATGCATGCAGCAGTTCTTCCATTTCCTGCATTAAACTTCATTGCAGCCTCAGCCACAGCAGCCTGAACGGTAAAGAGTGAGGCGTGCCGCTCCTTTCGGGCAAGTGCCCATATCATTGAGCGTAAGGATTCATTATTATTCTGAGTTTTGCCTCGTTGGACGCGCTCAAGAAGCCCCATGTTAGAAACTCTTTCATATACAGGCAGCAAAGCGTTGCAGACATGAGGAGGCAGGTTGTGTCGGTGACGTGGCATGGTGTCACCTCGGGCCTCTGCAGCATTCTGTCTGCACCAAGACTCGAGGCCTGTTGGACAGAAGCTGTGGTTGGCGGTGACGTCATTAGAAGTGACATGATGATAGGTGGCCATCACAGCCCTATGTGTGGCCTCCACATCACCAATGTGTGATTTCAGAGCCCATGCATAGTATGGACTCAATTTAGAAATTAAATCTGCCGTAAGCTTTCCTTTCTCACCAAGGGATTCTCCACTAGAACCTCTCTGTTTTGAGAACACATTGTGCAGAGCAGTTCCCATGCGCTTCTGCACATGATTTATGCAGTCTTCTTTGGTAATTGGAATGTACCCATAGACTTCTTATTGCAAAGCAAGGAAAGTGCGGCTGTCCCCATCGGACAGTGTGGTTGTGTACCGGAGGTTGTACAGTTCCAGAGACCGCTTGAATAAGATGAGTGCAGCCTCTACTTCCATTTCGCCAGCCTTCTTGTTGGTGTTCTTCTGGAATATGTGGCTTGCTTTCCACGCTGAGTACGTCGGGTCATCATCATTCGGGCCCCATTTGCACGCGGCACAAAAATTACTGAGCACTACGTAATCGAGCACAAGTCCAGTAAAAGCTCGGTAACTGTCCCGATTTCCATGTGCGAGGAATGCCCGCGTGTCATCCACGAGCCGTCAAATGAGACTGCGATGTTACCTGGGTGTTTGAGATTTAGCTCCGAGTACACATCCCAAACGCATCAAGCGCAGTCAGCTGTCATCCTCAGGGCTGCACGATCCACTGCGGGCGTCAACTTTTCTTTGACGCACTTTTGCCACATTTTCGTGTGCAAACCCCCTATGAGATATATTCATTGCCGAGAATATATCATTTAGTGCAGCATGCTGATTTCCAGTTGCTTGCATGGCACGCGCGGCAAGAATGTTCACAACAAACGGATTCTTTTTTTCACCGCCGATCACACGCGGCGAACTCCATTCGGAAGAAGCGTCGCCGCAATTTACGCACGAAAGCGTCAATTTTACAGCAAGTTGTCACATTTGCCGATGTTCACATTACCGCAGCACACTTTGCACTTCACACACGCTAGTAGCGCATTCACAGACTCCAAACTAACAATCGTGAAGGTTGCGTCAGTCGCGTCGCCGAGCGGTTCGGCAGTGGTAGTCGCGGTGTCTGCGGTTGCACCGAAGAAAGCAGCTTTACGCTCCGTTGCAGGAGTCGATGCCATCTGCTGCAGTTTCCCATGTGCTTTCCTCGTAATTGCTGCTATCTTGGAAGGTTGCAGCATCGGGGTGTCTCGTCAAATGCGACCGCTGTCCAATGTTCCAATGTCTGCGGTCGCCGTTAGGCCTAGGCCTAACACGGTCTCCACATCGCACTGCGATTCAGATGTGATGGTTGCGGTTTCCGCAGAGCTCTTCTTCTTGAAGTTGTCAGTCAGCGTATTCTTCCTCTTTTTTTCGAACTTGTGCGCCGTGTGGAACTTAGGTGCTGACATTGCTGCAAAGCGCACTAAGAGCGATACACAAAATGGCTCCCGCTTGAGCTCACGGCTGGCCACGGACACGCCAAGCAGACGACGGGAAGCTTGTCAGCCAATCGGATGACACGTTTCAGTCACGTGCGCCGACTAGCGAATAGCAGTGCACGTTGCGACTTTTTTTTTGGCGCCTTTTTTTCCCACAACCAATAGGCGTAAAAGCAGAGCAATGGCGCGAAATTGAACACAAAAAGCTGCTCTTTCGAATGAGACCAAGATGGCGGCGATCACTGCCGGAGAATGACGGCTGCGTGTCGCGGAAAGACTGTGGTTTTCGCATCAAAATCTGTCCCAAGTGTGCGCGGATCTGCGTTTTTTAATCGTATTACAGTTGAAATATTGACTCTGGAGTTCTGGAATTTCACAGACTAGTAGAAAAACAGCTGCAGATTTCAAAAATTCTATTCCTGAAAAATCGATTTTTTTGCTATTTTTTTCGCCCCCAGAAGCCGTCTCCCCACTTAAGGCGCGGAGCTGAGCACAAGCTGCTTCACGATGCGGCGAGCGGTGCGGAGCAGAGGTCTAGGGAGCACCGCACGTACACGTCTGCTGTCTGTGAAGGCTGAGAGGTGACTGACAAGAGCGGAGAGAGGCTGAAGTTGAGGGCACGCGAGCAACTAGCTCAGTCCAGATAACACGCACTTGTACAACACTGCCCAGTGATGGTAGCGATGGCCACAATTGTGATACACTCCACTCGCTCATTGTCTGCAGCTGTGTGGCCACTCCGCCTCCTCATTGCGCCACGTGATGCGTGCGTCGCCACCTTCTCTTTTGCGCTTCAAGTTCACGGAGAAAGAGAGTGAGAGAGCGGCCTTGGACAGACATCGGCGAAATCTGTGATTTCGGCTAGAAGTGGTGTGCACTAAAAGAACTGGGCTAAAGGGAAGTAATCATTGGCAGACAAAGGCACATCAGGGCCTATATTCTATGTTGCGTCGTTTTCCAAAGCACCATTCTTGATGGCGCCCATTTGGCTGATGTGCCAGAAGCGAATGCCTTTTCTGTTGAGACTGTGGATGCCAGCTGGAGTCGGTACGTCGCAGTTGGCACAGCAAAAGGCCCAGTGGCACTTTTGCCCTTTGCCAATAAATGAAACATGACCAAAGAAGAGACCAGCCATGAAGGCAGATGTGGAGGCTGCTTTGAAGAGCACTCATTCCTCCACTGGGCACGAGATGGCGCTGCCTGTACCATTGCTGTGAAAGCTCGTTGCTTTCGTTTGCCACCGCTGCAGATGATGGGGATTTGCTGGTTAACGAAATCAGATAAGGACCCCACCCAAACAAGGTATAAAACAAAACTGACTGTAGTATGCCACCTATGTGCGAAATTTTAAGCTGAGAAAAGTGCCAAGATGCTGTGAAGATGCCGAGAAGCATCTTGGCACACTGCCAAGTACTGCGCTGCGGATAGGACGAAAACTGAGGAATGTGCTATAGGGACTGCTAACGGTTAAAAAAAAAAAAAAAAGGTTAATTCTCAGCAACAAAAGTGGGGTGGGTTCATTATGCGCATGATTATGGTATGTCTTGAGGCTTTTAAGGTGAGGTGAAACTTCAGAAGTAGTAATGCAATGCAGTCCATCTATAACGATACCAAATATAATGGTATATTGCTTATAACGACAAATTCTTTAGATTTATTCTCTCATTGTGCGTATGTAAAACTAAACTGTATGTAACGGTAAAATTATCAGTGAAATAACGAATACAACGATAGAATTCTGGCTGCCTGGAAGGTGTTTACCACCAAAATTTGTCTGAAAGTTTGATAAAAAATAAAATACTTGAAGCGAATTATGTAAAAACTCTGCAAATGGACCGGTGTGGCAAAATCCTTGCGGGGGGGCATTGCGCACAGCCTTAGGAACCAAGCACTATAACTGTCACAGTCGCTGGAGGGAAGAGGGAAGAGCTTTCTTTTCCGCTGCTGCGTTAATGCTTTCTCACACAAATTTAGCTTGCGCCGTTTTGGCCCGTCTGTGTGCTCGTGAACTGAAAATGGCGGCTACAAAGCGCAAGGTGTTGTCTCTGAACCCCCTTCGGTTTTGTCATTGAGAATTTACTTTTTTTTTAAGCGTTAGATTTTCTTAGTGCATTCCTCCGTGGAGTCCGCAGCGCAGACTTTGCCAACGTGCCAAGACTCCATGCAACCTTGACAGGAGCGCTGGTGCTGGTGGTATAGGTGCATGGTGTGGTACCTACATGCATGGGGAAACACATGGGTGTGTTCTTTGTTCTTTTTACTTTTTTTGCCAGTCCAGATATAACGGTAATTGGTTATAACTATCGGATTTTCAGGTTTTTCTCAATATTGTTATAAGTGGATTGCACTGTAATGAAGTATTGTGTAGCAGTCATATAATCAAAGCTACGTAATGAAACTTGGTACAAATAATGCATAGAAGCTGCAGTTACAAAAAGATGAAAAATTTTCAATTTTTTTTTCAGTTTATGTAATTTTTATTTTTTATAGATTCATACTCTTTATTAGACCAAGGTTCAAGACACAATTCTGAAATTAGCAGTGCATAAAAGCACATTTTTGTTACATAAGAGAAACTAGAATTATAACCCTGGGAAAAAAAACGATTTTCTAGATTTTATTTTTTAAATTTCAGCACTGTGTTTCTGACCATTTCTGATAAAAAAAGGTACAAATGTAAAAATAGAAAAAAATATAACTTGTAAAAGCCTTTTTTTAGCAAATTTTACCTTTTTGTTTGTAACTCCACATTTATTGCATTATTTCTTCCAACTTTCATAAAAGTAGCTTCTATTACACTGTTGTACGCACTATTTTAAAATCACAGCTTCTAAAGTCTCGCCCCTTCTTAAAGCATTCACTGTGGTAATGTACGTGATGTGTGTTCCATCGCCATGTGGTTTCTTTGGTTTGTTGCATCTGCTTCTGGAGTTTCAGCCAGTCGAGTGTCATTGAAAGGGGTGCTTTGAAAATGGTGCAGCTTAGTATGCAGGCCCAGGTTTGCTAGCTTGCATAATGCAGTGACAATAGAGAAATGCTGTGCAACTTCCAATCGCAGCATTTATTGCCGTACCAATTTGATGGAAGGGTAACACATTCCATCACACACATGGGGTGGGGGTGGGGAAAATGGACATTTAATGCAGCAGTATTAATGGTCCCATTCAGAAGAAATGCCGGCATTGGCATGCCACGAAAAGCAGGGAGCCCACCTGCCACGAAGGTCAGTCACGTGACCATGTGACGTCACCACAACCTGGCCACCGGATCGTGAGCAGTCTGCCTACCGGGGCAGTGGCGGCTAAATTAATGGTTGGTCGAGAGAGGTTGCTTGGGAAGAGCAACCAGTGTCTCGCAAGTTCCGCCGGTGGCTGTGTTTTGAAGTGGCCACCTGCCGAGCCAGTGGTGCAGTGGTTAAGCAATGCACCGCTGTGCCAGGAGCGGCATGTGGGCTCCTCACGATCTGTGAATGTGATGTAGAGAATGACCAATTCTGTATATATGGGCATGCAGGCAGAACCCAGGTGGCAGAGAAGGAGTACATGGGGGATCTCTAATGCTGTCGCATTGCACTCTTAGGGGTAGGTTAAGTGTTACGTGAAAGAAAGAACAGCATCCGTGTCTATGAAGGGATAAGCAAAGGGGACCCCAGGCCACTAACGGAACCCATTAATGCTATTGTGTCATACCCTTACAGAGCTCAAGTGTCTCAAGTTTTTGAGTTGGATGTGCGAGCATTCCTTCGCACTGTGTGGGGCAGCGACAAGCTTCTGCGAAAGGGAAGACCCACTCTGCACGGAGTGGCACATGAATTGCTCTGAGCAAGCTTTTATCAAGAATCTCGTTTCCACTGCACTTGTGCAGAAAAGGGAAGAACTCGGTGCTTGCAGAGTGCAGTCGTTGTCTGGAGCATTGAGGCAGTGTGATACAGCAGGAAGAAGGCACTATCCAGCGGTAGTTTCAACATTCATAGTGCAGTGGTCTTGTCCGAGCAGCATGTACATCTCTGTGACTGAATTTGTGCTCGATTACTGTCTGTTAAACACTGCAGCTGCTTTTGAAAGCTGGCCTTGTTTGCAATGTGCCACTGAGGGCTCCAGGGAAGCCTGTTGATGGTGCCCGTTTTGTAGCTTACGTGTGACTATCTGATATCATCATCATCATCAGCCTGACTACGCCCACTGCAGGGCAATGGCCTCTCCCATGTCTCTCCATCTAACCCTGTCCTTTTCCAGCTGTGGCCACCCTATGCCTGCAAACTTGCTAATCTCATCCGCCCACCTAACTTTCTGCAACCCCCTGCTGTGCTTGCCTTCTCTTGGAATCCACTCCGTTACCCTTAAGGACCAGTGGTTATCGGATATCACCACCGGCCATTTGAGTGAAACACTTGCTTAAGCCCTTTATCACTTCTGCCTTCAGTAGGAGTTTGCATTATGCAGTCTTAACACCAACTTTTTTTAGCTGCTGCAGTGGCTCGGTGGTTATGGTGCTCGGTCGCTGACCTGAAAGACGGGGGTTCGATCCCGGCTGTGGCAGTTGCATTTCAATGGAGGCAAAATGCTAGAGGCCCATGTACTGTATGATGTCAGTGCGCATTAAAGAACTCCAGGTGGTCGAAGTTATCTACAGCCCTTTAAAATGTTAAATCTCAAGAAACCAAACTAACTCTGGCTTTTAACTGCACACTCAAATTAACATGCCCACCAATTACGTGAGCTTTTCTGTGCATGGGCTAGACTGCTGCATCGAATGTTGCATTCTGCATGCTTGGTGTAGACTTTGAAATCAGTTTTTTTTTTTTTTCGTTTTATTAGAGCGCAGCTTTTTGGCGCCCGTTCCTGTGTTTCGCGGCGTCGCCGTTGTCCCTCATAACCAGCTCCGCAGCCGGGGCAGCACGCTGCTCTAGCTGCGTGCGCTTCTGGAGTCATTTCTTCCACACGCCCAAGCTGACACGCATAGCCGCCGCTGTTCGCCACTGCGTTTGCCCCCCCACCCTCTTCCTCCGTGGCGGTGACCACGCGATAGCATGCGGTGTTCTCCGGTTGCCGAAGCGCCGGCTTGGCATTAGCGGATCACGGTGCATGCATCCCAAGCCGAAACGCAAAGCCACATTCACTTGACTCGCTATCAGCGTCAGCGCATCAGTCAGTCGCTGCTATCTCTTCGTCGCGCATCGTTCTTGTGCGCCAACGCGCTGCCTCTCACGACCTCCCGATAACTTAATTGCTCTCTTCGCTCCTCCTCCAATGCCACTTCTGTGCGGCAGCATTCAGAGAGCCAGATTGGTGGCAGTGGATCTCGATATGTGCACCGCCTGAGCCAAAAAGCATAGCCACTGCCATTCGCCACTGCGAACCGCCTGCCTATATAAATAGTTTATTCTCTGCCAGTTCCTTCTTAGCCATGAGCGAGGCAGCCGGTGGAAGTCCTTCGTCTACCGCTGCTGATAAACGAGCTGCCAGAGCAGAGGCCCAGCGCTGTCGCCATTAGAATCCAGAGGTGCTGCCGCCAAAGCAGAAGCTTACCGTCGCCACCGTCGACATGATCCAGGAGTGCGCGTCGCTGAAGCAGAGGCTAAGTGCCACTGCCGAGAAGACCCTGCCGTTCGTGCCGCCGAAGCGGATGCTCATCGCTGCCGCCGAGAGCAACCAAGAGTAAGCGATGCTGAATCAGAAGCTAAGCGTCGCCTCCGAAAGGACCCTGCCGTTCGCGCCATCGAAGTGGAGGCTCATCGGCACCGCCGAGAAGACTGTACCATTCGCGTGGCCGAGGCCAAATGCAAAGAAAGGCCCACACAGAATGAGGGCGCAACAAAGGCTTTCCGGTGGCACTTTCGAGACAAGCCATTTGGATGTGTGTGTCGATCCCCACCAATTTTCGTAGTGGGGGATTTTAATGTAGATATAAAGACAAACGGGAATTTCTTACCACTTATGCGGAAGAACATCCCGTTCCTCCCGCTTGTAATGCCTCCCATGGCTGTGACAACCTCGCGAAATACTTGCATAGACCTCGTGTTTGAGAACCAGGCATTGGTGCAGCAAGTCGAGCATATATCCATCTATTTCTCCGACCACAAAGCTTCCTTCATGACAATCAAGAACTGTTAGTGGAGTGTTTCTTGAAGAAGAAATATGTGTGAAAAATAACAAGTTGTCTGTAATTGTACATACATTTCTTACTTAAATCCTTTGCCTCAGCCTATCAAAAAATTGAAACACCTTATGAGCTGCGTGCAAATTTTGCATTAGGAAGTAACGTAATCATTGGCATTTTTTATTAATGGCGTGGATGGCATTGTTTCAATAACTGCCAGATGACAAATCTGTTAATTACGTGCCCAGTTGTGTTTTTTTACTAACAGTAGTATTGTATTTGCATTGAGGACTTTTTGTCAACGTCCGTCCCATTTTTTTCTCCTTGTTTTTCCTTCAAGGAGGGGAAAAGTCAGTGACGTTGGGAGATTGTGCAACATATTCAGGGTGTGCTTGCTGTGTGTGTGCAGGTCGTGGCAGCTTCTGCGCTTTCCTCGGCAGCCTGTGGTGTTTGTGCGCATTGTGGGAACCCACAACACCGCGAACGAGGTGGGTGCCACAGACAACATGGCATTGGGTTTTGTAAGTGCAAGCAGCGTGACCATGCTCGGGGATGTGCATTGCGAGATATTTGGCAGGGAGTCGAGCTGAATAAATAAAACGAATTTGAGTGTTAAAATGAGTGTAAAGTAGAACCCCTCTATAGCAAAGTCACTTGGAGCAGCACAAATTTTTACTATATTATTGCCCTTACTATATATCAGTTGTTAGGGATGGTGTGGTTCCGAGGGCACTGGCTGGTAATTAATTGGCTACTTATGAAACACATATTGGTCTATAAAAGCAACTCAGAAATGCCTACCATCCCACTCCTATCACTCCTTTTTGTGACACTTTGTTTTCATTTATCACATTTTATGCTACCATGTTTTTTGTTGTTTTTTTTTCATTTGTTTTCTGCGGCATTTGTGCAAATACAACGTGGCTACGAATACATAACGTGAGTTTGATTGCATGTGAAGATCAAAGCTTTGCATGAACATGGAGTCTGCTCTGGCTGAAAGGTGGGTGGGAGCAGAAGAGAACTGAGATAACGAGACGTCGGCTTCCTGCGGCAATCATATGCACGCTTGCCAATGGCCTCTCGAGTCATTTGATGCTGCTGACGCATACCGCTGCTTTGGTAAACATAATATAGGATTCTTAGCGGCACTGCAGCCATGTTCTGCAGTGCAGTGGCAGTACGAAGCAATCATGGCCTCTGGCGCGGCTCTGAACTCGAAAAATTTTTTTGTTGCCTAAAAGAGAAAGGGCCCCAATAAAAATAGCCAAGCACAATTGCAATAAAACGTACCCCCTTTGTTAAAAGTAACCGAGCAGCAGGTTTTTGCTTCAAGGGCTGCCATAAGTGCTCCGCTGCACGGCTATGAAACAAACCACGTACGCCCGGTCACTTTTGATAAAAGGAGTACCATCAGGCCACATTTAATATTTTTACCACGAACACCTCTATGCGAAATTTATGGCCGAAAACTGCACTAAACACTTTTGTGAGCTCGAAATTTTTTTCCTGAAATATATTTTGTTTCATTGTAGTTTGAACCTTTTAATGATATAGTACGTGTCATAGATCTTATAGAGAGCTGCTGAACAATTTCCTATTGCTCATGAATATTGCGTACGGGTTTTTAATATATATATATATATATATATATATATATATATATATATATATATATATATATATATATATATATATATATATATATATATTATGAAGGGAGCCAACAGTCACCGAAACCAAGGTGCATAGGGGAACGTTAATATTTTTTTTTAATGTGTTATGCTTATCAGTGGGATAATAATTCTTAGATTAATAAATCGCTTAAAAGAAAATTACTTATAAAGCAGCAGAAAAAACAACCATGCCGCCGGTGGGATCCGAACCCACGACCTCCGAATATCGCGTCCGGTGCTCTTACCAACTGAGCTACGGCGACGGCTGTCCAATCTGCTGCTCTCGTGGGTATTTATGTTTACTGGGTGTAAGCGAGCCTTAAGAGTGTTCACGAGCGCCACCCTCGACCATAGCGGCGGACGTAGCACGTCCTGTAATACCGCGAGCGTGACGTACACCGTCATCTAACGGCGAGGGCGGAAACTGTGCGAGAGCCCTCTTATGCTACCTATGGCATCAAGGCTGCCAGAACCGAGACCATCGTTAAGCTATTAGCAGACAAGTTAAAGGAAATGAGGGGCCCGTTTGACAAATTTTATGAAGGGAGCCAACAGTCACCAAAACCAAGGTGCATAGGGGAACGTTAATTTTTTTTTTTTAATGTGTTATGCTTATCAGTGGGATAATAATACTTAGATTAATAAATCGCTTAATGAAAATTACTTATAAAGCAGCAGAAAAAACAACCATGCCACCGGTGGGATCCGAACCCACGACCTCCGAATATCGCGTCCGGTGCTCTTACCAACTGAGCTACGGCGACGGCTGTCCAATCTGCTGCTTTCGTGGGTATTTATGTTTACTGGGTGTAAGCGAGCCTTGAGAGTGTTCACCAGCGCCACCCTCGACCATAGCAGCGGACGTAGCACGTCCTGTAATACCGCGAGCGTGACGTAGACCGTCATCTAACGGCGAGGGCGGAAACTGTGCGAGAGCCCTCTTATGCTACCTATGGCATCAAGGCTGCCAGAACCGAGACCCTCGTTAAGCTATTAGCAGACAAGTTAAAGGAAATGAGGGGCCCGTTTGACAAATTTTATGAAGGGAGCCAACAGTCACCGAAACCAAGGTGCATAGGGGAGCGTTAATTTTTTTTTTATGTGTTATGCTTATCAGTGGGATAATAATACTTAGATTAATAAATCGCTTAAAGAAAATTACTTATAAAGCAGCAGAAAAAACAACCATGCCGCCGGTGGGATCCGAACCCACGACCTCCGAATATCGCGTCCGGTGCTCTTACCAACTGAGCTACGGCGACGGCTGTCCAATCTGCTGCTCTCGTGGGTATTTATGTTTACTGGGTGTAAGCGAGCCTTGAGAGTGTTCACCCTCATTTCCTTTAACTTGTCTGCTAATAGCTTAACGAGGGTCTCGGTTCTGGCAGCCTTGATGCCATAAGTAGCATAAGAGGGCTCTCGCACAGTTTCCGCCCTCGCCGTTAGATGACGGTCTACGTCACGCTCACGGTATTACAGGACGTGCTACGTCCGCCGCTATGGTCGAGGGTGGCGCTGGTGAACACTCTCAAGGCTCGCTTACACCCAGTAAACATAAATACCCACGAGAGCAGCAGATTGGACAGCTGTCGCCGTAGCTCAGTTGGTAAGAGCACCGGACGCGATATTCGGAGGTCGTGGGTTCGGATCCCACCGGCGGCATGGTTGTTTTTTCTGCTGCTTTATAAGTAATTTTCTTTAAGCGATTTATTAATCTAAGTATTATTATCCCACTGATAAGCATAACACATTAAAAAAAAAAATTTACGTTCCCCTATGCACCTTGGTTTCGGTGACTGTTGACTCCCTTCATAAAATTTGTCAAACGGGCCCCTCATTTCCTTTAACTTGTCTGCTATATATATATATATGAAGGGAGCCAACAGTCACCAAAACCAAGGTGCATAGGGGAACGCACCTTGGTTTCGGTGACTGTTGGCTCCCTTCATAAGTTTGTCAAACGGGCCCCTCATTTACTTTACCTTGTCTGCTAATAGCTTAACGAGGGTCTCGGTTCTGGCAGTCTTGATGCCACAGGTTGCTTAAGAGGGCTCTCGCACAGTTTCCGCCCTCGCCGTTAGATGACGTTCCACGTCACGCTCGCGGTAATACAGGACATGCTACGTCCGCCGCTATGGACGAGGGTGGCGCTGGTGAACACTCTCAAGGTTCGCGTACACCAAATAAACATAAATACCCATGAGAGCAGCAGATTGGACAGCCGTCGCCGTAGCTCAGTTGGTAAGAGCACCGGACGCGATATTCGGAGGTCGTGGGTTTGGATCCCACCGGCGGCGTGGTTGTTTTTTCTGCTGCTGTATAAGTAATTTTCTTTAAGCGATTTATTAATCTAAGTAATATTATCCCACTGATAAGCACAACACATTAAAAAAAAATAACGTTCCCCTATGCATCTTGGTTTCGGTGACTGTTGGCTCCCTCCACAAGTTTGTCAAATGGGCCCCTCATTTACTTTACCTTGTCTATATATATATATATACTGTCACATGACTGGGAAATTTTTTTCCCCAACATTATTAAGGGTAATTACTTTTGATGGTGCAATAAATGAGCCACAAATTTTATGGAACAAACTGGAGTAGGCCGAGCGCAAATTCTGGTGCGTTTGACATGGAATGGCCCTTTGCATCTTATGCTTCTTGAATGAATTTAGTACAGGTGAAAGTTTTGTGTAAGTCTAGTATGGAGACTTAATTTGGCATCATTTTTTGGAGATTTGCCTCTAGTAGAGTCATGCTGTTATGCCTGAATTCACATTTTCATCCCAACACTAACCTAGTCAAGTACAAAACCTCATTTTCCTGGCATGCCCCTTGGTAGGCATGCCCCTTGGCGGCATGCTGGCAGCTAATTATAGCATACATGTCAAGGGTATCGACCTTTTTGAGTTGAAACTAGTTGTGTGCGAATATTGAAATTTTCGAATACGAATCGAATACGAATATGCTGAAAAAATGGCTTCGAATATCGAATATAATAATAATAATAATAATTGGTTTTGGAGGGAAAGGAAATGGCGCAGTATCTGTCTCATATATCGTTGGACACCTGAACCATGCTGAAAAAATGGCTTCGAATATTGAATATCTGTTCAGTACAAAAAGATTTCAGAAAACGATGAGCAAGCAAACGTTGTTGCCCTTATTTTTTTTATTTTTTTTCAAAATAGTGTATGGTCTTTGCAACTAAAATAAACAAAACTAGACTGCCTCAGTACCATATAAATAAACATGATGCGCACAGAAATGTATACAACTTGATTAGACAGCATAACAATATTCAAACTATAATGAGGTCATGCAAAACAAAATCCATAAAATAACAAGACTGGCACAAAAAAATAACATGATGACTATTAACCCTCATTCATTCGGAGTTCAAGGGACCGGAAGAAATGCCCGGTTCATCCGAAGACCTCTGTTAATAAAACTGCCCCCCCCCCCCCCCCCCCCCCCCACGAAAAACAAAAATGCTGCCGAAAATGCTGAAGATGCAGTAAGGCCTTAAGAGGCGCCTCCATCGCGCTAACACCTGCAAGCCCGTGACAAGGAGCTACCCGTTTTGTAGTGCTGGAAGAACAACATAAATGCAAGCAGGGGGCCGGGGAACACACACTGGCGTCGGAGCGGCGAGGCGGTTTCTAAAAAGGAAAAAGAAATAAGCCACGCGGAGCTGGGATTGGACTATCGGCGAATGCGCGGGCCGACATTTGAAGTTGCTACGGGGCAGCGGTGAAAAATCAGAAACCGAAACTACGCAGCCAGGCTATTTTTTTGCCCTAGCGACAGTGGCCTTCCGATTGTTGCCACGCCTGCCGTTACGCCCGCTAAAGAGGTGTGCAGGTCACAATGCACCATGCAATAGGCGAGATTTTGACAGTATCGCTTGCCGTATTGTGACTACTCGACGCGCCCCTTCAGGAGGCTCCCGCGGCATTGCGCAAGTAGGCTTTCCCGCATAGTGAAGTTTATAAAACGGGATGGCGGAAGTCACACTCGGAGAGTTATGAAGGACGCATTCTTCGGATGTGGGCATTAAATATGTAACGTATTACGGAAGGATTAAAAAAAAGCGCGATTTCACGTTGCGATTGCTCGAAGCGGGCCGTCGGCCATCTTGTTCGCAGCACGCGTGATATGTGCGAAAGCCCACTTGGGGAAATTCTCACGAGGTGAAGCCTTGCGGCGTCGGGCTGCGGTCGGTCCGCGTGATAAATGGCGGAGAAGGAAGAGGATGGGACCTCTGTACTGTTTTCCTGGAATTTTTAGCTCGATTATCGGCTGATTTGCCCAGATATTGTCGTTTTGCCACAGTTGAATTTATGAAACTATGCGTAGTATACGATCGATGGTGAGTATTCGGGAATTTTCGAATATTCGGAAATTCGCGAATATCAATTTTCGAATACGAATCGAATATCAAACATATTCGATTTGTATTCGAAATTTCGAATATTCGCACACCCCTAGTTAAGACCAAATTTCGGAAATTGATTCAGCATACCTTTATATGTTTTTTTTTTGTTTAAACCGAAAAGCACAACACCTAGTGTTAAGAGATACACCAGGCATTACAGTGTAATCGCATCATTTGTCTCCTGAAAGAGCTTCCCATGCAAGCATCTTGCCTAGCTGGCCTACCTCCAATTTCTGCTGCTTGCTGTGTAATTATTTTTCCATGGGGCGGTGACACCGCCGTGAACAAACGAGCTGACTGATGTGGCACTGAAACAAACTCTTTGCTGGGTTGACTTGCACCCCGAAAGAACTCAACAGCTCGGTGCCAGTGGGAGCAACAAGCGTTTTTAACAGAATCACCGTCGTTCTCAGCCACGCACGGAGGTCTCTCGAGTTCTGTATGGATGCTGCTCACTATCAGATCTGGCGGCATGAATGGTGCAAGCACTAGTTCACACCAATGCACACCGAGGGCACCACTCCCCTTTCCTCCTTTTTTGTCCTCTATGTTACGCCAGCACTGCAGAACTGGCAAATGTGCCTGTAGCAGTTGTCGCTGTTATAAAAGTACAAAAACTGAAGATAGTTGTCCTCTTCAAGGCGATAAAGTCTTAGTCTGGCTGGCGGCCCATGCAGGTGTTCCACTGCGTCCACTTTGAGTGCCCGGCTCAGTGCCTCGAGACGCCTGGCTCGACGGCCGCGCCGGCGACGTCCAAGCAGGGCAGCAGCACCAACACCGACCGGCGGAGTTCGTCGTCGTCCAGCCACGACAGTGACCTCTCACAGCAGAAGCAGCCGCAACACCCGTGAGAGGACAAACGGATAGTGATGAAGGATCTTGGTCATCTCCTCTGCTTGGCGTTCTTGGCTGGGAATCACAGCTGGCTGTGTTTTTATTCACCTCGTGTCTGACTCCATGTGGCGATTGACTTCCTCTCGGCTCCACGCTTCAGGTCTGTCGCTCCAGACAGGAGTGGGACTGCCACGGAAGTGAGCACTGCACAAACACAGGGCAAAACACAGTGGCATCTTGGTGTTTTCCCACTGTAGATGTGGGCCTGTTGGCGTTTGATTGCAACAAACAGCATGGAAGCATGCGAGAGACAAAGGCTGTGCTGGATGCTACCCCGTCTTGTGCTCTCGCCTCCCAGCTGTCGCATGGCTTTGTAAACAGCCAATGGATCGGAGTGGCAAATCATTTGTCACTTCTGGTGCAGTTCAGGAGAGTAGGAGTAGTAAGTTTATCGTTTATTTTTATTATTATTATTATTGCGAAATGATGCCTACCCACCAAACGCTGCACTGCAGGGAGTCTGTTGTTGACTGGCAACTGTGCGAGGCTGGAGCATCTTCCTTCTGTTGGCAGTTTTTTTCAGAAGGACATGAGATTGCATGTGACTCAGTATTTCAACATTTGACACAAAGTTTTTACATCGAGAGCGAGCCTACCTCTCTTCTGCAACAGGCCCACAGCCCTGGAGGAAGTCTACCACTAGGGAAAGCCACTGTTGCTTTCAGCTGGCAACTGTGGAGTGTAGATCTCTGAACTGCTTGCCAAAGTGGGAGAGAAGGTCGATAGAAGCATGTGTGTGTATGCGTTATTTTGGGATTCCCTCTGCAGGGTGCTCCATCGCTGTGATGTATTGGGTTTTTGCGACTAGCAGCAGTTGCAAACGCCTCCTAGAAATGCATATTTCATGAAAATTGTGACCAGTTACTTCACATCACTTGAGTCAAGTCAGTGATGGGCAGTGCAAGCACTGCTGGCCCTGCTAGCCGGATAATCATGTTCTGTGGCTGTAAATTCACTGCTTGTTTGATAACCATTGTTCTCTGCATTTTTCTGCTGCACTTTATTTTATCATTGTTATTTTTAGCTTAAGCTTTTTGAGGGAAGTTTAATTGGTTAAATGAAAATCTTGGAGCCCTAAGCCTGTTTGTTGTGTCTTTTGACGGCGATTAAAGGAACCACTCCTGTGTCATCACCTTTCTTTTGTACTCTTTAAAATGCAGTTTTTTGCCACAGAAAGTTTTCTTCCGCTTGGTAGTTGACATCTACCAACCCTGACATTGCAGACGCAATGGCTGCTTGCCTCTTGGGCAGTAATGAGCATGGTATTGACTGAAGTATACGGCTAGTCCTCAAACTGTAGTTTCATTTCATTATTTCCATTTATTTGGGCCCATTTACAAGAAAGCGGAGGGGGCCAAGGTAAAAGCCACCAATTCACAGCTTGAGCGGTGCCTTGCCCCCTTTTACACATTGATGGACCGGTGGCACAGAATACTTCGAGAAAAACAACATGGTTACAATATACCAGTGATTTAAATTATATCTTTCACAAGAGAAATGAGCTTTGATGTCAGGGTGTGGATTTAAATCCTGGCTTCTAGGTAAGAATTTGAGAGCCGTGGCAAGATGTTTGCAATCATTTGATGGCCATGACTTGTTCTTCAAAGAAGGGCATACTGCTTTTAAAGCACTAAGGTGATTTAAACGAGTGTAAAAAATTTAACAGACACTTGGGACCGCTTACGTGTAGGAAAGCAAAAGCATTACTGTCCCTGGGTGAATTGACATCCACCCACACACACACACACACACACACACGTGCATATGGCACCACCTAGAACAAAGCTGTGAACAAAGCGTGCCAAATGTGGTGATTAAATGCAAGAAAAAAAATGGAGGTACCTGAAGTTTCTTCCAACAAAGGTGACTGTATTGTGCTTGGTCCTGTTAAGTGAAATGTGGTACAGGTGCCCCAAAAGTAAAGCTGTCTGTGGAAAAATTTGGTTCCTTTGCCCGTGCCACTGATGAGATGAACATGAGAAGTATAGCAGGGGTGGTCAACTGGACGTGCCATGTGCATCCAGACAATAAAAGTATGGTACGAATTGACTATCAGATGACTTCGTTGATTCTGCTCAGTCTGCAATCGATTTTTTAACTTGATGTGTTCTACAACAGGAATAAAAAGTTAGCAGTCCACCAAAACTAATTCAGGGAGAAAAAAAAAATTGCCTCGTATTAATTGCTGGGTATCTGCAGAAGACACTCGCTGCCTGAGGGTGAACATCTTGAAAATCATTGCACAGTGAAGTAAATGCACTATCTGTGAGGGTTCAGTTTACCAATTAATGTTCAACAGTCTAGCAAGGGAGCAGCAATCCACAATTTGTAGCGAAGCACTGGAAGTGTGCACGGAAATACATCTGCATAGGGCAGGTGGTGAACACAGATCTGGACCACAAAAGTGAAGTAACCCCCAAAAAATAATGGAATTAAGTGCATATGGCAGGTTATCTGAGATCATGAATGACAGTTTGCTAGTATCCCTCAAGGGAAAAGTACAATAGCTGTGTCTTAATGGTACTCGCCTATGGGGCAGAAACGTGGACGAAAACAAAAAGGGTTCCACTCAAGTTAAGGACAGTGCAGGGAGCTATGGAGAGGAAGAGGTGGGTGTAGTGTTAAGAAAAGGGATGAGAGTAGAGTGGGTGAGGGAACAAACGTGGTTTAGTCAATCAAAAAGAAATGGGCCTGGGCAGGACATGTAATGTGAAGGCAAGATAACCAATCGTTGTGAAGGGAAACGGACTGGATTCCTAAAGAAGGCAAAAGTAGCAGGGGGCAGCAAAAAGTTAGATGGATGGATGAGATAAGAAGTTTGCAGGGATAAGGTGGCCAGAGTTGGCATAGGGCAGGGTAAATTGGAGCGGGCGTCGTTCTGTAGTCAACATAGTTGGGCTGCTAATGATGATCCGACCGATACCACGGCGAGAGACACCTGCAGAGGCTTAAGATGAGCAGTGGGTTTTTCGATGCAAGCATCAGCACTCGAAAGTATTGGCTACATCTCCTGCACTGCACAGATGTTCTTGTGCTGCCGCATCCTTGGACCAGGAGGGACCTTCATGCGGATCCTGATGTGTGTCGGCATGTTGTAGCGAGTATGGCAAAAGGACGTCATACACTGTTTGGTAGGATTTTAAGAGCATTAGCTCTTATTCTTCATGTTTCTCGATTTCTTGGGGTCTGCTACCACCTCCCTTCGGCGTAGAATTTTCTGTCCAAAGAATTCAAGATGGCGGCCGCCATAGGAAATCAGTAGCAACCCAACTGGTGATTGATTGGGGATGTCACTGATATATCCAGTTGGTGATTGATTGGTGGCATCACATTAGGCCTCTTATTTCAGAAGAAAAAGTAAATGTGGAATTTCAGTTCAAGCAAAGGGCTCCAATTTATGAAATTGTCTTTATTTAAGAGGCAAGCAGGCATTTCGGGCACACTTCAGATTAAAGGGACCCTGAAGTTATTTTGATAGTGGTATTCTAATACACCAAATCTGTGCAGTATTGAGTCAAACTTACAAGCTCTGCATGGATTCTCTAATTTACAAATTTCTTTAATTCCTGCTTGCAACCAATCAGGGCATTACCTCACCATGTGTTCTTGCTACCCCTACCCCAATGATGTGAATAGGCAAACTGGGCGAGCCTTCTCAATGGGTGGGCCGTGGCGAGGTGCTGTCCTGACCTGTTTTCTTTATTTTTTTTTCTGGTACATGGACATGTATGATTAGAGGCGGCATGGGAGGACCATCATTTTGAATCGTCGATATCTTGTGTGTTACTGAAGGTAGCTTAAAAATTTTTGCGGTGCAGTGATGAGTGGTGGAATACCGATCGCTCTCATGCTTTTCCTAACCTCAGGAAATTCCACTTCATGGTCCCTTTAATGGCTGAGTGGAATTTCAGTGTGAAATATTTGTGTGTTTGAAGCCAGTTGGCACTTTGTGTCAGTCTACAGTTCTCACTCTGACGTGGGCGGGCACAGCCGCCATAAAATTTGTACAAGTTCTTAATGCACGACAGTTTGTGAGTGCGTACAGCTCATCGCCAAGCAGCCAAGCTTGGCGCCATGTTTCTGTTGCCTGCGAGCATCATTAGCAACTTTTACTTTTGTAGCACTGAGCTTTCTGATTGAAAATCTTGTTAGGGCAGTTCATTTTGCAAACCGTTGTCGTCACAGCGGACAAATTCAGTTGGTGCTCTTGTATCTCTTAAGACCATTATTGTTGAGCTGCTTTGATTGAGGAGGCCTTATCTAAACCTTGCACATTATATATGCCAGAGTGCACTTGCTGTATTCACACCCCGGTTTCAAATGCGCTCTGATTGAATGAATTGACTGAGCTGTCTTGCATACTGTTATGCATGGCAAAGCTGTGCAAATAACAAAATCATTTAACTGAGCTGCACAATTAATGCGATGTTCTCTTATTGGCATGAATACCACCTTGTGAGGTTGGCAGAAAAGCTGCTTCCATAGCCATTAAAGTGTGCCTGCTCCAGGCATGCTCTGTGATTCATGTGGTCAGTGGTTGAGGGAGTGCCAAGTTTGTAGTGACCATTGTTTTGCTAGAGATAATTTAAAATCGGTTAAGTGGGTGGAAGCTGCCTGGTTGTGTGTTTTCTAGAAAAGAAGGTTGCGTTTGTTACTCGTTTTCATGTTTCACAGCATGGCGTGTACTTTTTGGAAAGCAGTGGTCGCGGGTAGTGCCATAGCAGTTCCCCTGCCTGCCTTGCATAGCATATCTCCCCCCCCCCCCCATCACCAAAAGACTTGGCCTAATGGAGAGGCACCATTGCACTGCAGCCAGTGTGAGTTGAATTGGCATGAGTCTATGCACGTGGTATGGGCCACTGCGGTATTACCAGTGGTGCGCGACAGTTTACCTTACGTGACCCTTCCCCGAGTTGAGGGAATTTCCGTACGAGTTTACTGAAGGGAGTGGGGAAAGCTTCAATTGCTCGAGTACTTCCACTGTGACAAGAACTGGACAAGAGTAAGAAGCCCAAAATCACTTCCTAGTCTCATTCAGGTGGAGTGATGGTAATCATCACACGGGTCTGGGCTGTTACTATGTTTTAACTAGACTGCACAGTCCTCATACATGTATGTTTGTGTCATTTTAATATGTAACGCTAGGCATCCAATGCTTTTGCTTGAGCTCCAACTGCAACTTTTCTGTTACTCCAGGCGATACACTGTACCACCAGCCTTGCTTGTTGTTGACAGGTAGGACATTACATTGGCTCATTTCTTCAGCATTTATTTGCACCAAGTAAGGCAAAGAGCTTAGGGCGTCTGTCCCTGTACACCGAGTACTGCCACCTGATTCTGTTGCGTGCTGATGGGATGCGGGACAGCACCAGTTCTCAACTTGCCACAGTGACACCTGTAAAACAACTCTAGGCTCATGCTTTAAACACAGGTCACTCCGGTACACAAGGAGGAGTCCACCTGATTGGCATACTGTCTTGTCAAAACCACTTGACCTTTGGTTGTGCTCGCGGAGGACTAGTGCAATGTTGAGCTGGCCGTGTTGCAGGTTTGGGAAGTTTGCAGTAACCAGTCCTGTGTGTATTCGAGGTGCTAAATGCAAATGTGCGTTTGACGTTCCTTTGGTTTTGTAAATGGTATGAGCTTTTATTCCACTAGTGTTGTTTGTAGCACTGCATTTTTGCTTTTCTCTCCGATTGTCTTGTTATGGTAGTGCCAAAGAAGTTTAGAACTGTTTTGTTGTACTTAATACTTTCCTTGTGTAATAAAAGTCTGTGGCATAACTCAGCTGTTTCCTCTCGCATGTGTGCGTCTGTCTTCAAGGGTTGATACAAGCCAGGGACAACAGTGGGCATTTAGAAAGGCTCCCTTTTGTGAGTTGAACATTTACAGCCCATTTAAAATCGGGGGCCACTCGCAAAGTTGTAGGCCAACTTAGCGTCATTGGCTGTCATGTTTTGGCAGTCGCATGCACAGTCGTGAGCAATATGAGAGGGAACAAACTTTTTGCACAGAATTGCACATTTTCTGGTTACTTCTGCGCAAATTTTGAGGCCGACTTTTGAATATTATATACCAAGAGGAAAACTAGTTAACAGGAGAAGCTTTGCTTGTCACACAATTATGGAGTTATCAATAAATGAATTTTGTTTGTTCCCTCTAGTATTGCTTACGACTGTACACAAGCGGTTCCCACTCCGACAGACTTAAATCTTCTTTTCTTCTGTACCGTCTGGCCTTCCCCCACACAGAGCGCCCTCCTATGTTCATCCTCGCAACTGCAAAGTTTACTAGTGCCACCCCGGTGATGCTGACCACAAGTAGGTCCTCTGCAGGGCGTGCCTTTGCCTTTGTCATCACACTGTCCTAATATGTACTGAACAGCAGCTGAAAAAACTAGAGAGAGGACTGCCTGGCTGTTTTCAGTCACCTCCGTGCCATTGACGCTACTTGCAGTGGGAATCTTGTGTGGGCTGCCGGCAGTTAGGCAAAATGAGTAACGCCACATCCACCTCACACTACAGCCACCCAGTGGCGCTGAGGGCTCTTCCACTCGACACCGAGCCAAGGGGTTGCTGTGCTGGTGACTAGCTTGGGTTGGAGCTAGTGTGTGTATGTGTTAGGAGAGGAAACACGCTGTAAAACTGGATGGGAAAGAAAACGAGCGAAGGTCGGTTCAGAGAGGCTCTTAAAATTTTCCAGTGGTCACTGAGTGAACTAGAGTGGCGTGTAATGTTATAGGTGGTATTGTGGAGTCATATCTCATCACTATTGGTTATCTGGCTGGATATCTGCTACCTGGGTAGTTTCAAAACTGAAACCACGATGACTAAGGGGTAACGAAGGCTCTTGCTCCAAGTGTGCAGTCACATGGCAAAGCTGAAACCATGACGACTTAAAGCTCCATTTATCTCCAGTGTCCCCTTAAATGCTCACTGAATGAGCCAGACGAGTACACAAATGGCTCAGACAGACATTGGCTACAGAACTCTGGACACAGCTTCATTTCCTAATGACTAGGTGGGCTATTCACATGCTCCACTGTGCATGCATGCTTCAGGTTCATACATCAAAACTGCGATGACACTATGCAGCTCATTTCGTACAGTGATGAGAATGCATGATGGACAAGCAACCAATGTTGTCTCCAGCCAAGGTACCTGGGTAGATGGGCGGTCCCATTGTAAACGGTAACAGGCCATTCACAAAAAGGGACAATGATCCAGCTGCTTCCAACTTTTTCTGAAGAATGCAGCACCAAGGCTGCGGTCACCCCACCAGCAACTACAACTACGACTATTTGTATCCCCATTCAGTCACACTCCAGCAAGCACCTGCTGAAGGCCTCTCCACACGGCCTCCAGTGTGTGGCATGATAGCCTACTAAACTGCATGCAAGAAACATCTTAGTGTGCATGTACACGTCAAAACGATTATTTGCGTGGGCCAATTTGCCTGCCCTGCACAAAAAAGAATGCTTTCTCTCTTTCGGCTACATTCTCATCAGTGGCAGTCTATACAGTCCAAGCAGATGCTATACATGCAAAGATCAGCACTGCAACATTCTACAGGTGCTGCGAGAAGTACCGTACTGACCTGCATATTATTTTAACCTCCTGGTGTTTTTTTAATGCACAAGGACACCCTTTGCATTTTACCTCCCTTGAAATGTGGCCTTTGCAGCTGGGATTCACCCCATCCAAGCAGCCAATAAGCCACCGCAACTGTTTGTCACCATGTGGCTGCGAGTAGTAAACACACAGTGTTGTTTTGGAAAAGAAAAAAATGCCTAGAAATACCTTCCAAGTGCTGTGATCGTCCCATTAGGTGTAAATGATTTTATTTTCAGTAACCACATTTTTGTTTTTTGTCCTATTCTAGTGGAATTACCATATATATAAAGCAGTCGCAAATGTAATGTGAGAGAGGGCAATTCGAGTCTGTAAGAAAGAACACTTTTTTTGTGGACATGGCATAGTCTTGTGCAGCCCCAATGGCAACAGTTAAGAGATGCGTGCGACAAAATAAAGTGCGACGGGCCACTTGCACAGTGCCACCGCTGCTTCATGCTGTGACCATACTCTCTTTTGCTGCTCTTTTACTGCACTCCACCTGCCACAGTGACTTGGGACGTTTAGCTACTGATCCCGAGGGCGCGGATTTGATCTTGGCCACGGTGACTGCATTTCGATCGAGGCGAAATCTTCTTAGGTGGCCCCAACCTACTGAATGTTGTCTTGCCTCCAACTGATGGCCTTGTATTACGCCATTTTGTGCCCGTTGCTCCGACAAGGTCACGTCGTCATCATTCCGTGAAAAGTACGTCTCCATGGCCAAACACAGTCTACTATCACCATTCCTTTATTAAAGATGTCTTTGCTAGAAAAAAAATAAGTACAGTCATCTAGGGAAGGCAGAATGGGACCTTAGTTTTGGTTTACTATACCTGCGTTTTTACTACATACGAGTTTACTAAAGGGGGGTTCTACTGTACTACCTATATATGCAGGCCTGGCATACGACATTGCTTCCAAGGCATTCGCATCACGAGAATGGTCCACATATTCCCACTAACCACCAGCAAATCATCTGGTTCACTGACCAGTGCTCTTTCTCACAGTGGTGACAGTGCCTACATGCTATGCTGCATGTTGTAACATCTGCACCATTCCAAATGTGTCCAGTGCAGGCCTCTCCCACATTCCCCCAACTGACCCCGTCCTGTGCCAGCTGCAGCCACCTCATCCCGACAATCTCCCTAACCTCATCCGCCCACTTGATTCTCTGCCTTGTGCTTAGTCCGACATTTGCTTCTTGCATAGCAGGGGTTTGTGTAATGCATCTAAAACAGTGCTCACAAAAAAAAAAAGAAACATGAGATTTGAACATACGAAATAGGAAAACATTTATTTTGTTTGCATCGTACACATTCCAAGTCAAGTGTCTTGCATCGCCAAACATTCATCTGAACGAGTCAAAACTCTCACAAAACACAGCAAGTTCAATCGCAAGTTCCAGCAAGTTTGTAGTCAAGAGTTGGGCAAAATTTTGTCTGGTCAGTTATCGCAAGGTAAACAATAAAATGCAGTCAATGACTGAGTCACAGAAGATGGAAATGATGTTTCAGGGCCCATGCGGGTTCACTATAAACTGTAAACAACGAACCCTTGTAAACATCAATTCTATCTTCTTTCAGTTTGCCAGTGAATGCATTTCATCGTAACCAAAATCAATCTTAAAATGGGTGAAAAAAATATCTACAAACTCCTCCTCCTATTTCAAATCACCAAGCCACTGCAAAGCCACACTTTTTCCACAAGGTCCTCGCGCACCTTTACAGAGCATTAGCCACATCGGAAGCCTCAATTCTAGCAGTTCTTGTGTGACTCCCAGACACTACTAGCCGCTGTGCAACCCTTATAGTGCATCCACAATTCCACACATGATGCGGTCCTGGCTGAGACAGTGTCCCTGCACGGGCGACTGGCCTTGGCTGGAACCGGTCGCACCTGCGGCTTGGCTTGGCTGCTGCCACGCTGCACTTGGCTCAGGCTCCGGCAATACGCTCAGTGTATTCTGCAAGATCTCTCGCACCTGCGCAGCAAATGGCAGAGATGGCCTCAATCATCTGCCCCTCCTACTGAACTTCATCCTACTGAACTTCATCCGCCGCCCCTGACCATGCTTCCCCTTCCTTTGTTATCTACTCCGTCTTTCACCTCAGTTATAGCAAAAGCATTCTGTGAATATAGGCAATTGCCTTTGCCTACCATCATATGAAGGCAGCCTCAGCAGTTGATGGCTCTCCATCTAAATTAACTACAGGGCGTAACAACATTCCTGCCACTGTACTGTGGCAATGTGTGTCTTCAACCTTTCCCTCTTCTCCTTCCGGACTTATTTCAACTAGCTACAATCATGCTATATGCAAGAATGGAGACCATAACCTCACTAAGAATTATCGTCCCACCTCTTTCGAAAGCGCATTGCTATTAGCGTGCCAAAACTTTCGTTGCACATGAAACCACACTATCTCCACATCAAACACTAGAACAGGTCTTATTTCCATGGAGATCCCATTTGGGGTATTTTATATAGAGGCAGAGTTACAAAAAAAATAGCAATTTCCAGACTTGTTCACAGTGCAAGATGTCTCATTACTATAGACATGTGAATACATATTCGACAATTTCGAATACAGAATCGAATATTCTTTTAAGTGCATGGTGATGGAACAGCACAGGGGATGCCTGTGTGTGTTTTTCTCTGTTTCTTCCTGTGCACCGTCCCTTATGCTGTTCCATCAACACGTAAGACACGGAGTTACTGAGCTTTTATTCAGGGGGTTCCTTGCGCACTTGAGGTGTCCACCAAAAAGGTGAACTAGCTATGCACTTTTCCTTTCTTCAAAACAAAGAGAGGTTTTAGACTGTCCCGACCAGGCTGCGGACTGCCATCAGAGAAACTCTCCCAGATTGACAATCTTGTGCCTTCGCAATGTCGTTATTGTAGGCAGTAATTAAAAAAAAAAGTTAAGTTAGTACTGCTTCACTTGATATCTGAAGTAGTACTTACAGAAACAACACACGATAATTTTTGAAACTCCTCTGAGCCTGACTAGGGCACCTATGGATGTCCTGTAGCCTTGGTGGATGGCACCGTGATGGACAGTGGGAGTTGAAAATGTAGCCGTTAAATGAATGCCTGCATTAATCATTGGCACGAAGTTTGAATAAGGCCCACCGTATTTTTATTCCACGACTGTTCCAAAAATAGAGACCGCACCAGCACCATGTATCATGGTCCCATGACACGTGTTAATTGAAGAATAAAGAAGAGGAAGAAGAAGCATTCGGTGTGGTGGAGGGAGATGATAGGTGGAGAAGCATTCGGTGAGGTGGACAGAGATGATTGGTGGAGAAGAGAAGAAGACAACTACAAGGCTTACGTAGACTAACACCGAGGCTATAAAAGGGCGAGTGAGAGCGAGGTACAGGGGGGAACAGCAGAGAAGCGGAGGCTCCGGCAGGTCAGGGACACATCAGCTGGAAGAGAGCGACGCCGGCTACTGCTCCAGTGAACTCTCGTTCTACGACATCGCATCGTGGACTTCCTGCTGTGCCGGAGCCTGTTCCGGGGAGTCGACAGAGGACGCTACCACCTGCTACGGCCAGGGGTGTCTCCAGCGCTGTTGCCACCCATCCGGGTGGTGCCCCCAACGCCAACAACACCGGCATCACCTCCACGGGCGCTTGGACCGGGAGCTTGTACGACGCAGCCAGCGACGCCAGCCCAAGCACGTTGAACACCGCCAGCGACGCCAGCGCAAGCACAGCGAACGCCGCCTCGAAGCCGCCTACTGGATCCATACAACGCCGCAGCCACACCGAACCAACCGTGAGCACGAACGCCGACCGCTAATAGTAGAACACTAGTAGTAGACGCTAGTAGCAGTGTGCCCGGGTCTGTGTATTTATAGTCTCTGTGTTTTGTGTTAGTTGTGTTTTGTGTTCTAGTGTGTGTGCCACACAGGGTGTATTAAATGTGCGTCTGTGTGGGTACACCCGTCGCCTAGTCCATTCTTCCGAGTGTTCTCCGGAGAGATCCCTGACAAAGAGGCGAGCCTGTGCCAGGATACATTTCCTTTTTCTTTTTTGCTTTGTCTCGGATTTTTCCGATCTCTCGACGGCAGAAAGGATGGATTTGGCAAGAACGTTAGAACTGGCGCTCAAGCTAGGGTTAAGCAAGGAAGAGGCGATGCATCTCTATGAGGAGTAGGGAAAGAGGCAGAGAGAGGAAAGGGCGCAAGCACGCGCAGACGCGCGCGAGGCAGAAGAGCGAGAAGAGAAAAGAGCTCGTGAAGCAGAAGAGCGCGAGGCAAAAAGAGCTCGCAAAGCAGAAGAGCGCGAGGCGAAAAGAGCTCGCGAGGCAGAAGAGCGAGAAGAGAAAAGAGCTCATGAGGCAGAGAGAAGAGCTCGCGAGGCGGAAGAGCGAGAAGAGAAGAGAGCTCTGGAGGCAGAAGAACAGGAGAAAAGAAGGATAGAATGGGAGAAGGAGTTTATTTTGTGGAAACAGGCGCATGTCGCGGGAGGATATGAAGAGATCACGGACAATGATCAGCGTTCCTTAGCGGGTACAGAATCTCCTAGACCGACCAGAGTTTGCCCAAGGAAGTTGATGGCTCCTTTTGATGACAAGAGAGATAATTTGGATGCATATCTGCAACGATTCGAGCGGATAGCTTTGGGGCAAGGCTGGGAGCGCAGTGAATAGGCCACGGCATTAAGCATGTGTTTAGTCGGAGAGGCGCTGAATGTGTTTGGAAGGATGCCCGCTGCTGATTCCATGGACTACGAGAAAGTCAAAAAGGCACTCCTCCAAAGATTCAGGCTTACAGCAGAGGGTTTTCGTGAGAGATTTCGAACCGCGAAACCTGAGGATTCGGAAACCGCGAAGCAGTTTTCCTGCAGGCTGACCAACTATTTTGATAGGTGGCTTGATATGTCAAACATAGAAAAGAGTTTTGAAGGTGTGCGTGACAAGCTGGTCACAGAGCAATTTTTAGCGTGTTGCAGCTCAAAGCTGGCGCTATTCCTGAAGGAAAGAAAGTTGTATTCCTTGGAAGAGTTCGCAGACACTGCTGACCAATTCCTCGAGGCTCAAGGGTTAAGGAATCTGAGTAAGGCAAAAGAGGAAACCCAAAAGACCCTAGAGACAGATGCGGCAAAACCAAGAGCAGATGGCGGCGCATCTAAGGCGCCAGTAAGGTGTTTTCTCTGCGGCAAGGTGGGACACCGTGCAGTTGACTATCGGACTAGTAGCGTTGCCCAAAAAACACCCGTGTGTCAAGGTTGTAAGAGGAGAGGTCATACTCTGGATGAGTGCCGATACAGAACGCAGGACCGAGCTGCATGCATTGTCGACTCAAGGGTAGAACTTGTCACGCCATCCGAAGTTCCAGAGCTGAAAGGAGCAAATGCCGCTGGAAAATGAGGCAGTGAGTGGAACACCCAAGTCGAAAGCAGCAATGCCAGTGGTGGTTGGGCAAATAGGGGACCGTCCTATATTGGTGCTTAGAGAGACAGTGGAGCTAACACAGTCTTGGTTCGTAGAAGCCTGGTGAAGGACGAGGATCTTACAGGGGAAGCGTCGACCGTCACTCTGGTAGACAGCACAGTAAGGTACCTTCCTGAAGCTAGGATTCTAGTGTGCACGCCATATTATACTGGGCAAGTAGTGACAAAATGCGTAGACCAGCCCATCTACGATCTCATCCTGGGAAAAATTACGGGCGCAAGAAGTGTCGAAGACCCCGATCCCGAGTGGAGGATGCTCGACGTTGAACAACATCCAAAGGAGGAAAGGCCTGCGACAGCTCAGACGGGTGCAGTCAGTTTCGCGTCGGCAGTGGAGACAAGAGCTCAAGCGACAGCTCGAGCAACGCAGCGTCCGCTCTCCACTCCTGTTACGATGTGCTTGAGCGTAACACCGGGCGAAATTGCAATTAGGCAAAAAGAAGACCCGAGCCTGAAGACCTGCTTCGAAAGAGTCGGGGAAAAAGTGAAAAGAAAGAAGAGTCGTACGTCCTTCGAATATCAACTGTTAAATGGTCTTCTACACACGGAATGCTTATTTAGTTCAGGAAGGCGGGTCCAACAGCTGGTGTTACCGAGAGATATGCGAGAGACCGTGCTGCGCTTAGGACATGACGCCATTATGGCCGGACACCAGGGTGTTCAAAAAACGGTGTCTAGGATCACCGAGGAGTTCTTTTGGCCGGGTGTTCATAGTGACGTTAAGCGCTTTGTTCGCTCATGTGACGTGTGCCAGCGCACAGTTCCGAAGGGAAGAGTTGGTCTAGTACCTCTGGGCAAGAGGCCAGCCATTGACCTACCATTTCAAAGAGTGGCTATTGGCATTGGATAAAGAATTTGTTCTTCTCACTAAAGTACCAGACAGAGTATTAGTAACCGTACTTTTGCAAGAAGAGAATCAAACAGGTCTAGCTATCTCTGGAATGTATCTTTTTGGTGGTGTTGTTGATTTGCTGTTGTTGCGGTGTTAATGTATCTCTGGGATTTACCTTGTTGTTGTTGTTGCTGTTATACGATTATACGAGGGCGTGTGTTGTGGACACAAACATGTTTATTAAGGACTCTGTACGGACAGCGGCAGTGGTGTGTTAGTGTTATGAAAACTCAATTTGGTGTGCTGTGTTAGTGGTGTGCGTTTGGTGTGCTGGATATCTGCGGTGTGGTGTGTGCTGGGTCCAGAATCGCCACAGAAGATAGTCGGTTGGCTGGATGGCTTGGAGATGAGGATGACGTGAGCAGTTTTTCATGGAAAAACTCTTGAGAGAGGGGGCCCTTGTCACATATATTAAGGAGCCTAAATTAAATTTTAAAGGAAAAAGGTGTGAAGACAGCGAGGACGTGTGTTAACGGAAGAATAAAGAAGAGGAAGAAGAAGCATTCGGTGTGGTGGAGGGAGATGATTGGTGGAGAAGCATTCGGTGAGGTGGAGAGAGATGACTGGTGATACACACGACCCGGGCACACTGCTACCAGCGTCTACTACTAGTGTTCTACTATTAGCGGTTGGCGCTCGTGCTCACGGTTGGTTCGGTGTGGCTGCGGCGTTGTATGGATCCAGTAGGCGGCGTCGAGGCGGCGTTCGCCGTGCTTGCGCTGGCGTCGCTGGCGGTGTTCAACGTGCTTGGGCTGGCGTCGCTGGCTGCGTCGTACAAGTTCCCGGTCCAAGCGCCCGTGGAGGTGATGCCGCTGTTGTAGGCGTTGGGGGCACCACCCGGATGGTTGGCAACAGCGCTGGAGACACCCCTGGCCGTAGCAGGTGGTAGCGTCCTCTGTCGACTCCCTGGAACGGGCTCAGGCACGGCAGGAAGTCCACGATGCGATGTCGTAGAACGCGAGCTCACCGGAGCAGTAGCCGGCGTCGCTCTCTTCCAGCCGATGTGTCCCTGACCTGCCGGAGCCTCCGCTTCTCTGCTGTTCCCCCCTGTGCCTCGCTCTCACTCGCCCTTTTATAGCCTTGGTGTTAGTCTACGTTGTCTTCTTCTCTTCTCCACCAGTCATCTCTCTCCACCTCACCGAATGCTTCTCCACCAATCATCTCCCTCCACCACACCGAATGCTTCTTCTTCCTCTTCTTTATTCTTCACACCTTTTTCCTTTAAAATTTAATTTAGGCTCCTAAATATATGTGACATATGTACAGTATGGAGGGTTCAGTGCCACGACGTTGCCCATTGATGTGGCAGCATTCCTCCATTATTGGACAATGCAGCAGGGCCCAGGCAGGCTTACCAAACACTGCACTGATGCCCGATCTCAGATGCCATGGCTCATATGTAGCTCTCGAATGTCTTGTGCACTGAGATGAGGCACTACTTTATTCTCTTCAGTCAGCAGCAAAAGGTTATTTTCCTATGCGTATAACTTGCCAATGATAGAGCTAATACACTGACTTCATGTTGCACCCCCTAGTGGAGATCAGCGCTGTATCTTTCAACAGCTACAACAATAACTCCATTTTAAATAAAATAAATTAAATAAGAAGTAATAGCTCCGTACCACAGCACCACCTCCAGGCTTTTGCTGCTTTGCTTGACTGCCTGTTCTGTATGAATACTCGCACAAGTAGCAAATATTCGATTCGCATTCAATTTGGCGTTTTGCTAAACTATTTGCATTCTATTTTGTAGCGAAGCTACATTATTCGTATTTGACTCGCTTTGAAAAAAGCAGTATTCGCATACTCCTATCACTAGACTAGTTTGGTAGATAGGAGTGATATATAGTGCGGAAGGCTGTCCAAATGCGAACTGAAGGCTGCCACTAATCCACACACTGGACTATTCAAAATCAACTGCTCCAAACGCTCCTTACTTGCTGACATGCAGTGTACGGGACCGAATAGATTGCATCCCCTAGCCAGGAACCCTTAATGGCTGCTGTTCTCTCACTCTCTACAAAGAAGACTATACTTGTTGAGGACGATTTGCAGCATGCATGTTTTGTCACAGGTCAGAACATGCAAATTATCGTTTGCAACTCGAGCTAACCCATCAGACACCTTGAAAAAATTTTCATACTGCTACAAGTGCCGGAAACCCTCATTAAAGTTCAATAGAAAGTTTTTAGTGTCCCACAGTAAACTCTGGTAGGCATCCCACGTTCCTTGCTGTCGTCTCAAAATCTGGGCCGTGAAAGCTCAAAAAAGGAATTTCCAGCCAGCATGCAGTGCCCCAAACCATGCCACAAACTGAAAACTAATTCCGCATGCTGGATCTTGGAGAGAGACAGAGCAAGGACAGAGTCCGTTTTCCAGGGCAACAATGAAGACCGGGCAGAGCAACAGGACGGACCCCTTCCAGATGTGTAGCCATGTTGTCCTAGCCACAGCAGAGATGGCAGTAGCCACCACCGAATTCTCAACACGACTGCGCACTCTCCTTTGGCGGCCGCGTTTCCCACAAAGCAAGGACAGCGCATCAGCGAATGAGCGCGCACAACGTCGGCTATCACCTCTGCCTGAATTTACACATAACATTTACACATAATTTACACATAACATAGCTTAATCTTCTGCGTCAAGAAAAATTCTGGGGACACTTAAACTCCGCCTTAATGGTATGACTTAAGGCTATGACGTATGATGTGACAGCACTAATGTGTCCCTTCAGCAGCCTGGGGTCCTCTTTGCATATACCATATATACTCTATATACTCATGTAATCAACCCACTGGCACAATGAACCCGCCCTCCACTTTTGTTGGCCAGAATTTTTTTTTTTTTTTCAGCCCTTAGCTTTTTGTACCTGATTCCTCAGTTTTCGTGCTTCCCCAGTGCACACCTTGGCAGCGTGCCAAGATGCTGCTGGCCGGCCCCTGATAACGTCACCACTTGTGTGCTCATCTTTTGAAGAGGGGGGGAGGGGGGGCACACCTTGGCAGGGCACCAAGATGCTGCCTGCCACAATAACACCATCATTTGTTTGATCTTGAGCTTTTGCCAGAGCTTTGGGGGTGGGGAGGGGGAGCATGGTGGAACTTGGCAGAGCACCAAGATGTTGTGTGCTGTAAGCTAAAGCATAGTCATTCCCATTACACACTTGTCACCGTCCTGTGCGTTTTTTTTAACCTGGCATAAAAAAACGGCCGCCTGACCTTCAGGGCCCATGTTGAGCATGTTCGCCTTATTTGGACAGGATTGGCACCGCCAGATCGCATCAAAGTGAACAATGCTAAACACCAGCCGCACGAAGGCATCTGAGTCTGACCGCCTGCGTTTGTTGATGACGGAAGGACAGACAAAGGTATACGAAATATTGACCCTTCCTAAAAAATCTGTTGAAACTTTTGTTTCCAGAGTAATGAACCCTCCCACCAAACTGATAACTTTTCTGGAAAAAAAGTGGGCTCATTATGCGAGTATATATGGTAACTTCGCAGACATGGACACTGTTCTTTATTTTATCTTTCTTTTATTTTCCTTTATTAACTTTTCTTTTTGACCCCAAGACACACAAGGCCTCCCTTTAACCAAGTTGAACAAACATTCTTCTGCGGTTAAGGGGGTAGCACACCCTTCTTACGACCAAGGCGTAGCGGTTTGAGTCCCTGCTCAACCATTTTCCTTTTCAGCGTAATTGCCTTTCTTTCTTCAAAGGCACTACCTTATGGTGGTGAAATAATGTCATGGCCCTGTAGACCAATGAGGAATTGTGTAGCGGCATCCTCAACTGCTGCACTATGCGATTGTTGTGGGGTGTTTGAATTGCCCATGCGAGGTCATGTGGTTGCAACGTCACGACTCTTTCGAATTTTTTAACACAATGGTGATGCTGAGTTTTCAGCTGAACGGGACCCTTATACAGTACAAACCTCAACAGTAGTTTAATTTTAAGGGTAGTAAAGTCAAAGCCGCGACTCGGCTCCCATCGAACATAATGTATTTTGTAACCGCATAAACCGCATCAGCTTATCGCGTACAAATCAGTTAACCCGTACTGTTTCCACTTTTTGTCGTGCGCAAGCGCGATGCAGCCATGACGACTGCGTTGTCCACAACAGTGGCCCAGCAGGCTATTGCAACGCAACGACGGCAAGGCCAATGAAAAATTGCAGCCAACCGATGATGATGACAAGTGTCATCCCTGCAGCTCTCTTTGCAACAAGAACTAACCAATCAGGGGCCCTTGAGCAGAGTGCATCGCGATTTTGACGACTGCATCTTGCCAAAGCTGGGACAGAAACACCAGGTGCTCAGCATATGAGAAAAGTTGAAGATTGTGCATGCTATCGAGCGTGGCACAAATCAATTGGCGCTGACAAGCTACAGAGATCCTCATTGCCGCGTATAAGTCGAGCTTTTTTTTCCAAAAGTGACCACTCGAAATCGGGGTTGGCGTATATGCCGTGCTGGCTATACGCCGGGTCTAACAGAGATTTGCCCAAGCCATGGGTAGTATACGTACTCCTTGCCGATGCTCATTACGGCAGCATACATGGAACTCCATGTGTAAAAACAGAAGTCATTAATTTGTTTGTAAATTGGTTCTGGTAAAAAAAAAAAATGAATGGCGTGCCATTTACCTGGCTTGCTTGCGCTGGCAGTTGCTTTACTGGGCACACAGTTGCAGAGCAAACTAAAGTAACTTTTGGTGTGTGCTGGAATCCAAAAGTACTGAATTCATTACATTAGCTGTTTGGTTTGCCTCTAGTCAGCCAGGCTGCACAGGAGAGCACCATTTTATCACTTTTTATCTCCATTTGCCTCTGACTGCTGGGTTTGCAATGTATCGTTGCGCATTTAATGCTCTGAGCTCTGCACGGGCCATCATGCCATCCTGCGGGGAGCTATATAACGTGAGGAAGGGCGGGAGTGGGGGTTAATGCGTCAACTTATATTCAAGGTACATACTACGCGTCATGACCACTGTCGAGTTTTTTAGGACGTGTTCGCAAAATTTGCGCACCTCCTTTTTGAAGCCTTAAAAGGACCATGAAGTGGCATACAATGAAGTCAGGAAAAGCTCACGAGCGATCGGTATTCTATCACTCGTTACCGCACCGCAAAAATTTTTAAGCTAGCTTCATTAACACCGAAGGTATCACTGAATAAAAATGATGGTCTTCCTCGTCTTCCTCAACTCATACAGGCTGACGTACTAGAAAAAAAATAAATAAAGAAAACAGGTTGGGACTGCACCACTCCCCGCCCCATCTAGCCCTATCCTGTCCATGTCAACTGGGCGCACCCAGTGAGAAAGCTCATCCAGGCTGCCCACTGCCATCGTCAGCATAGGGGATGCGCAGTGAGGTGTTGCCCTAATTAATTGTGAGCTACTGCAAGCAGCAATTTTTAAGAATTATTTGTAAATTATAGGGTCCACTCAAAGCTTTTAAATTTCAGTCGAATACTCACAAAGACCACCTCTACAGATCTGTTGCATTAGAATATGGCAATCAAAATCTTTTCCGGGTCCCTTTAACTTAAAAAAAGATGTATGCAGTTACATGAGTAAATATGCTAAGCGGGCAATCTTACACCATTTTGGTTAAGCCGTAGTACTACCGTTGAGCATGTACTGTTTCCGAGCTCTGGCCAGCCACAGTTTAACCAGGTTTTACTGCAATACACAACACTCGGGCTGAAGAGAGTGAGAAAAACCTTGTCCAGGTGCTTGTGGAAGCGGTGGGCTGTGTCGAGGCGCTGCCGCCGCTGCATGTCGAGTAGTACACGCAGCGTCTCCCGGGCCTGGTGCGGCCGGAACTCGTTGATGAGGTGGTGCATGTGCACAAAGAGTAGGCTCATATCCTCCTTCTTCTCCAGCCGCTTGGAGGTGTCCGGGCAGCGAATCAGCACGTCCACCATGTCCAGGAAGTTTACCAGCAGCGAGTGGTTCAGCTTCTTCAGCTCCTTCTTGTGCTCGTAGTTCTGGGGGTAGAGCCGCCGGATGCCCTGGCTCTCGAGGGGGCGGATCACCGGCTCCTCCCCATGGAATGGCACGCCAAACATGGAGTAGCCTGCACCACCCACATTCAAAAGCTGTTAAAGGAATACAGACAACAAATTCTTGCTTGTGAGTTCTTCGTTCGAATGATGCGTTAGACTTCAGAGTACATGTATCACCGCATGATATTCGCCTACAATCGCTGAATAATTTATAATGGAATTTCTAACACTGTTTCAGTTCCATGAACTGAACAATGGCTCCGAGGTGCAATTGACTTTTAGGTCACACGAGGCATGAAATCAAACAGCAATATAACTGCTGATATGTCTCTTAATGTCATTCCAGCTCTTGAAGCAGGCTGGCTTAAGTGTTGTAGTGAAAACTGCATACCAGTATTTATATTCCAGGTTTTATTGTGCCTGACGTGACCTATCAGTCAACTACACATCACAGCCATCGTTCGGTTGACGATACCGAAACCATAACAGCTTGAGAGAAGAAATTCAATTTAAAATTATTTAGCAGTCGTAAGCGAATAACACGCACTGATTCATGTATTCTAATGTCTAAAATTAGGTGTCTATAGTCCTTTAAAGTTTGAGAAGTTGGCACGTTGCAACTTAGCAAGAATTAGCAATAGGTGCATTTTGCCAAGCTAGTCCGAGTAGTGTGAAAGACCAGATCGAAGTCCTTGAACCAACTCGAAGGCCCAGGCTCTATGGACATAGTTTCATCTAACAAATGTCTTTCAGTCTGTCTCGCAAAAGTTATCAGAAAATGAAAGACAAGGAACTGGACTCTCTCTGGATGTCACACTTTCACTCCTCCTTTTTCTTCACAGAGCTCTGCCGTGGTGGCTCAGTGGTTATGGTGCTCGTCTGCTGACCCGAAAGACGCGGGTTCGATCCTGGCCATGGCAGTAGCATTTCAATGGAGAAGAAATGCTAGAGGCCCCAGTACTTTGCGATGTCAGTGCACATTAACGAACCCCAGGTGGTCGAAACTTCCCACTACAGCGTCCCTCATAACCTGAGCTGCCTTGGGACATTAAACCCCCAAAATACAAACCAAATCCTCATAATAACGCCAAACATTCTGATCGAAACGCGATAGCTACTGAAAACATGCTGCCATTAAACTTTGTATCACAGCTCCAAACAGTAATGAGTAAGCAGCGAGAGAATGGGATGTTGCAAATTCACAACAACGGGCATTAAAAGGAAGCTGAAACAGTTTTCAAATCGGTTTTCACTTCTTAGAAACCCGCCGCCGGCACACCCTCGTTGCTCCCGGAAGCACCGGGTGAGGGGACTTACAGTACTGTCTTTAAGGCACACAGTCTTGAACTCTTTTGAGCTCGTTATGCACTGTGTGCATTTTTGCTTTTTCCTGACTGCTTGCGCTTCATGACAGCACAAGCAATTCTCCTAATCTTTCATCAGCACACAGCAAACGCAGCTGCACCTAACTGAACAAAAAGGCAATTGTATAAGCCTAATATACTTGAGCAAAGCAAACATTTGCATTCATGAGCGCTTGGTCATGGCTGACGATCGAGAGTGGCACCAGAATTCATGCTAATTTGTCCTCGAGTCAGAACATTTAAAATAGAGACGCTTGTATTCCAGGATCAGTAAAATAAGAGCACTGCTTTTCAGGCCAGATTCTCACATCACGAGATTTTCACTGCGAAGTCACACTATTAAAAACCAGTTTCGTGACACTCCACTGATGCAACACTCAGTCATCGATAGCACTGGCACCATCGTTAGTCTAGCGTGACAAGTGCGTGTCTGTCTAGTGTGATGGTATTTCTGAAGGAAAGAGTGCAGTGGACTGTCCATAAAACAGGTCGTCTATAATAATGAATTGAGAAGAGAAAATTGCTCAGGAAAAACATTCACAGTCCAGCTAGGTCTGATTACGTGCATGGTGGGGGGCACTGCAGTGGCGATTAGAGGAAATCTTGAGAGCTTCAAGTGCATTATCATAGTCGCCAGTGACCTTAATCCTTTAAACTTCACAATTTGACGTAGTTTTGAGAGCCTAGAATTCTGTAAGGCGCATGATGACGTATCTCCCACTATGACTGTTCATATCCCACAATCTGGTAGTACAACTGAAAAAAGACCGGAATTTTTCGTTACATCCTGGTTTGCACTTAATGCAATTTTTGCAAACAGACCAAAAGGATAGTGCAGAACGAAAACCAAAAAAAGAAATATATGTAGCTGAAATCACCTTGCATATATTTACAGAGAATTCCATAACCCGCAGTGATAAACGCAGAGTAGCGTTCCACAATTGCACTGATTGCGCGACTGTGGCCGCAGCCGCTCCCACCTGACACAACCGCGCAGCGGGCATGGGCACGCACTACTTCTACCATTTCTTTTTCGCTATGCCCGATTATTTATCACTGCTTTTGAACATGAGCTGTTGTTGTGCCGCATAGTATGACATTCCAAACATGAAAGCAGCGGAGATGCACCGACTGTGCTGGAGCATACCGCATTGTGTCAACTGCGGTCGCTTGTTGCGATCGCAGACGTTCCTCCCATGTCAGTTCGTGCTTTATCGTCGGGAGATTTTTTCTGCCAATTTTGTAACACTGCACAAGCTAACAGAATGGTTGCTTGGCGGGCTAGTTGGTTCATATCTAACATGTGTTGCAGCGCGAATCACAAGAAGGGACGACGACAGACAGAGTGAAAAGAGCGCTGACTTCCAACTATTTATTTTCCAGATAGGCCACGCATTTATACACTTGAACCTTCAGCAGGAAAGGGCAGGCAAAGCAATCAGCATGAAAGGCATAGGAGATTAGGACAATCACCATCGATCCAGAAACTTCAGCTCTTTCTTGGTTAGAACAACTGATGGCATGCTTACACACCTGTCCTCTGCACGAGCAATACCTGCCGCCTCTATTATCTCCCTAACACACTGTTCATTGTGTCGAGCAACGATTGTGCTTTTTTGGAACGCAGGCGCGCAAGGTTTTCTGCGGCGACGTGCAGACTCATTGCCACAATTACGACAGTGCGTGCTAAGATGGCCCTGGTCGCCATCATTTACATTCTTGTTGTGTTCTTTCAATCTGGTATTTATGCACCTGCCGGTTTGTCCAATGTATTCGCGTCCGCAGGACAACGGAACGCGATATACGACACCATCGTCGCAAGTGACAAACTGATTCTGGTGTCTAATCATGCACGATTTTTCCTTTTTGCTGCAGCACGGGTTAGTCTTCTTGCACAGAACTGATAGTTTGAGTGGGGCCGAAAACACAACATTAACGCCTACGCGCTTTCCAATCTTCTTCAAGTTGTGGGAAGTCTGGTGGATATACGGAATGACTGCCACTTTTTTGCGTGCATCCGGGCCTGTCACGGCATTCTTTTCAGATTGCCGGACGTTTTTCATTTTCTGGAGCAAGCCCTCGGCCACAGAAACCACAAGGGCCTCCGGGTACCCTGCGTCAGACAGGCGTCTATTTTGCAGGGCTAGACTTTCTTTGATCATATGGTCGCAGGACTTGGTCAGGGCATTTACAAAAGCTTTACAAACAGGGCATTTACAAACAGACAGTCCGCGTAACGAGGTCATTATATCAAGGTCAACCGCTGCAACGCCTTCATTACATAGAGGTCTCAAATACACGCGCTTCAATGGGGCGGTGTTGAGGAATCTAAAAACTTCATAACATCGAGCAATTTGCTACATGGAGGTTCATTACATCCAGGTATAAGTAGACTCAGTTGGCAAACTGCTACTGAATGCAGCTTTTAACGTGGAACAAGCTGCAAAGAGAGTTTATTTCTTCACAACTATTCATGCAATATGGCAAATGACAAGGTGTGTGAGTGAGTACCCTGAAACTGTAAAGCTTGAAACCACAAGAAAAATGCCATCACTCAAGCACTTGCATTTTCCCACTGCATTCCATTCATGTCCTGCACTCAGAATGCAGGAAAGCAAAAATATTTGCTTGGGTCAGCCATGATATTGTTCCCACTGTTGTCCTTAAAGAAACAAAAATAATGGAGCCCCAATAGGCACTGTGCATTTTCACCCTGTTCACTGTCCAAATAATAAGTTTCCATATGAATGAGGCATAAATACACTGCACAATTTTGACCCTAGCATAACTGTCCATATATTGACTGAGGTCACATTAATGGGGCACCACTTTTTCTGTCTCTCTCTCTCTCTCTCTCTCTGTGTGTGTGTGTGTGTGTGTGTGCGTGCGTGCGTGTGTGTGTGTGTGTGTGTGTGTGTGTGTGTGTGTGTGTGCGCGCGCGTGTGCATGCATGCATGCATACATTTTGTTTATACACAAATCTGCACCAAACCTCCCAACTTTCAGCCCTTGTCAAAAAAGTAGGGTCAGAAAAGCCCAGTGGAAGACAATGCTGATTGTCTTTTTTTTTTTCCAGAGCAATCTGAAAATCAAACTGCCTTCAAACACTCCTATAGGCACTGTGCGCATCCAGAGCGACACACGTGCCACTAGCAGCGGTGCGCGCTTCCACAGTGAGAAGGCGGCGCGCATTCAGTGAGAGGGCAAGGCAAATTCGCTGGAGCGGCACTAAGCAAAGCAGAATTTTTGCAGTACACCAGAGAGGTTATTACAGGCACCAATGAACTTTGTAAAGAGTACAAGAAATTGTGCTGCTGGCTGCAGCAGCACTTACTGGAATTAACCTGGGACCAAGTTTTACGTGCATGTCCCCTGCCGAAAAGTGACAAGGAAACGTCGTTTTGATTCTAGAATGCAAGTAGAGCTTTTACTTCGATTATGATTTTGTATCGCACGGCTGGCCCTGTTAAATATCTCGCAAAGATGAGATCTTTCTCCGGCTTCTAAATTTTGGGGTCAGCAGGAAAGTGTGCATGAAAAAAAAAAGACATTGTCTGTTGCGCTCATTAATGAATAATATTCAAGCACTTCTACCGAGCACAATATGCGCCCCTTGCCTTGCGACTGCTGAAAAACAAATACTTACTCTTCTTGCCTTTTTTTTTTCTAAGCAGCGCATACTTTCATGAATGTACTTTACATTTTCGGCTTTCAGATGAAAGCGAGGGATGTTTGTAGTTGACGCGCGACATGCAACTGGCCATTACGTCACGTCATACATCTCTTATTAATTCTTAGTTTAAGACTGCCCGCCTTAGTTCCAGTTATTCACGTAATCCTTTCTTCTTTCCTATGAACTTTGTTCTAGGTGCTCATGGAGAGCTCTGCGAGGCCCACTGGAGTGACTATGACAAGCTTTTGATATATTTCTGCTTCTGCATCTGAGAGACTGAGAAATATTCAGTGTAAAAGCTTCTTACTGTTCGCGAAAAGAGGAGTTCATAAGGGCTTTTATTATGTTGTAGTTAGTCTGGTTTGGCCACCTTTAAAAATTTTAAGTACGCTTTCCTGCAGCTTGGTATTCCCTATGCTTCATGGTGACTAGTTTTGGACAACGTGTCACTCATCTCCAAAAAGCTGCCACAGCAGCGACATGTTTGCATTTTCCTGCAATGCTTGCCTTGCTGCAGGTTGCTTCGACCAGGTGAATAGTCGGTGACAGCTGTGCAAGAAAGAGGAACCGTTAAAACTTGTCTAAGCGAACGAACGAATATTCCTTCAAGTTGATTGATTTCGAGGGCGCAAAGATGCATGTCTGCCAAATGCACCAGGCCGACACTTCACGCCCGTCTCCCGCCAAAAATTTTTTTCAAATTGTGAACATGACAGGATTAAAGAAGATTGATGCCTTTAGCCAAGTTCCCTCCTCGAAAAAAAAACTTGTCAACCCAAAGGCAGACGGAACCCGACTTCTATAAGCAGCGGAGCGCAAGTGCCTGTTGCCATATATAGTCACGGAAAATAGTCTGCTACAGCGCGGAGCCACCTCACTCGGGACACCAAACTGGCCGTTGGTGGCGCTGAACGCAGTGCCACTGGTGGAGGTGCCTGGTGTGTGCACAGTGCCCACATTTCGTCCAATGATGCCTTCTTTTCTAGGCAGGAATGACTGCTTTTCAGTTTTCCAGTATTATGTGTACTTTCGTGACTTGTGTTTTTATTCTTATTCTCCAACTGATTCTTTATCTACATTAGTTACGTGACTGACAATGCCCATGCCATCAGTGCTGTTCTGTTGTATGCCCCCACTGTAATGCCTTTTTGCACTGTGGGTAAATAGATAAATAAAAGTACACAATGAGTGTGAAGCACACCTTCGTGCAATGGCCGAGGCGGCGAAGGTGCCCGTCCACGCTGCACGTTGTCGTCCGTGTAGAGGCCGACATACTGCATCGGAGGCAGCGGCAGGGAGCTCACCTGCGTCGCCTCTCCCATGACTGCAGCTGCTGCTTCAGGGGCAGATGTTACGGTGTCTCTCTAGCTGCAAACAAAGGAAAAGGTACCACCGGTCTGTGGCAGTGCCAATGTGCAAGCAAAAAGGGTACACACTCAGTGCAACACACATACACGACAATCCAGATCCATATGACTTGTTCTTACTGCCCATTGTTGCTGGAGATTTTCCTGCAGCAGGTTTGTTCCTTAAGAAAGCAAAGCCACATGTGGGTTTTGCATGGGCCAATTAAAGCTACATAGTGTTGCAAAAAAGAAACAAAAAACAAAACTAACAAAATGAGGTTACACCATATGTACAGCAAGTTATGGTGTCTTCGACTGGTCACTTTAGATCGCTCTAGAGCGCTCTGAGAGGCGACCGCACATTCGGCTGGTCGAAACCGGGCACTCTGACTATATTCGGCTGGTTCTTTCCGAGCGCTCGCCTCCAGCTCAGAGCGCTCCGACGCGCTCCGAGAAAAAAGTCGGAGCGGCTCCGAGATGAGTCCACATGACAGAGCCACTTCCGCCATTTCGCGAAAGCGGTGCGAGGCCTCGGCGTCCCCTACGTGTAGGCAGAAGCAAGTGTAGGCTTTTGACGCAGACACGCTTGCTGCGTTGTGTTTTGCGGGTGCCGCGCTGTGTGAGACAAAATGTTCAAGACACGCCGGATAAGCATATACGCTAGGAACGCGGTCTGTGTTGCTTTCGCATGACAACAGCGATTGCAGCAGCAGCTCAGACGAGGACGACAGTGCTATCCACAGGGCGATGTTCGAAAAATGAGCGTCCCGTGGGACGGAAAGCCGGGGCAGCGATCAATACAGGCTAAGCGGTGATCGCGATGCAAACTGTGTGCGACCACGTGCGGCTAAAGGTAATCAAGGGACCTTACGTCCGGCTACTGTTGACTTATCAGCAGCGATGCCGCGTCATTGTTCCGGAAGTTACGTCCTCTTCCTGCCTCCTGCGCTTCCGCTCTGAAAACTCGCTGACCATTCGGCTTGACTAGTCTCGCTATGCGCTCAGAGCAAGAGCGGCTCCCACTCTGGCCGATCCTAACCGGATCGCGGGAGCGACCAGTCGAAGACACCATTGGTGTTGGCAGAGTCACGTTTGAGTGGGGAAGATGGTTCTGAGAACTTCTGACTGAAAATTTTTACTAACCATGTCGTTTAAGAAATCTTTGTCGAACATGCACTTTAGTGTACTGATTGCAAATACACCATTTCACTTCATGTAAAGCAAATCCTAGTACAGTTATGTACCATTTTTGTAAAGAGCTTGAAAAAAATTTTGGTGCGGGGAACTTGCATGCCATTGGTTGCTTCGATATCAAGGAATGCAATGAGGGTAAAATCATCATCCTTGCTACCATAGAGCTTGAATTATTGGGTGTTAAATTTTCCACTTCCGAAACTGAGAAATAACTATTCTTCTTCCATCTTTTTGCATATTTCGGCCCTTGTGTTGTTTTTTTTCGGACTTTGTTTCATAATTTTCTTCATCGCTAGCATCGAAAGAAATTATAGAATTTACTCCAAACAAAAAAAAACTGCATGAAGTTGTCACCAGTCTCCATTTAAGAGGATGGAATGGACTTCGTCAGAACATCTAATGCAGCACACTTACATAATGCAAAATGCGGCGGAAACCCGCCTGTGAAATTCAAACATGTGCGAAAACAAGCACTTGCACTGAAGAGTGCAAAAAAATAATTAAAAGTAAATACATTTTTCTGCACTGCTCTTGGAGGGTGCTTGCTTTTCCACGCGTCCCCACCAGGCAGAGTCATCGTTTACGGCATTTTTAAACGACGCACCAGTTCTGCAGCTTAAGTATCATAACCGCCGATTTCTAAATTCCCCTTATTGGCCAGAGTACTAAAGATAAATATTTACAGGCCTTACAGACTCCCTTCTCCCAAGCCGATTTATTTTCCTTTCTAGGTCTTCAGTTTTGCAATATAAGGCTAGTTTTCGGCTTGTTGCGCTGTTCACAGGAGTACAAGTAAAAATTAATGAAAACACGTGCAGCACACAAACAGCCGTTATGAGAATTTCAGCAACCTGCTTGGTTTTAGCAAGTTTTAACGCATTGCCGCATGCATCGTAGCCGGCTAGCCTAATCGAGTTGGCCATGAGGTAGTAGCTTCCGTAGTTAACTTAAGTGGAGTTGGTAGGTGCTAAAACTCTCTACTGTTTGCGACAGTTTGTGACACTCAACAAGTACCCTGAATCCCACATGGAACGAAACAACAATCTTTTAGATAGTCAAAAAGAAAAAGAAACAGCATTAGCGCACAACTTTCACTAAGCCGGGTTCGCAGTCTCAATCAGCCATACCGAGACAGCAAAAAAAAAAAGTTTTCGTGCACGCTTCTTCCGTGTCCCACAAAAGCATTCTGCTGCACCAGTACCACCGTTGATCTGCACGAAGTGAGCTGCCGCCAGAAAACAAGGTTGCAGCTCATCCGACGCGATGCGACGTTTACACAGAGCAAGGCAGTCTGTTACCTGTGTGGAAAGAGCGCCTAGATCGGCAAAAGTTCCTTTGGAATCAAAAACTCGGCCAATTTACCACTGCACACCAACGACTCCGAAACGAACGGCACTGCCAGCACTTCTGTTGCTACAGTTACAGAACGCTGTACAACACTACAACAGTGCTCCACGGCGTTGAGGGCAACAAGCACGGTCGCACAATGCAAACGATGGCTTGGCTTGATCTGGTTTGGCTAGATTTAGCTGGATTGAAAGTGACGGCTACAGTGATGCTGACGCTGATAACAGCCGATACGAGATCAGAGAGGTCTGTATCATCATCATCAGCCTGACTACGCCCACTGCAGGGATAAAGGTCACTGACCTCCACTAAGGGCTGTATGCCGCATCGGACGCTCGAAAGTACCGAAAATGAAGTAACCGGAAGTAAGCATCATCACCAGGAAGTCAGCCTTTGTCAGTGTACAAAATGGACCTCAGCAGGGTTTTTGAGTTTCAGTTTTCGTTTTCCACTCAGCATTTCGTCTATTTGCTGTTCTCGTCTTTTCCCACGACAATGCCTACTTGTGCGCTGTCAACTGCATGAGAAGACCAGCAAAGTCTTCGGGAAAGACGTTTCGATAATTAGGGTCCAATGCATCGAAATGGGGCGACACAGGCAGACGACAAGACGTCGCTACACAGAACGTAGGAGTCTGCTCAGCTCTGCGTCGTCCCGTTGCGCTAGCATCGGCAACTCTGCTCTTTGTTGTGATGCACGTTGTCGCGCTATAAGCCCAAGTTATACCATCAATGAGGGATAAATTTAAAAAAGATTAGGTGGAAACCTGCACCAAGCAGCCGACTTTGCAGTGACTATTTTACCGAATTATGTTTAGACCAAATAACCGGATCGAGGGCGAGGCCACTATATCTGGTGAGGTGCCGACGGTATTCTGCTGGTTCATGCATTAGCGCCTCCAAAAGGTATGGTACTGCTTTTTCTACGGAGTGTATCGTGTACAGTTTCGTATTGTAGGAAATCATGCCTCGGTGGGCTTTTATTCGTGATGCTTGGTGCAATTGACTTCAAACAGCGCTAATTGTCACGCGTGCTAGATGCAGCATTCGTCTTTCTCGTAAGTCGTTTCTTTCGCGCTTTGCATCTGAAACGTGGCTGTGCTATGGAGTTAGGTTAAAAGCGCGCCTGGAAGGTAAATTATGCCCTAAAGTGGCAAACATCTCCTGCCACCGATGAGAGGAGACATCGCCCGCCACCATATCGAAACTGAAACTGCTGCAGCTGTATAACGAGTAGCGCTTCGAGTGTCAGCATTTCCGCGCCATCGTTCGCTTTTTCTTTGCTACACGCAAATTCGGTTTTAAGATGACATAGCCTCATCGTCATTCAACTACTTCTCCTAATTACGCTCGGAAGACAAGAACCCGATAAGAACATAGTGTTTAATGCACGTACCCCTTTGCCGCGGCAGGGTGAGACGTGCATTTTCTTCGGTTTCTCTGAAATTACAGGGTTTCCCAAACAAATTTAAACCCACATTTCTCGCGTTGAACTTGCCTAATTATTCCTTTGATATACCAGCAGACGTTACACGAAAACAACGCGAAAAGCTGAAGACGGAAGGGCGAAAGACTCAGCTGTTGGCATTGAAATACACAGCAGACACCGAACTTCCGGGACAGGCCGCCCAAATTCCGGTGGCTTCACAAGCTTCCACTTCGGGAATGCGGCATCCAGCTACCTAGTGGAAATCGGTGGCAAAGGTCAATAAAAATAATATAAAGATAAAGAAGTATCCAAATCTCTAAGTCAAACGCTATGTATTAGTCGAGCAAAAAAAAGAGGAAAGAGGAGCAGGGATAGTGACACCTATTGCTGATGGCTAATGGCTTAGCTGTGTCAGGCCAGGATATACGTAGCAAAAGCGCGGCGAATTCTGGATAGGAAGTGTTAATGTATGAAACCCGTGCATTCACTAGATACGCCTTTATTCATGATTAAACCTTGAGCCCTCGTGGCGGAGTGCTCGGCTTGGCAGGATTTACGTTTCAGCAGACATGTTATTTAGCGTTTTTGGTTACTGGGTGCGGCCCATATTCTTCAGTTATCACTGTATGGTGTCTCTTCAGATAGGGAGGTACAGTCGGCGCATACTCCATTCTCGATGGAAGTGTGGAACTCGAATAGCTGCCTGCTCTAAGATGAAATCTTCAAACGTGCTGTATCTACTTGCTTGAAGGGCACATGGTCACGCGGTGACCTCTCAGTTTTGCAAAAGTGGTACTTATATAAAATCGAAGCAAATAAACTTGGCTACTGAATCCTCAGCAAGATACTTTAGCAAGACTTAATTGTTGCTGGGCTAGTCGGTGCATCTATAGTTCTAGGCACAAACGTCAGCGCAAAATACTTTCTTGTGAATGTCTCGTATTTTTCGCTAACGTTTGTACTTATAAACTCAGCAAGAATAGCGTTTTTGAAGAGACATCACCTTCGAGAGCTCGGCCGTACTTTGGTTGAGCTACATGAGATACAGAGGATTAGTCCAGTGCCTATGCAGAGATATCACTGCCATAAAGCAGAGCTTCAGTAGTTTGAAACCCAAAGATACAAGGGGGCCTTGATAAGATCTAGGACCTGTAGGTTTCTGGATAAGCAAACATCTCATCGGGCCCTGAGTGATGAAAGGCAGACTGCTCTGTATTGGAAATTCAGTATGGTGGTTGCACACATAGCGATGATCTTGGTATTACTCCCACTGAGCACAGAATATCTTGTAGATGTCTTGAAATGTCTGTAATGGTCACAGACATCTTAGACTACAAAAGATATCTGCAAGACGCTGTTTGATACTTGTCTAGAAGATATTTAGCCATGATGTCCGGAAGCTGTCTTAGGAAGGATTTTTACGGTTTCAGCAGCTACGCAAGACACTTCGCAATTCGCTTAAGCAAGTTTTCTTCAATGCATTCTGCTTCAGAAGCCTGGAGGGCTTCCTCGCAAGACGTTTTACTGCTCGACTTATATATAGCTGCTGTGCAATATTTACGTTTAAATAGGAAACACCTAGAGAGACACGTGGCCATCAGAAACATTACCATAAAGAGTTCAGGTCACATCTTTGCAGCACGTACACGCATGCATGACTGCATATGGCAGGAATGTTTTATTGCCCCGGACATGCTATTCCGATTTCTGTGGTACATGCGTGAGAACTCCCTGCCCACTGAGCCCCAATCCATCTACTAAACAGATGTAATGCGTTTTTCCAAGATGCACAATCTTATTAAGGCATCTCAACTGACCTCTGAGACAGGTATTGGATATTTCTTAGACGCCTTGACCAAGACATCTTGCAGGTGATTACAAGGCGGTTCTAGGCATCTTGAAACATTCTGTAGACACGCTCCCACTTTTTCTTTTTGAGCTACAAGACTTTTTCAAGACTTCTTGTAGATCTCTCAAAGACAAATTCTAGCGGTGTACACTGGCTTGAGTGACAGTCTACAACAGGAAATATGTATGACAATCAGAAGTCTCAAGAACTCAGTTTGAGCTGTCCCCGAAAGTATACTGCCTTGCCGCTCACTGAGCCCGGTATGTTTTAAAGACTCTAAAATCTAATAGTGATCCTTCAGTAAAAGTTGAGACATCTTTCACAGACGTGTACAAGACGTTTCTACTTGACCTTTTTTATGTAGAATGCGTGTGCGTGCCCATAAATTAGCTTTCATTTATGAGTTTATTTTTCTTCTGTAGTATGAATCAAGACTTGCAACTAACAGAACGTCGCATTTAAACCAGACTAATTCTAATGCACAAATAATAAATTAACACGAAAATAACTTCAGTAACTTTGTAGATCGGCAGTTCTCCCCATGCACATTGCAGAGGGCATTGGGGTAGGGTATATAAGGATGATCAGCTAAAGTTTCCTGGCAGTATAAGGTCAGTGCTGCAGGGTTTGTATTCTTTGATGTTTCGTGTGCTTGTATGGATGATCGTGGTGGCATTTATTAAGCAGTACTTAAAAAATCTTAGCCAGTTCAGACTAAATATCTTGTGGGAGCCCTAGCTGAGCTAGAAGATAGGTATAAGATGTATCAAGATTTATAAAAATTTTTTGCAAGCCGACGACAATATATCAAGATATATTACAAACGTTTAGTAACTGCCTCAGATGCCAGCTGACATGTCTATGACGGTTTATCTAGATGATTATAAAACGTCTGACGAACTTTTGTGGGTGTCTAGAAGTAATCTTGGGTCAGCTACGAAACGTCCTGTAGAGACATCTGGTAGCTCAAATAGGTGGAACATTAGCTGAGCTAGAAGACATTTACAGAACGTCTGAAAGGTATCTGGAAATATTTTGGAAGCCATTTGTTAGATGTCTTGCCAAGACATTTTCCAAACGTTTATAAACTGTTCGGAGATTCACTTAGGACGTCTTCAAGACAGGTTGGACATCTTGCCAAAATTACTCCTAGTCGTCTGAAAGATGACACAGTGTTCAGTGGGACTGATGCTTTCTTTCACTATTATCGGAATCTATATGGGGGCTGTGCGGGCATAAATGTGAGATCAGATTACAATCGCCTATTCGGAGCCTTTCCTCGACTTGAGGATGAGCAGCGCCGTGCTGTGGCGGAAGTGCCGATCACTTTGAACGAAATTAGATCTGCCATTTCTGGCCGCCTGTGCAATACATCAGAAAAAATTGACCACTGTTTTATTGTGTGCACTGATGTTATGTTCTTCTTGGATATATTACAACAAAGAATTAAGAAGGACATTGACATCACACATGACTGGGGAGAAAAACTGCGTTGTGCCATATAATCTCTTTATTTTGCTGGGACTATTTAGTCTCTGGAAAAGCCGCACGATGGACGCTGGTGCTGGGGCGCTGGGTGCCACAACTGGAAGTCGCGAACCGAACGTCAGCGGATTCATGGCCAGGGCCCTGTTTTATTTATTTTTCTGGTGCCCCACGTGTACGAATTGGGGGGGGGGGGGGGGGGGCAGGAGCGCAATTTTTAATCGTCCATATCTTCGTTGTTATTTCTGCCAGCTCAAAAATTCTTGCGCTTGGTTGACGAGTCATGGAATGCCTACCTCTCGTCTGCTTTACGGAATCTCAATTAGTTTATTGCCTAGTCCCTTGAACATCATCTCAATCACAGATCGACACGATGCTAGAAGAGCTGAGGCTCGAACTTAAACACATATCGTAATTATGACAGGAGTGCTTTTTGCAGATCTCATTCTGCTGAGACATTCTGGGGAAGGTGCAAGGAAGGGGCAGCCTCTGTCCCGCAGCTTCCCCGTGTAGCATGTGCTGCTCGTGTTATTCAATGCCGACCGAGTAATCCCTGTTTTAGTGTATATATATATATATATATATATATATATATATATATATATATATATATATATATATATATATATATATATATATATATATATATATATATATATATATATATATATATATATATATATATATATATATATATATATATATATATATATATATGTGTGTGTACATGGTTCAGAGAAAGAGACAGACAATGGATAAATGCGAGGAATGGCCACTGTAAGTGCTCCCGGACTAAAAGGGGCAGCGCTGACGTGGGTCGCGCCCGGGAGAAGACGACAGCTGAAGACAGCGACACAGAAGAGCGCAAGCGAGCTGCCCGAGACTGCAGGCATGAGCAGGTCGCACCAACAACGCCACCACCCAAGGAAGGAGCGGCAGGCAGAAGCCGCTTCTCCAAGACCACGCAGTGCCAGCGAACTCGCCCGGCAGAGCAGCCACGACGCAGTGGATTTGACGGCGCAGATTAACGTTACTGTGCGACGGCTGTGGTCAACTCTTATTACTTCACTTATAATGTGAACAAGCGCATCACGTGGCAGAAGACACCGTTGTGGCCACGAGCGCGTAACGACCGATCCCGTCAAGTGGCTCCTGCATCGATCTCGTCGTCACGCAGTCTTGCAGTGTGAAGACCATTACCAACTTGTCAAATCACTTCTCGGATCATAAGGCCATGATTATCACCACAGAGCGGTGCCGACGACGAATAATTAGGAATTTTTTGCTGTTTGTTGATCAGTGTTTTCTGGGCGCAGAACACCGCGCACGCTCTGAATAAGCTTCAGTTTTATTCTCAGTCGACTGGTTAGGCGAAGTTCAACTCTCCTGCGTGCCGTGTTTGTTTACGTTTTTTTGGATAAAAGGTGATAAAATGCTCTAAAGGAGATACATACGGGTTACAAGTGTGCACGTTGTTAGGTGAGTCGGTCGTTCATTATCGCTAAGATAACGCAGTCCAAAAACCTGCTATTTTGTATAAGCCAATAAATGGGACACTCACTGAATCATTCCCCTTTTTATCGAAAACACCTCAGCTAGCTGCCAATTCGTCATGGCGTTTCTTCAAAAACACATGCTTTGAGAAAAAGCTATGACCACGTAGCACGTGGACTATAGTTGAGCCGTTTTCGTTAATAAAAGAAGGGATGATCCTATGAGCGTATTATGTATAAGAGACAAGGAGGGAAATGCCATTAGCAATATGGACAAGATAGTTAATGTAGCCGCAGAGTTCAACACAAATCTATACAGTAGCCAATGTAATCAGAACTTTAATTATAGAGACAGTAGCGCACAGCAATGCGTCATCCCGCCAGCAACGAATGAGGAAGCAAAGAAAGCCTTAGGAGCAATGCAAAGCGGAAAAGCAGCTGGTGAGGATCAGGTAACAGCAGATCTGTTGAAGGACGGAGGGGAGATTGTACTAGAAAAACCAGCCACCCTGTATACGCAATGCCTTATGACCGCGACCGTACTAGAGGCTTGGAAGAACGCAAACATGATCTTAATTCATCAGAAAGAAGACGCCGAGGACTTGAAAAATTACACACCGATCAGCTTATTGTCCGTGCCTACAAGTAAGGTATTTACTAAGGTAATCGCTACTAGAGTCAGGGCAACCTGACACTTTAATCAACCAAATGATCAGGCAGGCTTTCGTAAAGGATATACCACAATAGATCATATTCACACTATCAATCAGGTGATAGAGAATGCGCAGAATATAACAAACCCCTATATATAGCCTTCATTGATTACTAGAAAGCGTTTGACTCAGTGGAAACCTCAGCAGTCATACAGGCATTGCGGAATCAAGGTGTAGAAGAGCATTATGCCAAATACTGGAAGATATGTGTAGGAATTAACTGCATAGCTACCATAGTCATAGCTCCATAAAGTCCGCAATAAAATTCCAAAAAGGAAGGGCGTCGTACAAGGAGAAACGATCTCGCCAGTGCTATTCACCGCCTGTTTACAGAAGGTATTCTGAGACCTGAATTAGGAACAGTTGGGGGTAAGAGTTAATGGAGAATACCTAAATAATCTACGATCCGCTGATGACATTGTTTTGCTGAGTCACTCAGGAGATGAACTGCAAATCATGATCAATGAGTTAGACAGACAGAGCTGAACGGTGGGCCCAAAAAATAACATGCAGGAAACCAAAGTAATGTTCAACAGTCTAGCAAGGGAACAGCAGTTCACAATTGGCAGCGAGGTGCTGGAAGTGAAAAAGGAATACGTCTACTTCGGACAAGTAGTGAAAGGAGATCCGGATCTTGAGAGGGAAATCACAAGAAGATTAAAAACGGGGTGGAGCGCATATGGCATATGGCAGGTTCTCTCAAATAATGAATGGCAGTTTACCAATATCCCCCCAAAAGAAAAGTCTACAACAGCTGTATCTTACCGTAAGCGGGAAGAGGGGGTGAGAGAACAAACGCGTGTCAATGGCATCCTGGTCGAAATGAAGAGGAAGAAATGGGCTTGGGCAGGGCATGTAATGCGAAGGCAAGACAACCGATGGTCCTTAAGGGTAACGGAGTGGATTCGAAGAGAAGGGGAGCGTAGCAAGGGGCGGCAGAAGGCTAAATGGGCGGATGAAATTAGGAAGTTTGCAGGAAAAGGGTGGATGCAGCTGGCACAGGAGAGGGTTAATTGGAGAGATATCGGAGAGGCCTTTGCCCTGCAGTGGGTGTAGTCAGGCTGATGATGATGATAACCACATATTGACTTGTACCAAAGAGAGAGCCGGTTTTGTAGTGATAGCTACATTACGTAGCATTTCGAGCCTTCAGCGTGGCGGTGGCGGTGCTGCCACCCCGTGGCTGCTCCGCCCAACGTTTACAGATATCTATAAACGTTGGCTCCGCCACGCTGTCACGTGGTTCGTCGCGTGTTGCGAAGCAGCTGCCGGCGGCGCGGCTGATCACGTGGCCAGCCACGTGGTGCGGAGGAGCTGCTGCTGCCGGAGGCGCCGGCGAAACCGAGCTGCCACGGCTGTGCGCCGTGTCAAGTGGGACGAAGATGAAGAAGGAACGCCCAGCTAAATGGAGCGGCGAAAGACTGACTAAAATCAGCTGAGCAGGTTCTACTCGGCCAGCTGCAGCTATCTTACCACCCCAGGTTTAACCAGATCTGCACCACCGCCAATTTTTGTAGCGTAAGCTTCACTGGCCAAGGTTAACCAGTTTCGCGTGCATCCTGGAGAGCAGTGCTGCGCGAGGAGCAGTGACGTCACAAAGGTGAATAAAAAAAGCCCTGTGTCAAACCTGGGAGTCGCACCACGGCCTTTGGCATTTGAGGCGGAGACGCTACCACTTCGCCACGACAGCTCGATGTTTAACCGTGAATAAAGGCGCAAAATAAATAAGCGCAAGGTATCCGACATAACGAAGTTTGATATGGAGAGAATCGAGCATGCCTTAAAGAACGGAGGTAACCTAAAAGTGGTGAAGAGGAAAATAGGTATAGGGAAAACCAGATGTATGCGTTAAGAGACAAAGAGGGCAATGTCATTAGCAATATGGATAAGATAGTTAAAGTAGCCGAAGTAGCCGAATGGGCTGGAGCGCATGTGGCAGGTTCTCTCAGATCATGAATAGTAGGTAACCAATATCCCTCAAGACAAAAGTGTACAACAGCTGTATCCTACCGGTACTCACCTACGGGGCAGAAACGTGGAGGCTAACGAAAAGGGTTCAGCTTAAGTAAATGACAGCACAGCGAGACATGGAAAGGAAAATGATAGGTGTAACGTTAAGAGACCGGAAGTGGCCGAGTGAGTGAGGGAACAAACACGTGTTAATGACATCCTAGTCGAAATTAAAAGGAAGAAAAGGGCTTGGGCAGGGCATGTACTGCGGGCGCAAGATAACCGCTGCTCCTTAAGGGTAACCGAGTGGATTCCAAGAGAAGGCAAGCGTAGCAGGGGGCGGCAGAAGGTTAGGTGGGCGGATGAGACTAGAAAGTTTGCAGGCATAGGGTGGGCGCAGCTGGCAAAGGACAGGGTTAATTGGAGAGACATGGGAGATGCCTTTGCCCTGCAGTGGGTGTAGTCAGGCTGATGATGATGATGAGTGAATGCGCGCCTTTCATATAAGAACTCTTCCGAACCAGATGTCGCCGCGCTTACGCCAAGTATATCCTGGCCTCGCAGGGCTAGGCCATCATCAATTTTTTTGGACTGTGTTTAGTCCGGGATTTGGCAGTTTGGAGTGTATAAGGGTATACGTTTTATCGGAAGCGAAATCAGTCGCGAGTATGTGTTGGTTCTGTTCCCTTCGCGTCCTCCTTTGTGCGTGCGCAGTTACGTTTGCGATAATACAAGTAGGGTCTGCATGTGGGTGACTTAAGAAGAAACATGATAGTGACATTGACGCTGCAGTAACTCCCTCGATAAGTGTTTAGCACGGAACAAACTAGATAGCCTGATACCTTGCATTGGGAGCCTATAAATATCAGAACCAGTGAAACCGAACGCTCACTTGTCGCCCGCCCTTTGCGTGAACCTTTCCCCTGCCAGATCGAGGTGTTGGAACCGAGGAAACGAAGACCTCCTGGAAATTACTCTCGCACGTGGTAAAGGCAACCGATCGCGACATGGCTGAAGAGCAACGGCGGCAGCTTTCACCGCAGGAGGGCCTTCCCCGCAAGAAGCGAAGGGGCGCTGACGACAACGATAGCGACGATGACGACCTATCGTCGACTTCTTCTCTGGGGCTCTTGTGTTTCAGGTGCGGTCGCAGCACGGAATCTACGTCTTCTGGTAGCCCCGACACGATGACATGTCCGCACTGCGAGGAAAGGTTTCCCATTGATGATACAGCATCCCCTTTGAAACCGCTGCGGTGCCCTTACTGCCTCCTTGGCATTGCTGCCCCACCAGCTGTCAGTTACGAGAAAACGCGGCAGTCTCCCATGAAGAGCGCTGTCCTGACAGTCTGGAAGAAGGCCTCATCCTCTAAGCAGTTGTGCAGGACATGCCAAGCTGCGGAAACCCCAACTACATCTCCTCTGCACCAACCAGGAGCGCCTTCATCCGAGCCCCAGCCATCGACATCGGGTGCACGCCCGAAATCGGCGCCTGCTGCCGAGAAGTCTCCTCCATATGAGCCTCAGCCATCGACCTCTGGCGCATCGTCAGAGACATTGCAGGATACTCCAAAGAAGTATACGTGGCGTCGCAGCAGTTCCCGCATTCGCTCCAAGTCGGCTGAAATTCCAGTACCACTGAAGAAGGCTGAATCACCAAAGCCACTGAAGTCATCGCTGAAGAAAAAGCTGCCGGGTCCAGAACCCGATATCATGCCATTTAAAGAGGTGGCCTTCGAGTGCCGCCCTGGGTTGGTCGTGAGGGCTCTGGCCGTAGTTTACACTGGCCGTGCAGTCGAGGAGCCAAAGAAAGTTGCCGGCGAAAGGGCCCACAGACTGTCGTGGTCAAAGTAGATGTACATGCACCTTCTCCTGCCCATCAGCCTGAGCCACCAACGACGGAAGCACAAGACAAGGGAGAAGAAGCTGAAGACGACGACATGCGATCTGAAGACAAGGGAGAGGAAGCTGAAGACGACGGCATGCAAGCTGAAGACAAGGGAGGGGAAAGTGCAGACGACGGCATGCAAGCTGAAAGCAAGGGAGTGGAAGCTGAAGATGACGGCATGCAAGCTGAAGGCAAGGGAGAGGAAGCTGAAGATGACGGCATGCAAGCTGAAGGCAAGGGAGAGGAAGCTGAAGACGACGACATGCAAGCCGAAGGCAAGGGAGAGGAAGCTGAAGACGACGACATGCAAGCCGAAGGCAAGGGAGAGGAAGCTGAAGCCGACGACATCCAAGCCGAAGGCAAGGGAGAGGAAGCTGAAGCCGGCGACATGAAAGCCGAAGGCAAGGGAGAGGAAGCTGAAGCCGATGACATGAAAGCTGAAGACAAGAAGGGAGAGGAAGCTGCAGCCGACGACATGAAAGCTGAAGACAAGAGAGAGGAAGCTAAAGGCGACGACAGGAAAACTGAAGACAAGAGAGAGGGAGCTGAAGGCGATGACATTTACGTCGACGACAAAGAAAGGGATGCTAAAGACGACAACAAGGAGGGGAAAGCTGAACGCGATGACGCTGGTTAAAGGTTGACCGAAGGGGACGGCATGCAGTGAGAGGCATTTTGTCTTTCAACCTGTTTTCAGCTGCGGCCCTCCCATAAACGAAAGAACGAGATGCTTAGGACATTGCGCTTTACGCGTTTCCTGCACAGTTGGTTTTAGAGTTGGTACAATGATGTTTTGTGCATTTGTACACGTTACATCCCTTATTTTAGCTGGTTCCTTGATTTTTCGGCTATGAACCCGTATTTTCATCTATTGCAAAATTGCTTCAATTGCCATTAGTCGTCGCGCCTTATTAACGCCGCGTTCCTTGACCAGTGCTTTTATTTCACTTGTATTTGCCAGCACTGCAAACTGCCAGATTTTAGCGCTTAACAATGTCTACCCCTCAAACCGCACAGTAATAGTGACTTATTTCCGTTTTTATTGCAGCATTTTTGAGGGAGGATTTCTTTGCATGCTTTCATGCTAACTTTGGTCGAACGGCAGTTATCGTATCTTGCCATCTTTGAGCTTTACTGAATAAATGCCACTTGTAATCAAATCTTCAAGCTCTTTTTCTTCGCCTTGGGTTGGTTGGGAGGCGCACACGTTACAAAGGCCAGTCGGCCAGGGATCGTATACGTCTTACATCCCATAGCGGCGTGCTGCTTTTTACTCCCCCCCCCCCCCCCCCCCCCCCGCTCAGCAGCCTTTTCATGATTCTTCAGACGCGCACGAGTCCTGTTTTTCCACACCTTCTGGGCATTCGTCGCCTTTGTACGCTCATTCGCTTTCATTCATTCGCTCATTTGTACGCTTTGAGGCTCATTCGAGCCTCACGAAACAACACTGAGCGAGTGAACGTGCCCGACATAATTCATGATTTATAATCTACAGCGAAGATAAGGGAATGCCAGTAGCCCACAGCGTCCGGACGCGAATAGTCGACTTGGCTATCGGCTTTGGAAGGTCGCCTGCGACGGGAATAGGAAAATGCGCTAGCAGCTCGTACTTGCCAGGAGTGGAATGTTCCCTCTGTTGTCTGCTGCATGACGAGACGCCAATTTCTTTGTCAGGCGTGCGAATTAAGATAGCAGTGTAAAGGTAGCGTCAATCAAAAGGAACACTGGGGCGCGTGGCCTCTGCTAGGGTGGCTAGAGTGGGCAGGTGTGAAAACCGGCCGGGGAAGCATGGCCCCGCAGCGCGCCGATGCCTTGTGGCGGCGCTGACAGCAGAGGCGCGGTAAGGCGCGCAGCCGAAATGAGCGCATCGCGTAGGCTAAATGTTTACCACTGAGGCGAAAATGAGGCCGTTTCGCTAATCCCGAGTTTTCTGCGAGTGTCAAAGAATGAATCTTTACCATAAAATAATGTTTCGTGAACTCGCATCATTATTCCCGTGAAATATGCTGCTTCAAAGCGCAGTTTGCGTTGCGCAGCTGGATTGAAGCGCGTATTGTGCGTGCTCATTTCGAGACGATGCCCAGGACGTGAGCGACGCCGTAGTGGAAGGTTTCGGAATGATTTCAACCACCTGGGTTTCTTTAATGTGCACTGACTCTGTGCGTTGCGCCGCTATCGAAACGCAGCCACTACGGCGAGAAGAGCACGTTGTACCGCGTGCCGTAGGACCTCGCAACTGCAGTCGCATTGGTTGAAAGCGCCCCAATAATAATAATAATAATAATAATAATAATAATAATAATAATAATAACTGGTTTTTGGGAAAGGAAATGGCGCAGTATCTGTCTCATATATCGTTGTACACCTGAACCGCACCGTAAGGGAAGGGATAAAGGATGGAGTGAAAGAACAAAGGAAGAGAGGTGCCGTAGTGGAGGGCTCCGCAACAGTTTCGACCACCTGGGGATCTTTAACGTGCACTGACATCGCACAGCACACGGGCGCCTTAGCGTTTTGCTTCCATAAAAACGCAGCCGCCGCGGTCGGGTTCGAACCCGGGAACTCCGGATCAGTATCCGAGCGCCGCCCGAACACACACAAACGAGTTTTTGTCGCCGCTTGCGAGCCTGTAGCATGTATGCCATCTTGACGCTCATGTAAGCTGTTAGCAATCTCCGACGATTCTAGACAGCGAAACAACACATCTGGCCATGAAATTGTTGATTTACAACTGAAGGCCCCATTTCAACAAGCAGCAAACCAGAATTGGCTCTCTTCTGGGACCAGCAGACCCCAGCTCAAAACCAGATCGAAGGCTTCCTTCTGGGACCAGTAGATACAAGTAAAACACCATTCGGTGCCCTACAGGGACCATTTCAACCAGCAGCAAACCAGATCTACGGCTTCCTTCTGGGACCAGATGAAACCATTAGAAAGCAGAATCCTATTAACAAATTTTAACCTCGGGGGGGGGGGGGGGGGGGACTTTTGCAGAATTTGATCTACAACACACAAGGTTTCAGTGTTTTCCGTTTCTTCTCACTATCCTCATACCCTTAAGCAAGAGCTCAATACTTGTCAGGCAATAAAAACGTGCACCTGATGCTGTCAGCGCAACAGAATGCTCAGAACAACCAATTTTTGGCACATCACCAATTGACTGTAGAATCTCTGCCGCAGCTTCGGCATGCAAGAGCGCTTGGCTGTACGCAAGTTTGTTTTCCAGGACGTTGACAAGATCGTAAAATGAGACTGACGAATGTAAAAGGCTCCCAGGGTCCAACTCGTTAGTTGCCTCAGCTGGAAGTTTTTTGGGTAGGCTGCCTTTATCACAGAGACATGCTGTTCTGCTGGGACTCTGGAAGTTTTTTTTTTTTTTCGAGTGGTGGGCAGGTCTTCGAGTTTTTTAGTTGTTTGTCTGTTTATTCCATCTTTTATTTAAATCTTTAATTATTTTATTTAGTTTTTGTTAATATTATCATATTTCGCTGTTCAAAAGTATATTTGTAATGCATATAAAACCTGAATTGAAATGGGCAAGTTTACATATATATAAAAATGTACAGATGAGGAGTGATCGACTGCATTAAAAAAGTTTGTTCATACCTTTTCAATGCTAGTAGTCATGCTCATGAACAGAGCTCAGTCAATTAACCATTTCTGCTGGGACATGATTGGTTTAGGTTACTGATATTAAACGTTTTAAGGCTGGGTATGAAGCGAACGAGCTCAGCCTCACTGTTCTTTACATTTATGACGTCCTGAAATTGAAGTATTTGTCAGAAATCGCATCTGAGTGCAAGAAGTTGGAGACGTGGGTGGGGGGGGGGGCGCTGCCCCCTCTGGAGAAATGCTGGGGGGCAACCGTCCCCCCCCCCCCCCCCCCCCCCCCCCCCTCCTGTTCCGGAGTCCCTGGAGCTTCTGCAGGCTTCACAATGAGTTGTCAAAACACCCTTCTTAGCCACATAGCCTGCAATGTAATATATCAGCCGCGCACGCTTTGTCGCTCAACGTATAGCTGTGATGGCCTACAGCCACATCCACTTTTGCTGTTGAAGGCATCTCGCCCTCGCATAAAAAAATGCTGCTATAGACACTCCAATACAGGCGACGAAACGAACTGAACTGACTAAAACTGCAACGACGTGCGCAAAAACTGAAAGACTAAAACTGCAACGACGTGTGCAAGGCCGACGCGGCTGAGCGGCTGAGCTTACCGCGCCGCTAGCTGCAGCGCCGCATTCCCCCTGACGGCATCGGTGCGCAGAGGGGTCACGCGCGGTTTTCCTTCCTCCATGCGCCTGAACCTGATGAGAATCGACGTCAAAGGCGCATGCGCAGCAAGGGCGGCTTCCCTCTCCACGTTGTCGGCGGCAGCGCTTCAAAACACGCGAATGGCCTCCGACGGCCTCGGCGCGCGTGCGAGCGCCTGTGGTGGTCAGTGATGTCATATTAAAAACCAGCGCTTAAAAACAGAGGACGAGACGAGAAACACTGAAGGGGCTGACGTCAGGCTGGTCATGACGCGCCCCGACACGGCGCAACGGCTGCGCACCGAGAGCGCATGCGCAGATGATGCGCAGTTAGTCACTCTATGCGCAGTTAGAGACTATGCGCAGTACGTTCGACACGCCATCTGTCGTAAATTCTCGAAGCAGCGCAGCCGCGGCGATAGGAGGAAGCGGTCTGGTCGGGCCGGCGGCGGCTGTCGCGCTCAGCGGGCGACGTCTATCGCCAGAACCGGATATGGCTCCTTTTTGGACTCTGAGCCTTGCGTGATCTGATCGGCTGCACTTCGGTAGTGCGATATTCGCGGAGCCCTATTTCGATTGTTTTCTTCCGCTTCACTTGTTTTGTGCCACTTGACTTTTGTGCCGCTTGACGTGCTCTCGTGAGCGATCAGTGAGAGGTGCAATGGCAGAAGCAAGCCCAGCCAGTGGACACAGCGTTTCTTCGTCGGTAGCGGTGGCAGACGCGAAAAAAAAAAAACGCGCTGGCGGGACGCCGGCCAGGCTAATGGTACGCACACACTGGCGGCAAGACGCGCGCGGCACGCCGCCGGTGGCAAGAACGCCGCGCGACAGAGAGGCCACATTGGTTGTGCGCGCGGCGGCCGCCACGGAGTCACGTGACAGCGCTGATCTCACCTTGTCTCGAACTGCGCGAGCATAGGCGCGATTTCGCGGTTCTCGCGCGCTTTTTCCTTGCTCGGTAAACAGACCACATACCAGCTCCTCGTCCCTCATCAACCGCGCTGATCGCGTTGACTTCTGCAATGGCAGGTGCAGACGACGATGTTCTGACGACGATGAGCGTTTTGGTCATTGTGTGTTCCCTGCTGTTGCGACGGCGGCGCGCGCAAAAGGCACGCAGACGAAGGTTTTGGGTGCACCCCTGCTGGCGCTACCGAGACGTTGAAGGGCAAGCGAATGCTTTGCTTCCCCGGCTGCGCGCCCGAGATGAAGGCTTCTTCCGAGAGTGAGTGATTACAACCTTTTCAAACGCGTAGTGTACCGTGTGTGTGACGTGATAGCGATGTCTTTGATTCTTGATTATAGCCTCCTTCGGATGCCGCCGAGCTCGTTCGACACATTGCTCCACCTAGTTCGGCCTGTGATTGAGCGGCAGGACACTCCGTTCAGGCGGTCGATATCCGCACACGATTGACTTGCCATGACAGTAAGGTAAGTCCGAAAGTCCGTGACCCGGTACTGTCCCGTCACAGTGCCTGATCAGCGGTCCCTCGGAAAATATTGTGTAAAACATACCGCATGAGCACTGTGATGCAACTCATCCCCCCCCCCCCCCTCCTCATTTATCCTTTGAGACGTATGTGATGAGAATACGCTTTTCAGATTTCTCGCAAACGGCGACACAATGAGAAGTTTGTCGTTCAACTTCCTGACAGGACGATCAACGGCTGGAATGATCGTAAGAGAAACTTGTGCTGCATTATGGGAAATACTTCAGCCAACCTATGTAAGATTTCCACAAACAGCAGAAGAATGGAAAAAAGTAAGTGCACTGCAGTCCGTTTTGTTACTGCGGAGAGGGTTTATAGTGTTGACAAGCGTCCAGCTTGCCTTTCTTTACCTCATTTGTTATGCTACTGACTTTCCCAATGCCGCCTGCGTACCGACTTTTCAAATGTGTTGAACTCCTGCATCTCATAATGCATAAGACAACTAAAGGTTGCCTTATGCATTACTACGCTATTGTTTTGTCACAGTCTCATATTATATTGCCTCCTGATCACTCTTTCAGATTGCCACAGACATGCTTGTCGAGTGGAATTTTCCCAACTGCATTGGATGTATTGATGGCAAGCATGGGAGCATTGAATGTCCTGCAAATTCAGGGTCACGAAACTTTAATTACAAAAAGTCATTCAGCACAGTCCTCATGGCAACATGCGATGCACATTATAGGTATGGTGCATTTTTCTTGTGAATCATGAAAACAGTGTATTATATTCATTGAAAGAGAGTGCTATTGTATGCACTGAAAGAAAAGAGGACAGTTCAGTGGTGTAAGTTACATGACGAATTAAGGAGCATAGCGTAGACAGGTGTATGATTGCAATGGTTTGCTCATGTAGGTTGACAGTAAACATATTTGATTCTGCACAAATAGCAGCAGATGTTAAAATGGCGATCTCTGAATTATGATTGTGTGTGGCATGTATATTTAGTCAAACTATAATGCAGCACAGAAATGACTTTACAAGACTTGAACGCAGTAGTGACTTCAGAAGGAGCAAGGAGAAAGTCATGTGCTGCATCAGATGCTAAATGGGCTACACTGAAACTTCTTGCTTTATTTCAGATTTGTGTATGTGGTCGTTGGCCACAACGGGGGAGAAAGCGATGGAGGAGTTTTGTTAAGAACGAAGCTGATGCATATATTGGGCGAGCGCAGATTTGGGATCCCCCCAGCAGCAACAGTGGGCTCAGCGGGACTGATACCATACTTGATGGTGGGCGATGAGGCCTTTCCATTGAAGCCTTACCTCATGCGGCCTTATCCTTGACGTGGCAAGTTACTTCAATTACTTTTAATGCTGACATCTTCCTCTGATTGCCGAGATGAAATATTAATGCAGCTGTACTGTGTTACTGCTGCCGCTGTTTGCCATAGCAGATACAGTTTCGTGCAATGCATACATACGGCAAAAATGGTCAAACAATTTCTACAAAAAATTTACAAATCCAGTCTAGCCTGCATGCATATATATAGCAAGTCTTACAAGGAAAGGTTTAGTTTCTGCATGGAAAAAAAAATGGTTCAGAGGACTAAATTTCGTGTATGCAGTGCAATATGAGTGTATTAAAATAGTTTTATTACTGATAATTTACGTTATGTTGCATTTTATGTGAAAGCAATAACATGATGCAGTAATAAAATGTAATGTTGACATATATGGTTTAGTTGAATGATTGCAAGCAAATGCATGAGCACTATTTAACCTGTTTTACTGACTGGATAATATACGAAAATCTCAAGTTGTGCAATGCAGCCAAAGGGGGCCCTATGTAGCATTTCTTTAGCTTAGCTTAAGCATGCAAAAAATGAATAAAAA